>NC_138548.1:84801921-85003115 GCF_964273705.1 Natrix helvetica
AATATGCAGAGAGAAAAAGTTCTAATAACCAAAATGAGTGCCACTTCATTGGCTCTCTTTAAACTCTTATTTTAATACACTTGATCGAAATCCAACTTCCATTCACTTTCATTTTAATGGGAGTTCCTGCTATTCTAAGCTATTCAAAATTAAACGTTTAATCTAAGAACATTGTTTCTTTTACATAATAAATGTTGGCATTAGACTACTGATCAGCAAATGTGCTGCAAAATTAACCCTAGAACAGCTGAGGAGTAAGGGTTTTTAATGTTTTCAAGTTTTCCCTTTGTGACAATAATTTTGGATGGAATGATAGTTTTTACTGCCATGAATTTAGAAGTATGTGCTGTAACAATCCCTTGAGTTGATTATAATGTTAAGTTGTAAGTCTTGGCAATGCAGCCCTAAATCATGATTCCTCCAAAGTAAATACAGTAAAATGTTCAGGCTTACTATCAGACAAATACTCAACCCTCAAATACTTATCTAATACTCGGATAACATTTATTAATACAGGAGTAGTTTTCTCTATGTGCTGCAAACTGAAGAACCTGCAGTCTATGCAATGAAGTAACTTCCTTTCTTCTTTCTATATATGTCAATTTCCAAAGATTACTATAAAGATTAACCATTTGATTAAATTTCTTGATTTGCATTTTAGTCTTTAACAACAGCAGCTGAAATTATTTGCATCACTTTTTAAAAGATAAGACATTTGAGCATTTAAAGTTTCCAATTTGAATAAGAGTTTGACCTGAAAATAAATAAATGACATAAACTACCAATAAAGAAAGATATTTGTAGCCCAGGTTTGAAAGGAGGGATCCTTGGTGCACTCTGAGCTTGGTTGTTTTCTTGCAGACGTTTCAATATTCAACATATACAGTGAAAATATTTTTCCCTATTTGTGCATTTCTTTATTCATGGGAATAAAGGAGTTTCATTATTCATTACTTTACTTCAGAGCTAAGCAACAGCATCAGGAAATTCCTCTTTTTTTCTAGATACTAACAGACCCTGCCAAATCTATGGCTATCATTGATGAATAGTGATATGGCATACTAAATGGTTAATTACAAATTCTATTCTGTATTCATAATTAAAGTTTGGCATCTAAGATGTGTTTGTCTCCAGCAATTTTCATAATATATATTCTACTCAATTTATATAATAGTTGTCTTCAAATGTTTACATAGCTGTTATAGAGAAGGCAGAGCAGAGTTGTGCAGACTTGTTGTAGAACAGAAGACAAGAATCAGTGGGTTTAAATTACAAGAAAGTTGATTTTGATTGAACATCATAAAATTTTCCTAATTGTATGAGCTGGTGTTCAGTAATGGAACTGAATGCCTTGCAAAATGGTGGACTTTCCTATACTGAAGTTCTTTAATGACGGGTGGATAGTCAAAATGCATTGGCAGAGGATTCTTCTAGCGGTGGAATGCTGGCAATGGGTTGAGGTAGATGATCTCCAAGATATCTTCCAAACCCAACATTCTATGATGCATGATGAGCAAAAGCAGACTATAAATATAAAAATAACATAATCTGAAATATTTATTAAAATCAGTTATTCCCAATTTACTATTTATATTTTGCAACAAGCTGATTAAATATTGAATTCAATGCTGTATACAAAAATTATTCTCTCTCTCCAACAGTTCCAATTTTAAATTTCTGAATCAGGAAATCATCCTCATATTAGTGAGTCAAGCTGATTTGGTTGCTCATTTATTATTTTTTTAAAAATGAATAGCTTTATTATCATAGCGAATGCACTGAAACTGCAGGCAGGAAAATATTTGAATGGTTATTTGAAAAAATAGGCTCACTGTTTGACTACTTTGTATTTTCCAACTTAATGAGAAAATGCTAAGTATGTTCTTCTCAGGCTCTCAAAAGGGGAAGGTTGGATAACTCAGTCAAGAGTACTTCTCTGATCACTACATATTCATATTTGAAGTGAAGTCTGCCTATCATTTCCTTTAGCCATTTTGGTACTTTAAGCTGAAAACAGATCATTACTTCATTTTGTCACATTTTTCAGTTTATAACAGGAAATTTTTTCCAACAACAACAGTAGATATAAATTTGTAATAATATAACTTTGCTGCATTATTGCAGCTTTTTTAAAAAAAAGTAAAAACACAATGGGACAATTTTAGATCACTTTCATGGTCCTTTATTGACAGATTCTAAGGAAAGAAAACACATTCTGGGTGAATGACAATCACCATAACCATAAACCCTGACGTGCTAGATACAGTGGTTTAGGGTTAGTATCAGGCTCAAGGTCAGGGTAACTGACTTTATGACCTTTCTTAAGACTTTATTGAGCAATATGTCTAATTCTCTTAATTAAATGTCACTTGGTGGCCATCTAGAGTTTTAAAATGGAAACAAAAAAAAAAAAAGCCCAATTCAAATCATAGTAATGTTAATACAGATTAACAGATTAACAGAGTTGGAAGGGACCTTCTAAGTCACATAGTCCAATCTCCTCCCCCTGCCCAAGCAGGAGACCCTACACCATTTCTGAAACTCCAGTCTCTTCTTGAAAGCTTCCAGTGAAGAAGCTCCCACAACATGTATGATACATACCACTGCTGTCACAACAAAATTGAGAGAAGAACTTCATGGCACTGGCTTTCAGTGGCTGATGGGCTTTGCATCCCTTTAAAAAAAATTATTGCAGCCAGAAAAATTAGCCAGAATATTTGCATTACTTTAGAGATTTGATGTTGCTTGAGCATCACTACATGGATTTCCACCTGCTGATATGCATAAATCAGGGCATAATTATATTCATTCTACTTTGAGGCTGAGAGGGAGACTCAGAATCATTTAACCTAACTAAATGCTGTGTGTATCTGTACGTATGTCTTATTTGTCAATCTGAAGAGGGGGGAGTTGTAACTATATATCAAACCAATTTCATATGCAAGATATGTTTACGTTATTGTCACTTCAAGGTTGAAAGTAGACGTGTTCCTTTAGGAAAGCTGAAAGTGAGTATTGTTTTAGGGTATGATGTCAAAATGGGCAGCAATGCAGACAGTTGTTGTTGTATACTGCTGCTGTCTATGTACTGTATATTATAGCCTGAATAGCTAATGAACACAAGTGAAAGACGTAAAAGTATATTGAAGGAAAGAAAACACATCAAAAAGGAAATAGAACCTACATTGGGAGTGAGGGTGCAGAAAGTAAATAGATTTAAAACTGGAGTGGAAGTGAGAGATGGACTTCTGCTTCCCATTTGTTCACAAAAATAGGAGATCAAATAATTTTATGTCAGTCCAGAGTTAAAGATTAGCTTAGGAGGATTTCATTCTGGTCAGTGACCAGCTGAAAGTCCAAGCTGAAGAAATTTTCCCTGTTTATTTTGTTTAATTTAGTGGAGTGGGGGGAAAATTGGTAATGAATATTTAAAGAAGTGTTTGTTAGGTTTGGTTGTCATCCAAAACACTTTTCTACCATTTTATTATATCAAATCCAACTTTTTGTAGCCCTTTAAAAATATAGTAACTAAAATGTTTCTCAGAGAAAGCTATCAACCCCTCCCCTTGAAAATCATGATGCCACCTCTCTAAACATCACAAATTGTTCTTTTTCTTGTGTTTTGTTCCACCATGTTAGAGTTTTGCCCCGTTGTAGTGCTCCACTTAGCAACCAATGTCTTTTAAAAGAAGATTTGAAGAAACTCAAATCAACAAATATCTGCTGACAGTAAACAAACATATACATTGTAAATAATTTTGTTGTGATTGGTTCTGTCACACACAAATACTTTTAAATACCTTTGAAATAGTTTAGGGTGCTGAATAAATTGAATTTATTTAGGATAACAATGTTTTTGTGGCCATGGACTTGTCAGGCAGAAGTATATAATAGTTTTAATAGTTTTATATATATGGATATAGTTATCTGTGATTATATGTAAAATATTACTTGCACTACATATTCACATACAATAACATTAATATTTTAAAAACATTAATTACATTAATTGATTTTAACAGCTAACATTTTATCATTAAGTACTGGAAATATTGGAATCTAATATACATAGAAAGGATTTATGAACTATAGCTGATTGTTTGTTATAGTCAATTAAACTATTTGATTAAAGAATTATACATTTCAAGATCTGGAAACATATTTTAATGTACAGGTACAGAAGTTTTATATCCATAAATGTAAATCACAATATTTAGTAACTGAAGACATGATTCTCCAAGAAAGTGACATTCCTTCTTACCCTGTTTCCCTGAAAATAAGACTTCCCCAGATAATGAGCCTTAATGGGCTTTTGAACACATGCACTAAAATAAGACCTTCTTTGAAAATAAACCCTCCCCCAAAATATTGCAACATAGCAGCAGCTGTGAGGTGACCAAATTCACTGTCTCCTGCTCCTCAAAAATAATAAGACCTCCCCGAAAATAAGGCCAAGTGCTTATTTCGGGGGCAAAAGAAAATAAGACCCTATCTTATTTTCGGGGAAAATGCAGTAGAATAATCTTTTCCAGCATACTTCCTTTTTTAAGTGTTACAAGTTACAGATAATCCAATATTCAGTTTTCGTAGCTAAAGGACATTTTGATGGGGATTATAGGGATTACAGATGGGGAAAAACAAGTTTGGAAAAGGCTGGTCTACTTGGATTATAATTCCTTTATGTTATCTGATTAGTTAAATTGATAGATATTTAAGGGATCCTTCAAATAATAATTTCTTATTTGTATGTTCTTCTACATTCTAAAACAACAGATGGTAAATGAATTTTGCTTTTATTTAATATTGACTTCTTGTTTAGATTATTCAATTCTTCCCATGTGTAAGTGTGTCTCCATCAGAATGTCATATAACAGCATTCAGGCTGATTGATTTTTCCTCTAAAGAAGTCAATAGCACCTCACAGAACATGGCTCTTTCCCAGTCTGTAAAACAAAATGAAGGAGAATTTTGCCTGAACAATCTCTATACAAAGGAAAGGTTTCATATGTCTGGGATCTAATAACATGTCCATCTCAAAAGAAGTGACTCAGGATGATGTACAATAATGAAATAAAATATTTAAAAACAATAATTATTAAAATATAAAACAGTCATTGTTAAAAATATACAACCCCCCTAAAATGCTAGTCACAATGATGGCATCATCTAAGAATATCAGTGGTCCCCTGAGACCCTCAAGCTTCATGAAAAGTCTCTGTAAAGTACTCTAATGATGCCTGCTTAATAATAAGCGACCCAATATTGTAATACAAAAAGCAGTGATTTATTAACAGCTTCATTAGGCATTCTTTATTAGGGATTTCTTATTCGCAACCATCTTTTTTGCTTTATCTGTTTTTGAACTTCGCCCGTGTTTCTGTCCTCCCTTCAGCCTATCATAAATCATGTTATCCAATAGCTTCATTCATTTCAATCCAGCTCCTGTAATCTGAGATCCAGCTCTGCCACTGCTCTGCATGGAATGTCAACACAGAGAGTTGACATCCAGCTCCCCTCACTTTTCAAAGGCAATCTGTGCAAGTAAAAACAATTTGAGTACCAGTATGGGACCAGCATTGCACCTCATAATGGGTTTGCCCCCCTATGACCACAGGGCCTGGGGCTCCCAGGGCAGTGGTCTCAGAGTGGATCTGACCACGGGTTTTAAGAGGCTACTATGGGATGACCCAATGGACTGCAGGAACTCCTTCCAGAACTTAGCTGTGAACTGGACCCTGCTGTCTGAGATAATTCTTAGAGGTACTCCATGCAAGCGGTAGATGTGCTTCAGGAACAGTTTGGCCAGTTTGTGAGTTGAAGGTAGTCCACTGCAGGGTATGAAGTGCGGCTGTTTGGAGAACAGGTCTATTACAGTCCAAATCATCGTGTTTCCCCCACTTTTCGGCAACTCTACTATAAAGTCCATTGCGACCTCCTCCCATGGCCTTGTTGGCTCTGATACTGGCTGCAGCAATCCAGGGGTTTTTCCTGGTCGCCTCTTCATTGTGGCACAGATGGTGCAACTTTTCATGTAACTGTCCACATCTTTCTTTATTTTGGGCTACCAGAACTGCCTCCGCGCTAAGTGTAACGTCTTTAGGAATCCAAAGTGGCCTGCCGGTTTGGCATCGTGGCTCCTCTGGAGAATTAGGGTGCGTAGGGATTCCGGGACATAGAGTTTTGTCCCCTTCCATGAAAGGTCATCTCTTTTTATCAAGATGTGTTGGTTCTTTTGGAACTAAGGATCTGCTAGCAGTTCAGTTTTGAGTCTCGTAGTTAGGTCGCCTGCTGGTTGGTCGTGCCGGTCATGGCCTTGTCATCTGGTGGTCACTTGGGCAGCTATTTGGGTAGAGGAAATGATGGCATCCACCACCTGCTCCCGTTCGCATTTGTACTGGGGCATGTGGGAGAGGGCGTCAGCTAGAAGGTTCCTCTGCCCTGGAATGTGTTTTAGTACAAAGTTGAAGTGGTTGAAATATCAAGCCCAACAGACTTGTTTGGGTGATAGTTTCCATGGGGCCCTAAGAGCCTCCAGATTCTTATGGTCAGTCCATAAGAGAGTTGACAGTCACATCTTAAGGGATTTACAGCACAGTAATGGAGCCAATCTTATTTCAGGGAGATAATATTCCATATATTGGGCTCCACAGAGAAGGACCATTGTGTGGGACCTACCCAGAGGTGGTGTTCTGCCGGTTCGCCATGGTTTGGGCAAACCAGTAGTGGCGGCAGTGGGACGCTCCCACCATCTGCCCAGAAGTCATCAAAGATGCTCTGCATATGTGCAGAAGTGCCCATGTGTGCTCCAGGTTCCGAATCGGTAGCGACAATTAGAGCATTTCATGCCTGGACCTACCTGATGTACATTCCTAGGTGTGGGTAGCCACATCATGCCATCTTTGCTGGATCTACTGATAATAATTCATCCTATGGAGATGGATCATCACACCCAATGGTTTTATGTAGAGGGTGAGTAGAAGAAAACACCAAATATATTGGGCACTGAGGGCAGAACCTTTCTTCCTCAGTTATCACCAATTGGAATTGACCCCAGAGAAAGGAGGTGAACCAGCACAATACCATGTCTTCCACTTCAGTAATCTGAGCCACTTCAGAAGGCTACCATGGCCAATGGCATAGAAAGATTCTTCACCCAAAAGAAGTGGTTTTCTTTCTTAAAATTGTCCAGTTGTTCCACACTATATAAATACAACATTGTCTCTGTAGAGTTTCTTATTCAAGGCTTCAAGGTTGGTTCCCTGACAAGGAAAACTGGCTAAGATCTTTTAAGATGCTGATTATTATTTATAAATCTCTAAATGGCTTGGATCTTGGGCATCTTTGGAAATACTTTTACAGATAAAATCTGCATACTTAAATTGAGAAGCAGGCATTCTGTTTGTGGGCTCTTCTTCCTATGGAACAATCTTCCCCTGAAGGCAAGTATAATCCCTTTATTTGCGGTGTTTCAGAAATTCATGAAAACTCTTGAAACTTTTGGGAAGATATATAATTTTAGATTGTATTATAATAGTTATTTTACAATATGATCGTCATATAATTATTTTTGGTTTTGATTACTATGAACTGTAAAATGCTTGTGATTTAGGCAGATGAAATTGTCTCAATAAAAAAGTAAATGGTCCAGATTTCATATCTTTTTTATCCCAATCAAGTGCTTTGACTAATCTTCCTATACAGCTTATACTCATACTTGGGATTCTGACAGTTTTACACTGTTTATGATTAAGATGAAGCTGAGTTGTATGGTGGCAATGTAAAGAAGCATTCTAATCATATGTAACATTTTGCTTATTGACATCCCCCAACCCTGTGAATCCCATTGTTGAAGATACTGCATTGCCGTCATAATTACTTTGATCTTTGGTTGTGATCGTTCTTCCCTTGCAAATTCCACAGATTTCTTTTTATTAAACCATCTTTCATTAGTGCATTGTATTATAACTGGTTCTTCTACAGCATGGTTTTTCTTTCAAAGATGCTACTAATTTTGACTTGCAAAATGTCACTACTGTTGGGCTTCGCTGGAATGAATAATTTCACCACCCCATCTCTCCAATTTTCTTTCACATATCTCATGTTACTGTTTAGACAGAAAATTGGAACATTATAATTAATATATTGAGTGTGCATATACATTTTTATTTTTCTTCTTGTATGCGAGTCTTGGTGAAATCTCAGGCCATTCCTCTTTGAGTAAAGTGATTTTGAATTCTTTTCAGTAATGGACGTTCATCCATTGCTTTTATGTATCTCTACTTTTCTAGCACAAGTGTTAGTATTTTCCTGGTTTTCTACAAAATATTCATGTTTTTTGTTTGCATCTCATGGTCTTCTGGATTTTTGCAATACAGACCTATGTTAAACTGTATTGTTTGGACTCTTATGATATTACAGTAATCTACATTCAGAATAACTGGATTTTTAAAGTCTTGTAGACCTCATAGTGATCTGTGTAGCTTGTTTTGGTGTTATATCCCAAAATCAAGCCTTTGAGATGAGTTGAAGCTTATGGCCAAATAGCTCGTGGTAGCTACTGGTTCAAACTAATTTTAATTCAGGTTTTGTTGTTGTTTTACTCTAGATGGAAACTACTTGATGCCACCCTATAGTATTGTGGATTTTCCCCTGGTGAATTGATTCACATGGAGTTTGATCAGGCCAAAGCATCTTTGAAGCAATGTGCTTCTCTTCCCGTTATACTATTCGAGCTGCATTGTATTTAACTTAAATTTGGATAGTTTTATAATGGTATAATCTCTTATCTTAGTATTTATCTATATTTATCTATCATACAATGTATAGTCTTCACATTACATACTGCAATGTTATAAATTGTTGTTATATTTTATATTTTAGTACAGTAATATACTAACCACTATGCATACTGTGTATAAAACATGGTGTCTCAGTGGCCAAGATGCTAAGCTTGTCGATCAGAAAGATCAGCAGTTCCCTAGTGCCGTGTAATGGAGTGAATCCCTGTTATTTGTCCCAGCTTCTGCCAAACTAGGAGTTTGAAAGCACATAAAAATGGAAGTATAAAAATAGGGACCACCTTTGGTGGGAAGGTAACAGTGTTCTGTGTGCCTTAGGCATTTAGTCATGCCGGCCACATGACCACAGAGACGTCTTCGGACAGCGCAGGCAGATAAACTTTTTATGACCTGAGAATATAAGCTTATTAAATATTTTATGTTCCATGCCAGTTCCTCTGACAATAAAACAGAAGTTATTAGGTTAACAGCTAGAATTCAAGGAAATATTTCAACTTCCTAATGGACCTGTTCATTTTTTCCTGCTTATTCATCTGAGATCAACTATGCTATGTCCATTTCTTTGAAAATTTTTACCAGATCTCAAGGATGATTTAATATAAAGGAGTCCATCTATGAAAATCTACTTTTAAGCATAAAGTGATTTAATTCATATCCTTCTTACAAAACCAATGTGGTGCAAGTGAAAATTCAAAGATGAATATATGGTAATGTGAAATGGTAGCTAAACCTTACTTTTCTTCCAAAGTAAGCTGTGGCATCTATCTGGGCTCTAATCTGGGCTGGTCTTTGCAATATTAAGTAGAATTAGATCCTTGAATGGAAGGCCATGAATAAATCCCCAGGCTACAGATTAGAAAATTGAAAAAAATATGTTGAAAGACAAGGGCAAATAAAATCTCTATTGATAACAGTCATTAGGAGATAAGCTTAACTTAAATGCCTGGCTGTTTGTTCTCATATCATAGTGTTCAGAAGGACTAAGATATTCTCAAGAACCATACAAGATCATACTTTTATTTATATAATATAAGTTTTCATGAATTTCTGCGTATCCTAGAAATTATTTAAAGTATAAAATAGTTAAATAAACTAAAAGAATTGAATTTTGTATCCCAAATAATATTCTGAAAATTGAAATATTGTATAGATTCATTGTGAATATAGTAATGGGGTGAGTCTAATCTGCATGGGAAGGGTACTTAAAATCAAGCTCATCTTTTAAAGGAAATATGGTATATAGCTGCAGTTATTTTACTATATACTAATTAAGGCAATGACAGGGAACTTCTTTTTCAGCATATAGTAGCTCCTTTTAATTCTAATGAACTCATCTATATACTTGTTTATTCTTGCCCTGCCACTGCCCCCCTTCCTCAAATCATCTGAATCCTGTTTATATCATTTCAACCTAGGGAAACTTGCAATCATAAAACTGTTAACCAGGATTAGTTGATTGTACAGAATTTGCTTTGAAGTTGCACATAGATGAACAGATGGCAAGCAATTCTACACCCACAGCATTAGTAAAGTGCTGTCATTTCAGATCAAGGCTACAATTTGTGAATACCAGAAGACAAAATCATTTTCTCCAAAATAGGACATCTCAACATTAGGCTTGATCATAAAATGATTAATGGTTAAATAAAAAAGTTTGAAAAGCTGATTGTTTAATCTGTGTGTGTATATGTGTGTGCAATTTAGAAATCTAGAAATCTTATCTAGAAATAAGTAGCATCTAGTAGGGGCATAATCCAACTAAAGTCAAGCAGATTTATTCTACTGCATTAAGAGGGCATATTTAAACCTATAGAAATGTACACAAATTGAAATCACCATACTTTAAACATAATTTATTTGGGCTGATCACATCATGATTATTCTGTCCTGGCTTTACAAATAATTAATTTCACTATAGAATATTTCAAAAATAGAGGGGGATAAAGCTATAGAAAGTTGTGAAAATTCACTAGCATTGTTATAAATTATTTTTCCATTAGTTGAAAGGAAAATGGTGGGAAGTTACACTGAATCACAAAATATTTTCATTTTTGAAATGCAGTAAGTGGTTTCCGGCATTGAAAAATCAAAGTGATCTTGTTAAGTGCCACTACTAACTTCACTTCGATTATTTCAGAAAGTTGAATATACAACACAGTTACATAGAAAAAGTTTGAAACCCAGGGTCCTTGGATGTGGGGTTGAGCATTATAATGCCTGTGTTAATTGTTTTTGGTTTTCTTTTTCTTTTCTCAACTGCTGAAATGGTTTACATCTTGTTTTTAAGCATTGTTAGTTGCCAGGGTCATGCATTTGAGATAGGCAGCATTATAACTTGAATAAACAAACAAATTCAATGAAAGACAAACTGTATGCCTGCTTTTTTAAATATATGTGTTATAAATGCTATAAATATGTATTCTTACTAAATTATTTCACAAATGCAGCAAGTGATAAGATTTAATATTCACAGTGATCACACTCTTGCATCTAGGCTTTTATGAGGAAGAAAGATTGATTTATTAAAAACTACAGCTCCTTTACATAGATGGTCATTGCAAAGGTTCAAGGACAATCACCGTTAATGCCATTTTCCATTTTGAGAACACTCAGCAATCCAGTTTCTTTTCATAAATTAGGCTGATTTGTCCTCTTCATTCTTCAGGTTGGAGGACTGTATACAGTACTGCTGACTCAGGGAGCAGGAGTTAAGATAAGGAGATAGCAATAGACTTATATATCTCTTCACAATGCTTTACAGCTGTCTCTAAGCAGTTTACAGGGTCAGACTATTACCCCAACAATGTGGGTCCTCATTTTATTGACATTGGAAGGATGGAAGCCTGAATCAACCTTCAGCCGCTCAGAATCGAACTTCTGGAGTAAGCAGTGAGTTAGCCCTATCTACTGCATTCTAACCACTGCTCCACCACAACTCATATCTTTTAAACCTTACCAAATGTTTTATTTATTTAAAACATTTGTACAGCTCCCCATCTTAAAACCAACTCTGAGAAACTTATAACCGATGAAATAATATATGTGCTGACAATCAGAGGTCAAGTTTGGAGATGGAATTAAGGGTGGAAAAGAAAGAAAGGAAAATCTCAGACTTCCTCAGATTATTAAAAGTAGAAGAATCTGTGATTGAAAGGAGGAGACTGAAGAAGAGGAAAGTTTCAAGCTACAGCTATTGCCAAGGACTCAACAATACATTGTTTCTGATGCTGAATTAACATAACTAGTTACACATAACTAGTTTCACTCTGAGAACTCTTTTCACTTACATATCTTAGCTCTTTTTTCCACAGGAGTATGCTGATGCATACTCTCAACTTCCAGTTTCTTACTGACTCTTTTTGAAATTCTATGGCAAAATTGAAGGTGATTATCCCAAAAGTGGAAACTTAGCCCAGGTGGTAAGCGTTCTGGGGAAAATTTAGTAAAAAAAGACTGTACTGTATTTATTTTTCTAAAACTGTGGCTCCTTTTAAAGTTTCCAAGCTTGTGTACTTTTAATTAGCATTAAAAATCCCTAGCTGAAATTTTTGCTTCCTTATATTACCTGCTACACGGCTGCCTTTCTTCAATTCAACCTTGGGCTGGACATTTGTCTTCTAAATCCTTGGTTGTGTGACCAGGCATACTATGAATCCAAAATCTAAACATGGAATTGGCTATGAAATCCTGACTACAGTATTGGTGGAGGTATCATCACCATTACTATCACTAACCACTATTGCAGGAAAGAAGATAGAATGAATAGAAGAATAAATATCCACAGAATGTCTTGCTTTCAACAGAATGATGAAACCAATCTCATCTCACAAGCTCTTTATTTGTTATATACACAATGTGTATACAAAAGAGGCAGGGATTATGTACCTTACTAGAACAGTATAAATATACTTTTTTTTCATTTTGCCCTCCCCCCTTGTCCCTACCCCACTCCACTTCCTGTCCCCTGTAGATGCCCCTGCTTAGATCACATAGCTGATTTACTTCATGTTATAATGTATGGTTGTATATGTTACTTTGCAGCAATATATATTGCTCCTTGGAAATGTATATCTTTTATTCTTTAAGAAATGTAAACACTAATGAACTAAAATGGCTCATAAAGGTGTTGCTTATAAAATAGAATAGCACCTAGCAAAAGAAGGTCATTGAAGCATCCGCTAAATATTGCTTTTGTGCTGAAATATATTGTTACCATACAGAATATATAAAATGAATCTAGAATAACATTTCATAAAAGTTAGTGGTCAGTTATGTTTATTACATTTTATGTAATAAAAAGTTTGAAGCCAGGGTCAGATGGTGACATTTCTCAATACTTTGCTCAGCAGTTTATCAGATCATCATTTGTGGTCTAAAGATGAAATAGAGGGTATTTTGGGTTTACAGAGCCTTTGAGCATCTGGTCTTTGCCATAATCTTGTGTAACTTTGTTGACTTAGTGGATCTAAAATACTCAACCTAAAAAGAACAAAGGTCACATTTGATGACTACAAACTTGGGTCCCATATCCTCTGAGAGTGTTTTCTTAATCATATTTGATTATCCTTGTACATTCTTGAGGCATAAGGTCCTTCAGAATTAATTTCCAGATGATGATCCTTGAAAGAGAGAGCAGGAATTAGAGAGGTTTGTTTCTGTAGGGAATTCATAATATCTGCAGCTGTTTATGTAATCCTTGTGAATCCCTAGAATCTCAAACACAATATAAATGTTCCATGACATTTCTACATTTCTTCATCTTTTTATTTGCATGTTCATTTCAATATGATATTTCTATTCAACCCTTGTCATGGTCTGATCATTTCCTCATCAGGCTTGACTTCCATATCGCTACCCCTTGCCGCAGGGAGGCGGAACCGACTAGATGGTTCCGCCCCAGGCACCTGATGGACCCCGAAAGGTTACTGATGGAGCTTGGGACTTTTCCTGAATCCCTTGCTCACAACTCGACCGAAGCCCTAGTGGAAGCCTGGGATAGGGCTGCTGCTGGGGCCTTGGATCGCATTGTGCCTTTGACCCAGTGTTGATCCCGGGTGGCTCCCTGGTTTACTGAGGAGCTCCGGGAGATGAAACACCAGAAAAGACACCTAGAGAGTGGCTGGAGGGCCAGCCAGTCTGAATCTAATAGAACACTAGTAAGAATTCATATTAAATCCTACTTAGTGGCGATAGAAGCGGCAAAATGGCAATATTTTTCCGCTCTTATCACGTCCACAGATAACCGCCCAGCCGCCCTGTTTAGGGTGACCCGCTCCTTACTTAACCAAGGAACTGGGGAAGACCCCTTGCAGGGTAGGGCTGAAGAATGTGTTCAGTATCTGCAGGATAAAATCGCTCAGATCCGGACAGGCTTGGACTCTGACTGGGTAGATTCGGGCGAGCTGATGTGGATGAATCTTGAGGAGACAATCTGGGATGAGTTTGACCCTGTGACCCCCGAAGGCATGGACAGGATTTATGGTGAGACTCAGTGCTGCCACTTGTGTGCTGGACCCGTGTCCCTCTTGGTTAGTTTCGGCATCCTGGGAGGTGACACGAGGCTGGCTCCAGGCGATTACCAACACTTCATTGAAAGAGGGGTTCTTTCCCACCGCCTTGAAGGAGGTGGTGGTGAGGCCTCTCCTTAAGAAGCCTTCCCTGGACCCAGCTTCTTTAGCCAACTATCGTCCGGTCTCCAACCTTCGCTTTGTAGCGAAGGTTGTTGAGAGTGTGGTAGCACGTCAGCTTCCCCAGTACCTGGATGAAGCTGTCTACCTGGATCCATTTCAGTTGGGTTTCAGGCCCGGGTACAGCACGGAGACGGCATTGGTCGCATTAGTCGATGATCACTGGTGGGCCCAGGACAGGGGCTGCTCCTCTGTCCTGGTCCTATTAGACCTCTCGGCGGCTTTCAGTACCATCGACCATGGTATCCTACTGTGACGACTCGGGGGGTTGGGAGTGGGGGGCACCGTATTACGGTGGTTCTCCTCCTACCCATCGGATTGGTTGCAGTTTGTGTTGACTGGAGGGCAGAGATCGACCCCCAGGCGCATCACTTGTGGGGTGCCCCAGGGGTCGGTTCTCTCACCCCTCCTGTTCAACATATACATGAAACCACTTGGCGAGATCATCTGTGGTTTTGGGGTACGGTATCATCAATATGCTGATGATACCCAACTTTTCATCTCTACTCCAAACCACCCAAACGATGCCCTCGACGTGATGTCCCGATGCCTGGAGGCTGTGCGGATCTGGATGGGGAGGAACAGGCTCAAGCTCAATCCCTCCAAGACTGAGTGGCTGTGGTTTTCATCATCCCGATTTGTACAACTTGTTCCATCTTTGACGATAGGGGGAGAAATTTTAGCACCCTCAGAGAAGGCTCGCAATCTGGGAGTCCTCCTGGATACACGGCTTAGTTTAGAAGAACACCTGATGGCTGTGACCAGGGGAGCCTTTTACCAGGTTCGCCTGGTATGTCAGTTGCGCCCCTTCCTGGATTGGGATGCTCTGTGCACAGTCACTCATGCCCTCATCCTTTCTCGCCTGGACTACTGCAATGCTCTCTACATGGGGCTGCCCTTAAAGAGCACCCGGAGGCTTCAGCTGGTCCAGAATGCGGCCGCGCGGGTTGTCATGGGGGTACCTAGGTGCTCCCATGTTACACCCCTTTTAGACGGCCTGCACTGGTTGCCGGTTGTTTTCCGGGTGCGATTCAAGGTCTTAATTATGACCTTTAAAGCGCTCCATGGCTTAGGCCAGGGTACCTGCAAGACTACCTACTGCCACCAGTAGCCTCCCACCATCCAGTACGATCCCACAGAGTTGGCCTCCTCAGGGTGCCGTCGGCCAGACAGTGTCGGCTGGTGACCCCCAGGGGGAGAGCCTTCTCTGTGGGAGCGCCTTCCCTCTGGAATGAGCTGCCCCCGGAGCTTCGCATAAACCCTAACCTCTGGTCCTTCCGACGCGCCCTAAAAAGTTGGCTTTTCCAGCAAGCCAGCCTGGCCTGTTAATTTTAACTCATTTTTAAATGTATTGTCCTATAAATTTGGGGTGGTTTTTTTTTTTTTTTTTGGATATGTATTTAATTTCTTTTTAACTTTTGGGATGTGTGTTTTTTAATGTTGTACGCCGCCCTGAGTCCTTTGTGAGAAGGGCGGCATATAAATCCAATAAAAACAAACAAACAAAACAAACAATGCTTTGGTAGATTCATTCCACTGGAATTTTTTTTTTGTTTTGTTTTCAGTCTTTCCTCCCATTACTGATCCTGATGACGAGTAGAAAGTCTTAGATCAAAGTTACATAAAGTTAAAACATTACATAAATTTGAGAAAATATTTTTTGTAATGAACTGGTTGGAGCTGAACAGCCCTTGAACAGCTATTAGATGTCAGTAAATAAAGTGAATTTGGAAAAGGCTGAAGCTATCAAATTGTTGTCATTCAATTATAGGTCACAATGTCACAGGGAAAAAATTACTCTTCGACACCATACTGTAGTTACTGTTTTGGGACTATTGACCAGTTTCATCAAGAAAGATAGGAATATTTTTTTTAATGTGCTGTACTGTAGCTTACAGTTAATAATGTGATAATGTCAAATTATAAAGGTGTTGTTTCTGCAGAGGTCTCTGTAATAATATGAAGAAGAATGAGATGTTAAGCATTTGCTGTTCTGCATGTTGGAGAGTAGTTGATTCAGGACATTGGCTCACTCACTGAGACTTAAAGTTCTCCTTCAGAATCATCTTACCCAGAATCTGTTTTTCTTCTATGCCTTTTGCTTCAGGCTGAGTGTGTTTCAAAATGGAAAAGAAAGGAGAAAAATATTATTAACTTCAAGGGAAATTTCTACCAATCTATTTTCTGGCCCCATCAACAAGATGCACTAAATGTCATGCTGTGTTTATTGTAAGATATTAATCCCGAATCTTTTATTTTGCTCATTCATCAGCAGAAAGCAATTATCTAAGTACTAATTTATGTATTATGAAATACAGATATGAAAGTTAAGGAGGCCCTGTCTAATCTTCAAATCCATTAAAATTAAGTTCACTTTTCCTGATCAGCAATTGGCATTACCTAGCCAGCCTTGGCTCTGAAGATTTTGCAAGCTTTGAGCTTGCTAGAATTTGGAGAAATGCTAGAATTTGCACAATAATCTGAAAGATTGAAGGACTAAACTAACTAAACTAAACTAAACTAAACTTAACTTAACTTAACAAACCTAGGGAAGAAGACAATGTGTAATACTCCTGTTGCTATGAAAACTACATTTGTATAGTGGAGTTCCTTCTACATCTATTAAGATGCCCCAGAGTATTGACAGTTCTCTCTGGAATGGCATGAGAGCTGACAAGGAGAAAAGTTACAATGAGAAGAGAAAATTTGAAGAACTTTGGGTGGCTGCCTTGAGCAAATGCAAATACTTTTCTACTTCTGCTTTAAGTTTGTGATACCAAGCTATCATGTCTATAGTTTACATCATGACAATAATAAAACCTTCATTACTACTCTTTCGTTGTTCGACTTTATTATATGTTCATTCACAATTTCTGTCTTCTTTCTTTCCTGGTCTTTTTCAGTTAGAAAAGTTAAGAGACAGATCCAGTGCCAGCTGCGTATGCTACATTTAAAAAACTGAACAAACCATGCTGTTATTTGTTTTCATGGTTTCTGATTGTTTGATTATCTTTTCCTATTTTTTCTGCTTCAAACTAGAGAAGCATTGTGAAGACTAAAATTGGCTTTCTATTTTATTTAGGCTTCATGGCAATCTGTCTCAACAGATTACACTTGTCTTCCAAGCCTCTCTCTCTCTTCAAAAATGGAGCCTCCATGGCTGTAATGATTTGTAAGGCACCTTCTCTTTTCTTTAATGTCACTAGGGTTATTTTTTCTGCCAAAAAGACATCAAGAGAAAAAAGTCATTAACTAAAATAGTTACATTACACACAAGTAGACATAATCACAACAAATTCCAAATCATAGCCACAACTATGAGGACCAGTTTTTGGTCTTTGGGGATCATTGAATGAGGACTATATGTATCCATGTTAATTTATAGGAACTTGGGCCTACAATTGATTTGTTAATGATTAAACAGTGTTTGCCTCGCTGAATGAGGTAGTTTAGTAGTTTCAAATATTCTATTATCTTTAGATCTGAATGGCACCAGGAATCTTCTTCTTATGTACATCTGATGTAGACTTTTCTAGCTGGCTTGGCTGTTTCTCATCCAAGAATAAAAAAGGGGTACATTTTACTCCATTTTAAGATGACAGGAGACTGGTTTCATTTGGTTTCAAGCAAGCTGTGATTTACCAAGACAGAATATTAAAGTTTGTTCTTTATCTGACCTCTGGAATAACAGTTCTTCCAATAAAGTTTGGAAAGCGTTCTCAATTTTTTAGAAATTTCATACTTTATTTTAGTTTCAGATGAAGATTGTTTCTTTGAGTGGACAGTATTTTTTTTTAATTGCTGGAGTTATTTTATATTTTATGCTGTTTTCAGTTCTGTAAAGCCACGTCATTGTCTGTAATTAGCCATCTACAAGTTCGTTAATTAATCATACAATAATATAAATAATTAAATAATCATTTGTTACAAACTCTGAATTCTTCAATAATAATAATAATAATAATAATAATAATAATAATGCTGGTGATGATGATGATGATGATGATGATGATGATGATGATGATGATGATGATGTGTAATAGAACCAACAAATATGGTAGTAGGATTTTAAATTTTCTAGTTTGTAATAATAACAACAACCGGCAAACTTTCTCACATTACAGCAGTGATATGACACAACTATTATGAAGAGTAAGGGTGCAAAAGATATTCACTAGCGTCTGCTATAGAAGCAGAATTATGGAACATCATTACAATACAATGTACTGACAGCATTGTCTGATTAAAAAAAAAAAAACCATCACCATGCAAACTGTTACCTATCAGTCTTCTTTCCTGTTTATGAGAGCCATATGTTGCAAATTTCGTTTTAATTGGCAAGCTATTTTTTGCGTCTGCCCTGCAATTCAAAACTGAAAATGAGATTCCAATTGTGGCTTATCATGCAAATTTAATCATAACTTGCTGCTTGGACAAAAATAGCAAACAATTATTTACCACAAAAAGTGACAATGGAAGAATTAGAGGAAGGAGAAATTGATTGGTCCAAGGATCTTTAAGCAAAAACAGAGGTTACAGGGTACCAAAACTTACAGGGTGCCAAAACTTTTTTTGAAACGTATCAGACTAAACTTATATTTCTGCTTGAACAATGAACAACTTTTGGTTTATAATGAAAAATAATTACAAAATGTTATTAGTAGTTGGGATGATACCCCTGAATTATACTTCTAGTGAAGTAGCTAACTTTGGAGCATTTCACTGTTATATCAGTACACATATAATATAAATATATACATTCAGATCTAACATGCCTGTTTTATTTGGTTTGAGAGATGCTGCAGTTAGAATTACAGCTGCAAAATATATTAGAGTTTAAATCTAAATTTGTGCTGCATTTCATGATGTAAATAAAGCAAGATGTAACGTGATTTTTTAAAAAATCTAATTCGCAATACTGTTTTTCCCCAAAATTCAATAAAGAAAATTCAGTTGCCGATGTTTTAAAGCCCGTGAACCCTTTTAAATATCCTGTATTTTTAAAAAATTGCAATGTATGGGGGGGGGGGAATCAATTATTTTTGGCATTAATATAATACCTAAAAGTTCCTAGGTGACAGCATTTTAATTTTTTCATATATATTTTTATTTCATAGTTTGATTCAAAATGAAATATAACGTGTAACAGTAAATGGTGTGGATTAACAGTCTTATTCACCTTTCTCTTGTTTGATCATTTTGCTTTTATATCTATTTTCATCTTTGGAGTTGAGGTCAGACTGTAACCTTGGCAACAACGGCAGAAAATGTAATTAAAATTAGGAGGACATTGTTTGAGATTGATAAAGAAATCTAATTTAACTCTAGCTGAAAGATTTCTGCTGCTGTGCATACCACTGGATATCCATAAAAAGCATTTTTATAACACAACTTAAGTACTTGTGGACTTTGCATTATTTCAGAGAATTTGAAATGTACATAACATCATAATTCTAAAATATAAATATAATTAAAGAAAATAGTCAGAGGAAGAAGATGACAATGCAAGTATTTTTAAATTTTTGCCAGGTTTGGGCATTATTTTGATAGAAAATTGCCCATGCATACTTACACACATATACACAAAATGTAATCATATGTATCATCATTTTCTCCATCATCATCATCATCATCATCATCATCATCATCATCATCATCATCATCAATCTTTTCTTTTTCAATATGCCTCTATAAAATTGGAAATGCAGCAGTCAGAGATTTCACTAAGGATATTAATAGATCCAGGAACCACCTTGTTGGTAAATGCCCATCAAAGAGTCTATGATTGAAGAAGATTTGAAAGCCTTGGGGCTTTTGCTCATCACCTCTTCTAGAGGCTAACAGCATGTGTAATTAATACCGCTAACTGTTGGAGCCATCTGCTAATATCTGAGCTTTGTGGCTATGGACAGATGTGCCTATTTATTTATGGACTTCTGACACCAAGTAGAAAGGCAGGATACATATGAATGGCAGTGAGGGGAAAGGTCTTCTGTATTAAAAGCTAATGGAAATTGTATTCTTGAGCCAGAATTTGTAGTTATTGGAGATTTGTAGTTCCTCAGATGGAATATATTTGCTGGGAGACATTTCCTTGTACTGATAATACGCCATGTATGATATACAATCTGTAATACAGAAAGTATTCTCTTTGTGCCGAGTAAATTGAGGCTAAGAGCATATCTAACATTGATTTTGGAACTGGAGCAAGTTATACTTTGTCAAAAGCTTCCAGTTTTGCAGTTTATTTGTAATACACACTATTTTATGTTCCCAAAGCCTATTATTGAAGATGACCTAGTCTCTGTGTTACTGTGCATATAAGAAAAATCTCAGAAAATGTAAGTTTGGTTTTATATTTTGCAAAAAAAAAGATTTTCTATATAATTAATGAACTACATCCTTGGTCTGGGACTTTATAGATGTCTAGGATAATTGATCATGGCTAACTGGCTGCAGCCATCATGCCATCATCAATCTAGTGTGGCCATGTCACTGCATCCATTTTGTCCCACAGTGAGTTGACTGTGGCGAGATGGCAACAGTGAGATGACCATGTTAGGTTGCCATACCAAGATGACCTCGGCAAGATGGCTACAGCAAAATGGCCCCAGTGAGTTGTCCCATTCTGCTTTATGAGAGCTCCATTAATACCCAGAACAGAAGCATAGTGTGAGAATTATTTTCATCATTTTGGTTGGTAGTCAACATCTATTCTTATGGAGGCAAAGTATTGTTGAGGTAAATCCAATCTATCTCTGCCCCCATATCTCACTAAGAATGATATTTTTGCATGTACTACATGTACACAAGATATCCTGCTTCCAGATGTTGAATTGCTGGGCCTTGAAGAAGAGCAGGTCAATGCTCCATGGCTTTAGTTTGAAGGACTTCTTCAGTCAAAATATCAGCAAAATGACATATTGCTTTGAAAAGGTGCACAGATTTAGCAAGAAGCAATGAATTCAACAGTGTGTGAAAAATAGAACAAACGAACCCTTGTGCCTGTTGCTACCATATTCCCAAATTATTGACAGCTTGTTGGGCACATTTGCCTGACACATACTTTAAAATCTAGCAAAACAGATTCTAAAAAAAAGATCTATTCCAACTGTGTCCTACCTCATCAATGGAGAAAAAAAGTCAAAACCCCTTTATAATTATCATTTATTTATTAAACCAATATATAACCACCCATCTCACAGACACCTGCTATGAATAGTATATAATAGTATAAAGACAATTAAAAATATAAAAATCAAACTACATTAAAACAAAGAACAATAGAGGAAGTAACGTTGAAACCCTTGGAGCCAACTTTCTTTTTGTCACCAGGTGGCATGTAGAAGGTAACATGGATTTTTTTTCTTGTTTCTTTAGAAGGGAAGGAACAACAAAGATGGGGGATGGAGGAAGAAAAAGTAATAGAATAATGGGTCCCTCAAGCGGATATCCTCTCAGTTTTAATTTATCTCTATCAGTCCATCATTTGGGACAAATTCCACATAAAGAGATCTTTTTAATAGACCCATAGAAATGAAATATTGCATGTGTTCACAGTGTATTCAAAGGCAATGACAGTTTCACAACAAACCTGCTGCAACAACAAATTGCGTCATTTGTATAGTGTTCTTCAGTTTGCATTTCACGATTCTATGTGATTTAATGTATGATATAAAACCATCTAGTCTTAGGCCAAAGATTGGACTCACATACATCAGGGCAGATCTTATCCAGAGGGATTATATATGATGAACCAAATTAGATTTCCCTAATCTTTTTCTAGTTCTGGATGTAGTTTCATTATTCTTGTCTTGTATGAAACCCTCTTGCTTATTCTTACAAAACTGGATTCCTGAGGAAAAAGGAAGGTACAGGCAGCTGAGTTATTTAGCAACCATTCACAGTTACAACAAAGATGAAAAAATAACTTTGTGATCAGTCCTTTTCAAGTCTGTAAAGCAAAGGAAAAATGAAGTAAAAGCACAGTCAAGGTTTTATTTCACTGAATGACCAAATTGCTGGTTCTATTTGTGATCACTAAACCAGGACTACCTGTATAAAGTTTTTAATTTTAGATTTTCTTAATCCCATCTTCATGATTTTGTATAAATAACTCAAGGTTGCAAACATACTTAATTCTTCCTCCTATTCTCCCTACATCAGCCACCTTGTGACATGGGTTGGGCTGAGAGAGAGAAACTGGGCCATAGTCACTCAACTGGTTTTCATGCCTACAGTGGGACTAGAATTCTCAGTCTCCTGATTTCTAGCCTGGAAGGAATAGCAGCTTTTACACAACCAACATGTAATTTATTCCTGTAAAATGGTATGCACACAAGCAGTTAGTTTGATTATCACTCAGATAGTGTTTCGCTGGAATTAGCTGCTAAGAACAAGCTGTTAATAGAACCCCTGTATGTGGATGCATTAACCTGCTGGGCTGAAGCTATCTTAATTTATGGCATATGAGATTTGTGACCAGGGAAAAGTGGAAGCAAAAGCACTGAGAGTTCAAGGTATACATTGCTTTGACTTAAGCTCCATGCATTATCTCGTCTTAGCAGTTCCTTGATGCTACTAATTTAGGCCTTGCCACATTCCTCATGTGCTTTTAGGAAACCCTGCTAGATTCTAAATTATAGCAATATATTTGAGACAAGAAATCTATCATTCCTGTAATTCTATAATAGGGAAGGGAGGCAGTGTCTTTCTGGAATGCATTATCGTTTTGAATTCATTTAGCGAAGGATGTGTATGCATTGTCTGTGCTGAAAGAATGATCATTCCTTCAAAGGACACAGTAGTAGATGTTATTAAAAGTCTGGAAGAAACCTGACAATTCTATAAATTAATAAAATAAACTGAGCTTAAAAATAAAAATGTCTTGTATTTTAATATGATGGCTGAATGCATTCAAGGAAGAGGATTAGATGAGATAGAGTCATTTGGACGTTTTAATGACCATTTTAGATTTATATGACTGAAAAAGCTTAGATAGTATCTAACTTTTGATTTGTATGAATTCCTTTGTTAGAATCTAGCGTTTTTTAATGACTCCTTTCTCCATTATTGTTTTCTTGTAATTGTATATTCCCTTTATCTACTTTGGGGAAAATACCCTTTTCCTTTTATAAGATTAGTTTATTCCTGAAATGTATTCTGGGATTATGCACTGGCTTGATTGCACTGATAAAATATGCAAATATCATTTTAAGTTAGTGGAGATCTCTAAAAAGAAAGCAGACCCCAATTTCCACTCATTATTTGTTGGTGTTAAGGAGGTTAGAACCAGCATGGTTTAGGCACCTGAATAGCTATGGCATCTGACTAGAAACCAGGTGATTGGGAGTTCTAGTTTCACCTTAACCATGAAAGCACGATAAATATTAGGCTCAAATAATTAAAAGAGCTCTAATGTTTATGTCAAAGATTTCTTTTTTGTTGACTCCGCTGTACATAAGAATCTAACCGAATTGCTTGTTTTCCTCTGGGAGAACTTGATATAGATCTGATTGTTTGACCTTATAGGCTTCCTTCAACCTATGGAGTCAAAACTGCAATGTCTCTTGACTTCCACCACTAGGTCCTCCTTTCTTTCACCTATTGATTCAACCATAGTAACTTCAGAATAACTCTCTCTCCCATGATATCAGGCTTGGGTGACAACTGGTCAGTCAATTCCTGTCACAGCTGTATGGATCAATGCTTGATTGATCTGAAAAAAGTGGACTATGCGCTTACGGGAAAATGCTAGGAAGAAAAAAAAATAGTTGGCATTGAAGAGGGCAACATTTTATGACTTATTTAGCTTATTTCTCAATATGCCAGCAGAGGCATTTTTTTGCTTGGCCATTATGATATAAGATCTGTCATGCCACCAATCTTTCTCTTGCTAATACTTTCCAGTGTTCATTAAAATAACAGTTTGCATATTTCAGTAACATCAGACTTGCCTGATTCCAGTTGTTTATAGCATGGTTTGCCCAGGTGCCTTTTAATCTGGATCCTTCCAAGCATGGATGTCAAACTCATATGTCATGTTACCATCACATGACATTTCACAACATTTTCCCCACTTGTGGAAATGCATGTGGCCTGCATGTGATGCATTTGGCCTGCAGGCCCCCAGTTTGACACCCCTACTTCTAAGAGTGCTGTCAGCGAATGATGTAAGAAACAGCTTAGAATGATGTCACCAATAGATGAATAGAGAGTGCCCACCAATTAGGGCTCACTCTTTTTGTTTCTAGTTGCTTGGTTTCTTAGCAAACTGTCATCAGAGCTTTAATTCTTGTTAAAATTAATAAATGTTTATTTATAAAAATAGTAGAAATAAAATTTTTAATATTTTCACCTTCCCACCCCAATAGTCCATGTCTGTCCCCATGCATTTGTTTATTTGTATAGAGGTTTGAATATTCCTCCTAATGAATTGCAAGGGATGTGCCTGCAAGGAACACTCAGTTTTTGGAAATAGTAGCAAGTGCATTGAACAATCTCTAAATGTCTTCTGTTTATCATGGCATTAGATCAACATTGAAGACCAGATCCTGTGAATGCAGCATTCTATAGAACATCCTGGAAGTTGCAAGGCAGAAAACTTCTGTTTAAGCTGAATTCATATCAGGCAATCCTCCAAGTAAAAAAAAAATGTCCATAAGCATTCGATGAACTCTGATCTGTCTCTGAGTTTCATCTATTTCTGAGTTTCATCTGTCTCTGAAAAGAGAGGGGTTTTCTGTGGAGGAAGAGGAATTGAAGTTACAGGAGTGCAAATTCCAGCTTGATGTTAGGGGGAAAGAAGAATAGTAACATCTCAATAGTAAAATTACTTCAAAAGTAGAACTAGTTATCTGGAAAGGAAGGGGAAGAATTCTCCTTTATTGGATGTTTTCCACCTGGTATGGATGCTTTATTTTGACTTCCTGCACATAACAATTAGACTTAATGACCTAAATATTCTCTGATTATATAATTAACATGTAAGACTTGGAAAAAACTTAAATTATGCAAGTCCATTATATTTCTCAAACTTACTGTTCCAAGAGAATCTGATACCTAATTGTTAAAGCCATACCAACGCCTGATAAATCAGTTGTTTTGAAGTATAATCATATTCTATATAATTATGATTCAAAGGGGGGTTTCTGTGCTACATTCAACAGCTGCTTGTCTCCTCTGCATAAAGTGGCTACAAAATAAGTTGGTTTAAGAAATCCGTTCCTGGATTTCAACCCAATCTTCCACTTCGACACAGTGATGGCCAGATATTCTGCCCAGAGCACAGTTAACATGTCCTAGGCTTGATGGTTTTCCATAGTTCTTTCCCCCTTCCCTTCTTCCATGCTGAGAAAGCAAATACTAATTTATTTTGTTATATGAACATGTCTTTTGAGGACTGGTAAAAACAATCAACTAACCATCAGTTTACAGCACAACACTTCTTTTCCTGCTTTAGGTAGAAATAGGGACTTGGTACAGGTCCTGTGAATTTCTCCCAGTTAAAACCAAAGCAAAATAACAATGCATTGTACTGTTTCACTACTGAAACATGCAGCTTTTTATAACAAGTAGTTCAATGCAAAATAGCAACTTTAAGGCACCACCAGAGCAGAGGCCAGTCAATTACAATGGAAGCATTTGTGTAAGATAGAATGAAGTGCAGCAAACAGACTGCATCATCCTTGGTGTATCATCAAAGAGAGGAAACACAAAGATGCAGAACCAGAAAACCCAGATGGAAGTTACTTTCCCAATAGTAAGGATGGGCTGAAGATTATATCATTTGTTCCAAAATAATACATGAACTAGCCTCATTGGGACAGACAAGAACAGGTGTCATTGGGACAGACAAGAAGAAGATCAGACTGAATCAGTGATAGCAAACCTTTTTGTTGTTGGGGGTGCCAAAATACAAGGCTGCATGTGCAAGAGGGCCAGCGCAAATCATGCTGCCATATGCACACAACCCCCCCCCCATGCATCACACTGCTTGCCTCCATGCTGAGCTTGGTATTTCCTCTGAGGGGGCTGGGGGAGGCCACTTTCACCTTCCCCAGGCTTCAGGAAAGCCTCCGGAGCCTGGGGATGGCGAAAAACAGGCCCAACTGGTCTATCAGATGTTCCAAACTCTGGTTAGCCCATTGGGCCTGTTTTTTTTGCCCTACCCAGGTTTTCCTGGAGCCAGGGGAGGGCAAAAACGGACTTCCCCGGCCCTTGGAGGCCCTCTGGAATCCGAAAATGGACCATTTCCAATCTTCTGTTTGGCCCATTGGGCCCATTTTTCACCTTTCCAAGGCTCCGGAGCCTTCCTGAAGCCTAGGGAGAGTGAAAACAGTCTCCCCCAGCCACCCGGAAGGCCAAAAATCAGCTGGCCAGCACACACATGCATGCTGGAGCTGATGGCTCGTGTGCTGGCAGCTATGGCCTCGTGTGCTACTTGTGGCATGCGTGCCATAGTTTGCCATCACAGGACTAAAGAATCAATGTCAAAGTGACTCATTTGAACCATTTTTTTCAAAGTATTGTTTAAATTGAATGTCCAAACTGATCTATTGTATCAAATAAAATTGAACAGCTTCCAGTCATTTAAAAAATTCATTAGATTTTTACTCAATGCACTTCAAATCTTTAAATAAAACCTTAAACTCAAATGAACCAATCTTCCAACTGAATCCTACATTTCAAAATAAATTTGGTTGTTTTGCATATCCCTGATATATTTATGAAAATGTCTCCGCCAAAAGTGGAAAAAAAGTTAAGCTATCACGAATTCACTTTCCCTCAGAAAGCCATTTAATAATTTCACAGAGCCTTTTTTCAGAGCAAAAGATGGGAGAGAAAAAATTTGGCAATTTAACCAGATCTGTTCCTTGCTGTAGAGAGTTAAGAAAGGAATAACTGAAAAGTAGAAGATAGACATTTTTCAAATGCTTATAAAGAAAAGAGAAGAGATAGTAATAAAGAACTCAGAAGAAGCAAGAAGGTCAAAATAGTTGTCATTTGTCAGAGCAATTACAGGTTTCATCATTTGTTGAAAGGTATAGATATAGTCTTAGGATCATCCCCATGTAAGTAGTAGAGAAATTGTATAGTACAGGTAGTTCTTGACTTACAACAGTTCATTTAGTGACTGAAGTTACAACAGCATGAAAAAAGTGACATGACGAGTTTTCACAACATTGCAGCATCTCCATGGTCATGTGATTTATATTTGGATGTTTAATAACTGACTCATCCCACTCTGTGACCTTCTGATAAGTAAAGTCAAAACAGGCAAACCAGATTCACTGTAACAACTGTGTAAATAATAGAAGAACTGCAGATATTCACTTAACAAATGTGCAAGAAAATTTGTAAAATGGGGAAAAACTCACTTAACACATTTTTCACTTAACAACATAAATTTTGGTTTCAATTGTGGTGATAAGTTGAGGACTACCTGTATAAGGGTATTCTCCTTATCATAAAGTCACAAAATAGCTACATGTGGTGGGGGCCACTCTATCAACTATACAACCATACAATCCGGGACAATCATACAATCTTGAGTTGACAAATGTAACTCTTTCTTGAAGCAACTAACTTAAGCTGTCTTCCGTATTTCCTGATTAGTTCAACCTGAACCCACAGATTGAGAAACATATAAATTGCTGATTGGCCTTTGTTCACTTGGACAGATTATAATGACGAATTTACAGTGACAAAGGAAATGAGAAAACACACTATGAAATATTCAAGGAGAAGATTGCCAGCCACATCTTCTGCCTTCTTTCCTTGTAGAAGAATACAAAAATTCATTCTCACAAATATAATCTTCTCTATTCTACTATGGCACCAGATAGATTGCTAACCTCTATAATAGCTTTTCTGTCACACTGTTTATCCCCTTCCATTTCCCCATCATTAAGGAAAGGATCTGACAGAAAATATTTATTGTACAAGCTTTTCTTTTAACTCATACCTTTCCTACCAGCCGTGCACTACATAACATTATTAATGAAATATAGTCATTTATCTTTGAATACACACAGATATAAATGCACATACATGGACAATACGTGGTCACAGCCAAAGCCCTTTTCAAAGAAATTCCACCTTTTCAAGAAAAGCATAAAATTAATCTAAACTTCTAGGTCAAGGAGTATTTTAGCACATTTGATTGCTTCAGAAGGTGTGGAAGAAAAAAAGCTGATAATCCATTTGATAAGAAATTAAGTATATATCTTCTCTTCAGACTGAATGGACAAGATGAACTTTCTTGTTAATCTCATGGTAAGGAAATGAAAACACAAAGCTCTGTCCTGCATAAAGTACCGGTGGCACGTTTAAAAATACCCATCATTAATTTTATTTCAATCAGCAATCAGTGCCTTATAACCGAGATAAGACTGAACCAAGTGGGCTGTTATCACCTACACTTGCTGAGACATGCTTCCTAAGGTTCGAAAACATTGTGCTTTTTCCTTTATTAAGAAAAGTAAGTAACCCTTTTATAGACTAGGTTCAGTTTTTTCCTGGGAGGGTATATATGAGGATAATGGTTGTGTTCTTTTGTTTTGCTTTGTGAATACAAACCAGTTGAGAATTTGTGAACACAAACCAATTGAGTGCTAAGGGCGGGAATTACTTTGCTTTGGTTTGTAACATAAAAGCTTTAAAAGGTAACATTTAATATGAATCTGGAAATGCATTTGCTCTGCTTTCCTGATTAGGCATATTCTGAAAGCGACACATATTACTCTATTCTAATAATTTGAATCACATGCTACCTCCAAAAAATAAAAAAGGAATAACTTCAATAACATAGTATAGTATAAATCTTTATTACAGTCAAAGACCAGCAATACACATTACTTTTTACAATATATTAAAAAAGTACTGACCTTAAAATATATTAAAAACTATTGACATTAAAGGTGGATAATAACATATATGTTCTCAAATTGTTCAGGTCACTCCCTGGTTTACGTGGATGAAAAGCCAATAAGTATGGGAGTAAATACAATGGTCTAGAAATTGTTAGAGATATGTCCAAAAATTGGTGCAAGATGACAACTATAATTCAGTAACCATTTTTTTCCTCTTATGGACATTGCAGCAACACAGAATTTTGCCACTGCATACATGGTAGCCAGGTTTTTGTCCTGGAGGAGAAAGCCTACATAAAAATTGTCTGCCCTCCCTGGCAATCTCTCTAATAAGGGGAGAATAAATGCAGACCTATAAACTCTGTATAGCTCACAGTATAATGGAACATGTGAGATATCTTCAACTTTTCCTCTACCACATATAGAAACCCGTTCTGCTATTTAATGTTCTCTTATAGCAGCCCTGGAGGAGTGCTGAAGGAAGAATGTTAAATCTGGCTCTGAAGAAAGCTATTCTTTGTTTTGGGAAGATCAGGTCATTTAGATATTTTGCCGATTCCCACACTCCCTGTTTGAGTCTTTTCCTACTGTGAAGAGGCAACCTATTTAAGTTCTTCTTGGAACTCCATGTCCTTCATTCTATTGATTACTACTTGCTTTGCTTGGGCAAAGCCTAGAGACATTGAGAATACCAGTGAGAGCCCATAAGAGCCCAGCTTGTGATCTATTGCCTCTTTCCAGTGGGAGGGGAACTTAAATAACATAAGACAAAGACCACTTTTTTAAAAAAAAATATGCACTGTTAGAGAGGTATATAATATGGGAACGAGATGCAACCATTTGTCGTTTATTCTTAGCATACATATGTCTATATTTTTTTCTTTCTGTTACTTTTGTTACTTTGATGCTACTATAACTTTAAGAAGAAAAGCATCTCCTCACACTCCTTCTTTATTCATGGCCATCTTGGGTTTTAGAAAAGGAGATGCAGGTTGCTAAGTGAAAAACTTGTTAAGTGAGTTTTGCCCCATTTTATGACTTTTCTTGCTACATTTATGAAATGAATCAGGGCAATTTGTTGCTAACAGGGAATCTGGCTTCCCCATTAACTTTGCTTGCCAGAAGGTTGCAAAAGGGGATCACATGACCCCAGGACCAGAGGTGGGTTGCTACCAGTTCGGCCTGGATCGGGTGAACTGTTAGTAGCTGTGGCGGGAGGCTCCACCCACCCATCTGGACACTTCTGTGCATGCAGAACTGGTACTAAAAAAAGTTAGCAACCCATTTCTGCCCAGGACATTGCAACCATCATAAATATGAACCAGTTGTCAAGCACCTGAATGTAAATCATATGACCATGTGGATCCTGCAGTGGTCATAAGTGTGAAAAATGGTCGTAAGTCCCTTTTTTCAGTGTCACTTTGAATGGTCACTAAACAAACTGTTGTAAGTCGAGAACAACCTGTATGTAGACCTCCATATTTTCTTCCTTCTTCTTCCTCTATTCTTGAATTTCCCATCCTGCTTTCCTGTCATGGCAATGTGGTTAGAAAGTATGGGATGATGTTTGTGTTTTCATTACAGTGACCAGTCTTTTTTTTAAAAACACACACACACACACACACAGTTGCTAAGATGTTAAGAAACCATTAATAATGAGGAAGGGAGGGAGGGAAGGAAGAGTATTTCAATAAATAAGCATACTTGGGATGGGTTTTTTCCCCTTGTGAAGGTCATATTCTTTAAATTACATATAGATTGGATTGAATTGGACTGCCACTTAGTGAGCCAAGAAAAGCAATACAAAAATGTCAATTGCTTGAGGAAGCTTTGAACAATGCAAAGCCATCTGATAAATATGAATGAGACGATTTTCTTTATTTATTCCCCTTGACCCCCACTTCCCCCTTCACAACTCAAGGCTGTAACTGCTGCTGCTGTGGCTACAGCAGATGACAAACTAATTGTGCTGGCCGAAAAGTAGGTAGTAAGTTCACATTACCATGCATATGTTCTGTCATTATTGCACTAGATGAAGAATAACAGTTTTGACTGCACTCAGGCAGAGGCCAAACTGCTTCTAAAAGTCACTTAGGAAGCAACATAGCAAAGATGAATCTGCATTTTTTTATTATTTACTGTGCAGCTAACTCAAGCTGATTATTATTCACAGGAGGAACTGCAATGTGCATAATTCCCAACATCATCTTTTAGCACTGCTCCGATCTAGCAGCATCCTGGTAATGGATCAGTGAAGGAAGCCTCCTGCTTAAAGAATATGGCACATCAGTGCTTTCAAAAGGCATTAAAGTTAAGAGAAATTCACAAACACAGTCACAGCCAATGCCCACTATTAACAGCTGCAAGAGAGATTACTCCTCAGGCATTGTGGAAAAAAAAACCCATCCAGAGCGACGATGGGAGGCCCAGGCAAAATTAGTTCTGACATGGTGACCAGATCAATCTGCGTGAAGTTGGATTTCATTTGGAATAGCACAGGCATTGGATCCCGGAGTGCCTTTAGCAAGGGATGGAAAATGCGCACAATAACCTCATCCTCTTCACCTGGCTTTTTGCTGTGTCCCAGTAACTTTATTATTATGGCAAATGGAAAACATCAGCTATGCCCATCAGGTGTGAATGCTCCTTTAGCGAGCAAGACATTGACAGTAACCATGCTTTTTTTAAAAAAAAAACACCTGAATCTGTGGAATTTGAGGGAGATAATATCACTGCACTGTAGGGATTTAGCATTCAAACAGTCTTCTAGCAGAATGGTTCTCAAATTATTTGTGGTAAAGGACACTTTTTTAAAAAAAATCTCTCTTATTGCAGTTGTGTTATAAAATGCAATAAATGCAGACTATTGTTCAAGTTGAAATATTTTTTTTAAAAAAACAAAGACGTGCAATGCAAAAGTCCTACATTTTTATTAGATTCTTTTTTTTTCCAGATTAGATACAATTTTGCTTATTTAATTCATTAGAATAGAATGCATGTTTATTCTAACAAACATAATGCAGGAAACAAGAATTTTTTTAAAAAAATGGAACTGAAGAAAAAGTTGTGTGTGAAATAGCGATTCCCCATATTGCACACTTTGAACAAAAATAATAAATGTAAATATTTAAAGTTTTTAATGCAAACAAAAGCCTATTTCTTACTTGATAATTTATCTAGTTTAGGTAAACATTTAATACATAATATCAAATAAAGTATATCCAAGTATATCCATTATAGAGAAACTAAACATGCAGAGATATGTTGACAAGAACATAAAGAGTTTTTAAAGCAACTTCAAAAAGTTCATTTTTAACTTTTATCCAAAGTGGATGTCCAATTTACATCTTCAAAAAATTGGGGCCAAACTGGTTTCTTATCTTTCAGAAACATTGAGTTTGTTCTGTAAATCAAAGATGAATATTCTTCTCCATTGTACCTCAGTATGCAATAGATAGTTTATTATCAACTTCCAAATTATCACACAATAAGGAAAATAATCTCAAATTTAATGCACTTGGCTTTACATAATTCACAATTATATCACTAAACATACTGTTTACTTCAGCTGACTTTTTTCTTTGTCATAGCAAGACTTTCCCAATTAAGTAAGAAATGTGTTGATTTACATTCTGTTGCAACTTCCTTAATCTGGGTAACTATTCCCGAATGTTTTCCTGTCACTGCAGCTGTGCCATCGGAACATACTCCTACATAAAATTGAAAGCTCCAAACCACATTTGTTGACAAAGGTAATCCTTTGTATTTTTATGCAATTCAAAACTAGTTATTTTTGCTGGCAATGAACCAGGAAAAAGTTATTTTCCCCTTACAATTATCATGTTCAAATACCACATATGCTAAAAAAAAAAAGTTAGGTTAGCAATCTCTATGCATTTGTCCACTTGGAATGAAAAAATACTTTGTTAATTTTATTTGTTCTATGAATTGGTTTTCCCTGTTGTTAGCCAGTTCTGGATGACATTGAGCTACAGTGTCTGCAGTGATTTTTCAACTGCCTTCTCTGCAATAGATTCATCCAATATTTCCAAGCACACATCTTTAATTCAGGCTTTTATTGATGTCATGGCAACAGTATATGATTTTTTTAGTCTTAACAACCCAAAGTGCTTCTTTATAAGAGGCCCATAAAGCACTAATGTTTATTTGTGAACTACTGAACATCTGTTTCCATTTTAAATCTATGCTGTTTCTTTGAAATAATTATTTTGATTTTGAACTTATTGATTTATGTTTTGTATGTAAAGGCTGCCTACAGTTTGATGATTTTATTGCCTCATTAGTTAGAACAGCTCTGCAAATAACATCCAGTAGTTTTACCATCAATTTTGGATCCAAACCAAACTCAGCAAATAAGGGATCAAACTTCCACATAAAACTAGTATGATCATCTTGGGTCTCACATTTCTTCAAAATTACCTCCATTGTCATTGTTTTGCATTACTGCCACTGCTGCATTCAGAGGTGTGTCTTTTCTTGACTGAAAAAAAATCTAAGTGAACCTTCTTTTGCCATCTATGAATTAATTTTTAATGAAAGCTTTACATCCTTAATTCAGTTAACAATATCAACTATTATCAACTCTAATCCAAAATAATATAAAAATCTGACATATATGTGTGTGTGTGTGTGTGTGTGTGTGTGTGTGTGTGTTACAACCCCTGGTCTGCCCAAATATGGGAGGGAGCTCACTACTCCCCCTTTCTGTCCTTCGGCTCATTACAGAGGACCATCCAGGCAGAAAACCATATATTTTTTTAATGTTCCCTTTTTATATTTATGTTGTATTTGTGCTGTATCAGGGCTGTATTGCATATTAGGCCGATGTAATTGCCACTAAGCCACAGGCTCTCTTCCTTATCAGCTAGGCCAGGGAAATAGGTATGTATTTGTGTTACAACCCCTGGTATGCCCAAATATAGTAGTGAGCTCCTCCCATATTTGGGCATACCAGGGGTTGTAACACAAATACATACCTATTTCCCTGGCCTAGCTGATAAGGAAGAGAGCCTGTGGCTTAGTAGCAATTACATCGGCCAAATATGCAATACAGCCCTGGTTCGATTCCCAGTAAGGGTATGGGTAGCTGATGAGACTTAAATAGGTTGAAATAGATCTATACTAATCTCCCTTTATTTATTTATAAGCACAAATACAACATACATATAGGGAGATTAGTATAGATCTATCTATCTATCTATCTATCTATCTATCTATCTATCTATCTATCTATCTATCTATCATCTATCTATTCTTTTGGATTACAGCTGACAAACTAATCTTAAATATCACATGTTGTGAAATGGTCTTATTGCACATAGCTAGTACACTTATGATTCCCCATGCAAGTTCAGCAGCACTTAAACTGTTCAACAAGACAAGTCTAGTCATTATGGGCTTAGTTATCATGGCAATGATAAAATTTCTATAAAGAGAAACATTCCTCTCGCACATATCTGCTAGTCATTCCCGGTTCTAGGGGGCGGTGCTCATCTCTATTTCAAAGCCGAAGAGCCAGCGCTGTCCGAAGACGTCTCCGTCGTCATGTGGCTGGCATGGCTAAACACCGAAGGAACACAAAACACTGTTATCTTCCCAGCAAAGATGGTTCCTATTTTTCTACTTGCATTTTTGCATGCTTTCGTACTGCTAGGTTGGCAGAAGCTGGGGCAAGTAATGGGAGCTCACTCCAACATTTCTTCATATATTATTGTGAACTGGTAACAGTTCTTCATATATTATTGTGAACTGTGATAATTGCAAATTGACACAGATCTGCACCTTATATCTTGAATAGCAGTGCTCTAAAACATTTGAATATGTTTACATAGTAGGTTGGGTTGAATTTGGTCTCTCTTCCTGATCCTAATTATCACTTTCAAAGGGGATGATCTAAGAACGGTTGGATTGAAACATACAAACAAATCAAGATAGCATTCCTGTGCAGGGCTCTTTAATACCAACGGTCGTGGGGAGGGGCAGGTGCGAGGACAGATCAAGAGCGCGTAGTCGGTTGGGAGACCGGGGTTTTTGGTCATACCCGGTCGTTTGTACCAACCCCTGCATACTAGGTGGTCAGGATCTACAGACCCAAGGCCTGAGACTGCTGTTATGCAATGCGAGGTCCGTTGTCAATAAGGCCCCCCTCATCCACGATCTAATTTTGGAGGGGGAGCCGGACCTCGCAGGAATAACTGAGACCTGGTTGGGCCACGAGGGAGGCCTACCCCTCGTGGAAATGTGCCCGCCAGGTTATCAAGCATTTCACCAGCCTCGGGCCCAGGGAAGGGGCGGTGGGGTAGCAGTGATTATCCGGGAAGACTTGGAGCCGAGAGAGTTCACTGTGCCGCAGACATCCGGGTGTGAGTCCCTTGTCGTGAGATGGGGCCCAGGGAGGCAGTTGGGCCTGCTGATAGTATACCTGGCTCCTCGCTATACATCAGCGGCCCTGCCTGAACTCCTCGAGCTGATCCCATCGGTGGCGGTTGAGACCCCCAAACTTTTAGTGATGGGGGATTTTAACCTGCCGTCGATGGGAGAAGCGTCTGAGGGGGTTCGGGAGTTCATGGCTTCCATGACAGCCATGGACCTGACCCAATTAATTCAGGGCCCTACTCACGAGGGAGGCCACACGCTGGACCTTGTCTTTGTCTCTGGCCAGTGGACGAGTGATCTGGGAATAGGGGATTCAACTATTACTCCCCTGTCATGGTCAGATCACTCACTTCTCCGGTTTGACTTCCCTGGTGCTACCCCCCGCTGCGGGGAGGCGGAACCGGAAGGTATTAGATGGTTCCACCCCAGGCACCTGATGGAACCAGATAGGTTCCAGACGGAGCTTGGGCCACCTCCTTGGGACCTGACCCGCCCCCGAGTGGAGGACCTGGTAGACACCTGGAATAGTGCGACTACCGGGGCCCTAGACCGGGTGGCGCCTTTGCGGCCTCTCCTGCGGCGACGAACCACCCTGGCGCCTTGGTTCACCGAGGAGCTAAGGGTGATGAAACGCCACAAGAGACGCCTAGAGAGTCGTTGGAGATCCTCCCGTTCCGAATTTGACCGAGCACAGGCACGAGCCTATTTGAGGACGTACCTTGTGGCATTAAGAGCGGCCAAACGTCAACATTGTGCCGCTCTTATTGCGTCCGCAGATAACCGCCCTGCCGCCCTGTTTCGGGTGACTCGCTCCCTCTTGTTTGAGAGACCGCAGGAAGCCCCTTTACAGGGCAGAGCAGAGGAGTTTGGGAAATATCTACAGGACAAAGTCGCTCAAATCCGGATGGGATGGGCCCCTTTCAGTGGTCCAGTGGAGACGCCCGAGGCGAGACTTGAGGGACCGTTCTGGGAGGAGTTTGACTCGGTTGCCATCGAGGATTTGGACAGGTTGCGTGGACGTCTGCGTCCTACCACATGTTTATTGGACCCGTGTCCCTCCTGGCTTGTACTGGCATCCTGGGAGGTTACGCGCGACTGGCTCCTGGGCCTAGTAAACGCTTCACTGGGTGAGGGGTTTCTACCGGCCGCCTTGAAAGAGGTGGTTGTGAGGCCCCTGCTCAAGAAGCCTTCCCTGGACCCAACGGACCTAGTCAATTATCGTCCAGTCTCCAACCTTCCCTTTTTAGCGAAGGTTGTAGAGAGTGTGGTGGCACAACAGTTTCCACGTCACCTGGAGGAGAATGATTATCTAGACCCGCGCCAGTCCGGCTTCCGACCCGGGCACAGCACGGAGACGGCCTTGGTCGCGTTGGTTGATGATCTCTGGAGGGCCAGAGATAGGGGTTGTTCCTCTATCCTGGTCCTATTAGATCTCTCGGCGGCATTCGATACCATCGACCATGGTATCCTGTTGCACCGGCTAGAGGGGCTGGGAGTCAGGGGCACCGTTTTACGGTGGTTTGGCTCCTACCTCTCTGGCCGGACACAATGTGTGTTGGCAGGGGAGCAGAGATCGACCCGGAGGCCCGTCACATGTGGGGTGCCACAGGGGTCGGTGCTCTCGCCTCTCTTGTTCAACACATACATGAAACCGCTGGGCGAGATCATCCGTGGTTTTGGGGTGGGATACCATCTGTATGCTGATGATACTCAGCTATACATTTCCACCCCGAACCACCCCAACAAGGCCGTTGAAATGATGTCCCGGTGTTTGGAGGCCGTACGAGTCTGGATGGATGGCAACCGACTAAAACTCAACCCTTCCAAGACGGAGTGGCTGTGGCTTCCGGCCTCCTGGTTCAACCAGTTACTTCCATCACTGGCCATTGGGGGCGAGCAACTGGCCCCCATGGAACGGGTGCGCAATTTGGGCGTCCTCCTGGATGCCCGGCTGTCCATGGATGACCATGTAACAGCCGTGGCAAGGGGGGCATTCCATCAGGTTCGCCTGATGCGCCAATTGCGCCCCTTATTGGACCGGGATGCCCTACGCACAGTCACCCATGCGCTGGTGACGTCTCGCCTGGACTACTGCAATGCTCTCTATATGGGGCTTCCCTTGAGATGCACTCGGAGACTGCAGTTGGTCCAGAACGCGGCCGCGCGGGTGATTATGGGGAGGACTAGATACTCCCCCGTAACACCTCTCCTGCGCGAGCTGCACTGGCTTCCTGTAGTCTACCGAGTGCGTTTCAAGGTTTTGACTATGATCTTTAAAGCGCTTCATGGCACAGGACCTAGTTACATGCAGGATCGCATCCTGCCCCATACATCCCTACGACCAATCCGCTCACAGAGAGGGACTTCTTCGGGTGCCGTCCGCTAAACAGTGTCGGGGGGCGACACCCAGGAGCAGAGCCTTCTCTGTGATGGGCCCAGCCCTGTGGAATGACCTCCCACATGACATCAGGATTACTTCCGATCTCCGCTCCTTCCGTGTACAGCTGAAGACCCACCTCTTTCAATTATCTGGCCTGGCTCAACCGTAAATTTTTTTTTTCTTATTCCTCCTGACAGTCCTTTTAAATTTTAAATTGTGGTATTTTTAATGGGGTATTTTTAATGGTGACTTTTAATTGTCTGAATGTGATGTAATCTGTTACCTCCTCCGTGCATGTATTTCCGTGCATGTATGTCTTAGTATATGTGTGTATTTGGATGTCTATGTGTTTGCACATGTTTTATGTTTTATATGTTTTATTGTGCGCCGCCCCGAGTCCTGTCTGGAGACTAATAAATTTAAATTTTTTTATTATTATTATTATTATTATATTATTATTATTATTATTATTATTATTATTATTATTATTATTATTATTATTATTATTATTATTATTATTATTATTATGTTGTATCCCATTATTAAGCACTGCAATCTTTTAGGTCCAGTTTGGTCTAGTGGTTAAGGCATCAGCCTAGAAAGCAGAAGACTATAAGTTCAAGTCCTGTCTTAGCCATGAAAGCAAACTTGGTGACTTTGGACCATCACTCTCTGTCAGCCCAACACACCTCACAGGGTTGTTCTTGTGAGGAAAAAAAAAGGAGGAAGAAGATGTGTTGGATATGTTCAGTTATTTGTGAGAATAATAAAGGCAGGATATTAATTAAATACTCAAAAATAAATTGAAAAACAAATAAACAGTTCTCAACTCCATTTCTACTCTGTTTTCCACGATTACATTCTAAATATCCCAGTACCTTCAAAAATAATTTATTCCCAGAAATAAAGCAAAAACAAATAGAAAGGAAGAAAGCAAGGTAAGGGGTGAAATCCCTAGAGTATACAAAAATCTCATGTAGTAAACATAATCAACCTTACTTACATTGGAATATGTTATTATTTAAATCAGTTTATTCATTATTAAAAAGGAAAATAAGTCTATAAATTCATAAATGCAGTACACATTGCTATAATTCTTTAAGTGGCACTCCCAACAATAACAGGTTTATTCAAATATTGAAAGAGAGCTAAGTTTTTTTACGTATTGTAAGTGTATGATTGACATAAAATAAGTTTTATTCTAGATTGTATATATTTCATTTTTCTTTTTAGCATCCATAAAGGGGACACTATGTCTACTGTAATATTCCCAATTTCCAAACTAAGGGATATAATTATATATGAAAGAATTCAAACATCTGCAAAAAACAGTAATTATTCTGGAGCAAAATTAAAATTGAAATTATTTCTCTACAAAAGGGAACGTTATGAGCCATTGCGCACGAACCTGTCTACAATAGTGCCTTCTACCCACATATTTCTTCTTAAAAACATTTAAACTAATTATGTAGTATTTCTATTTTTTATTTATAAAATGAATAATTTAAAATTGATTTCTGATGAATTCATGGACAAATATAGATTTTTAAAAATCTAAGGGAATGTTTTGCTTTTGGTAATAAAAAGGAATTGAGGGTAAGCAGAGAATTTGCATATCTATTTGAGCATCCTCCTAGGTATTAGATCTCCAACAAGATGCTAGCACACTGCTGCTAAAAAGAACAATTTGGTTTATAATCCAATGCACATTTAATGTCTGCATTTGTACTTCTGAAGCAATACCTCAAACACATAATCAATTAAACTTCAAAATTCCATGCAAAATACGTTAATAGCATATTAATGCAATAAAGTAGTATACCAAATAAAGATATTTAAATATTGAAAGGATATTGAAAGGGCTAGCATCAATAGTCAGATTGGTGAAATTATTGCCTGAAAACGTGAATTGGGCTGAATGTGTACCAAAAAATGAATACATATTTTAATATAACCATTTGAAAAATGTCAAATGGATAAGGAAATCAGACAATTTTGAACACCTTTGGGGAGTTCCAAAGGGTAACGTGTGAAATTAAACTGTTTCCAAAAGGAAAATTGTTCCTTTTGGAACAATAATAAGCAAGATTATCTCTTCAATGTTTCTACTATTATCATGGTTACTACTCCCCCCCACACACTTTTCCCCAGATCTCCTCTCTCTCTGAAATACCGGAAAAAGCCAGAGATAAACCAGGTTGAGGAATGGCTCAATTGTCTTCGAAAGAAAGAAATGCATTCTGTGGATGCTTTCACTTAGAACTATTACAGGATAGTTCTAGGATATTCTCCAAATTAGCTTTCTGTGATGATTAAAGTCTTGACTGATAATTATTTTCCGAGATCCTTTCAAGGGATTTATGCTTCCCAAACACACATTATATCCACTCCGTTGTCAGAGCATCTCCTGACACCGTAAGAGGGAGTATTGAGCCGGAGTCCTATCGAATCATAGTGTCTTTATTAGTCTTGAGAGTCAATTTAATGCACAAGCAAGTAGCTGAAACACAGGATTGCAAGATTTTAGATGATCATTGCTGGAACACATTTAATAGTCCAATCTGTGAAAGTCATTTTCTCTGTTTTACATTATTGTTCAAGAGGTTAGGCCTATAGAACAAATTTACAATGGTGGTTATATTTCTATTTTATGGGAGCACAACAAGGAAGTAAAGATTTTTCAGTAAGCAATTGGCTTTCTTTGTTTTCTACCAGGAAAGCAGTGAATTGCATATCAAATGTTTTTCAGTTATTTATTTCAACATTTCTGTTACAACATTGGAAAAAAAGCTGTCAGTCTGGCTTTTCCTCTCTTTCTCATTTGGTTGACCTTATTTTTTTTCTCCTCATTTCTCTCTTTGAATTTTTTTTTTTTTAGAAAGCATACATTTAAATGTATGCTTTTTTTTTAAAAAAAATGGTATTTCTCCCAAAATTCACATTGTATGCACTTTTTCACAATCAGTGAATCTTTACAATGTCACCCTCCCACACACATACCCTCACATCTGAAACAAAGTGTCTGTATATGGTGCTTTTTTTATAAAACACATTTTGGTACCATATTACTTGCTTTTTTGTGTATACTTTTAAAACAAGTTGATAAACTATATGGGAAAGTACAGAAAACCACTGATTTGAAGAAAAGTGTTATTTCGGTTTACATTTGAATTAGACAGATTTGCATTGAAACAAAATTGAACGATTTTCCCCATCCTTCACTTGTTAAAACCAATCTACAGTCAGGATTAAACCAGAGGTGTCTGCAAAGCAAGAGGCACAGGTGTCCAATGGGGGAGGAAAATGTTGCATCAAAATATATTTCCACCCCTTTTGCTTGTGGGTCATGACAGGGTGAAAGTATAGCAATTGAACCTAGACTTATATGTCATTTCACATTGCTTTACAGCACTCTCTAGGTTTATAGAATCAGCTTATTTTCCCCAACAATCTGGCTTCTCATTTTATCGATCTCGGAAGGATGGAAGGCTGAGTCAATCTTGAGCCGATCAGGATCAAACATTTGGCAGTGGGCAGAGTTTGCCTGAAATACTGCTTATTCCATTTCTGCTGACAGGCTTCAGGAGGCCATCCCAGCTGAGAACAGAGCTTGAGAGGGCTGTATGTGCCCCACCCCTGAGCTCCATTTCCACTGGCAGAAGGTTGCAGCAGCCTATTTTCACTGGCAGAGTTCTCAGGTCACCACAGGTTCTCCCCTGACATGAGTGATGTCATGCTGGCCATGCCCACGCCAGCCCCCCGAGGTCAAACACAACCCTGATGTGGCCCTCAATAAAATCAAGTTTGACACCCCTGTTTTAGAAGGATCAGAAAGTGCATTAATTTTTAATGTTGGGAAGAGATGTAATTGTTGAACTGTGGCTATAGCATATTTGTCAATAGTATCAAGAAAACATGTTCAAATGAAACAATTGGTAATGTCCATGGTGTGTGTGTAGGGGGGAGTTATGTGTGTGTGGCAAAAATGGTGGGTGCTGTATTGGAACTAAGGTGCTACCTGTTAAGAATATCCCTAAATGTTTTGCAATATTTATTTCTGAAAGTACTTTCAATTACCCTTTGCCATGAATTCATTTTTCCTTGCATTGAAATCTCAAGGACAAAGCTGTCCCAACCAAAGCCATCACACACAATCATAGCAAGTAAGTGGGCAGCGTTTACATTTTCCTGCTATACATTTTCTCCATACTTCAGCGTGTCACTCGATTGTAGCAGCAAAGTATCAATCCTTGACAGAAGATGTTTGCAGGCCTGCAGGCTTTATTTGATTCTGGAGCAGCAGAAACTGGCATAGTTCTGTCACTTATCTGCCAAGGGGTTATATGTAAGTCTGTACACAAAATCTGGGCGACAGAAAAAAAAACTAACTAAAATTGCAGCCAGGCTTCACCTCAGAACTCATTACTTTTGTGACTCTGATGGTTTGACTCAAGAACCAGATCAGCAATATGCAAATGTTGTGGACTGTGTTGAGTTTCACTTTTGATCCACTATCTTTGGTTAACAGTTTTTTTTATCATTCCAACTGGCAGGGTTCAAGGACAAGGGAGCTGCAGTAAGTGCCAGCTATGAATTTCAATCCTGTATTTGTAGACAGTGCCCTTGGAGAGATTAGTTTTCTCCTGTTTGACAAACATTGGGAACAGACGTGTTTTTAAACAAATTGGCAAAGTCTCTTTTTCTCTCCTCCCCTCTTGTGCTGTCCAAAATCAAAGTTAATTCTTTTAGAGCGTGGTAGGGTTTTTTTCTTCTTCCTGTTTTAAGAATTTCATGGCAACCCTTTTTTATTTGCCACAGGTCTTTTAATGCTTTCCTCCAGAAATACTGATATAGTTATAGCATGTTGTGTTACTAGAAAGAAAAAAATATAAGACACGGTGTATTTGGTGAAAATGAATGACACAGCCAAATGAGGCCACTGTCTTCTTGCTCACAAGCTGGGAGGAAATGAGTTTGCACTTGGCTACACTACATAAACTTATCCTTCATTCCCATGAATCTTACTCCTATTTCAGCTTCTATGGGAGGAAAATATGAACATATCATTCTTCTTTTATGACAATACAACCTGCTGTAGAATCAGGCATACATAATATGATGGTTGCATGATCTTGATTTTAACATCTGGATATATATATATATATATATATATATATATATATATATATATATATATATATATATATATATATATATATATATATATATATATATATATATATATATATATATATCCAGATGTTAAAATCAAGATATCACACACACACACACACCATCTGTTTCAGTGAAAATCAAAATCATGTTTCAGTTTGAACTCTCCCCCAACAGTAACTAATTTGAGAAAATTATGGCAACCAACATAATGTAATAGAAAATATTTTCTATTTTTATTTATTTGATATTAATTTAATGCATTTTTATAAAATGTGCAGATAGTAACATAAGCAGATGCACTTTACTGAAAAATTAACTAAATCATTTTAATGCATAGGATACTGTGCAGCTGTAGTCAGCTATGAATCAGAAGCAGCTACACACATTTTAGTCTTCAGATTTATTTATAGTAGGAACAGAAGTCACACAGTTGATGCCATTTAGTGTAATTTAGTATCACCCGCTCACTTACTCAGACCTCCTGGCACCCTCAAGTTGCTTTTTGTTTCATTGGAAAGGAAAAAAAAAAAAACTTCCTCTGACTACCTACGGTATATTGCATTATTTAAGCTCTGTTCTCTGTTTTACTGAGAGGCAGGATACAAGATCCTATGCAATTCAATATAATAGTCTATTATCATACTAGCATTTGAAAGCACTAAAATCCCCTTCAGGAGCTCAACACTTGAATGTGTTGGGGCAACAGAATCACTCTTTCCAGATCCCATCCATGTTTACTGGTGAGATTTGAAACACCAAGGTCACTGCATTCAGATTAATACAATTCTAGGCTGCCCTATTGTCAGGAACACAGAAGGCAGAGTTCCCAACTCTGCATAGCTCTGGATCCAATTCATTTGAATTCTTACACTAAACAGGATCTGGGATTCCCGTGGGCATTTGCAGTGCCAGGGCTGTGTTGAATAATGTGATTAGCATAGTTACTGAATTATTTCATTTTTTAATGTTGGATTGGCTTTTTAAAAGTACCCAAGTTTAGCACATGGTCTTTTAAGATAAAAGTGTGCTGTATGAGCACAACCTATGATGATCTCACTCATTAAGACGGAGTCAAAAAAGGGAAGGAGGATGAATGTTAGTAACATTCTATCACAGTAGAATCTATCTCATAACCAAAAAAAAAATAAAAAAAAATCAAGTGGAGTTATTTTGTGTTTCTTTCTTAAGCTTTTCATTTTCCAGAATTGAATTATCTTTGATTCCTTTTTAACAATTGAATGATGGCCCCCTTATACTTATCCTTTCTCAAGGTCAGATCTACAATTTACAAATTCTACGAATGAGGTTAATATTTTTTTCCTTCCTACCCTCTGGATAAATATGTCTGAGGAGAGAGCCATAGAAAATGTCATGGCTTCCCTTCATGCTTCCAATTTTTCAACACCTAAAGACACTTATCAACTTTTCAGATATTAGTGTTATGCTGCAATATTTAAGGAATAATGTATCCAACAATCAATAGAACTGTGATAGGACTACATAAACTCTGATTTCTCATAGCAGTTTCTTTTCACTCTCTCTCCCTTGTCTCTAATCCTGGTAAAAGATTTTGTACCTCCACACTTTCTATACAACCTTCCAAGCTGCCATATATTAAAACTTCTACCTAAATCAGATCTAAAGAATTAAGTTTACCCTGCATTGATATAAACCTTGAACAATTCAACTTTAGTCAGCAGTGCTATAATGGCTTTTCATTGAAGCATTTAATTACAGACCTTTGAGTCAAGTGTTGGAGTTGATTTAGGAATTAAAGAAGCAGGTAAATGGAAGCTATAAGCCATTATTTCTGTCACATAATTAAAACAAGGAACAAAAGATTGTCATGAACTCAGAATCTGGTAGCTTGTTATGGTTAAGCTATCAAATCATCAGTATGAGACATTTCCTGCTCTGAATGTGCCTCTAGAAAGTATTAATGAAGCATTACGTGAACAATAAATGGTACATTTATGTTTGGTTAATTTAGTGTTTTAACTTGCATGTCTAGTTTAATAGAAAGAAGGACTAGGGGAGACATGATAGCAGTGTTCCAATATCTCAGGGGTTGCCACAAAGAAGAGGGAGTCAAACTATTTTCCAAGGCACCTGAGGGCAGAACAAGAAGCAATGGGTGGAAACTAATCAAGGAGAGAAGCAACTTAGAACTGAGGAGACATTTCCTGACAGTGAGAACAATTAATCAGTGGAACAGCTTGCCTCCAGAAGTTGTGAATGTCCCAACACTGGAAGTCTTTAAGAAGATGTTGGGTAGTCATTTATCTGAAACGGTATAGGGTTTCCTGCCTAGGCAGGGGTTTGGACTAGATGACCTCCAAGGTTCCTTCCAACTCTGCTATTGTATTGTATTGTATTGTATTGTATTGTATTGTATTGTATTGTATTGTAACTTTGACAGTTTTTTATAGCAACCCTGTGGGAAACAATGTCCTTAGAAAGTATATCAGGTATGACCTGATTTCAGTGCTTCCAAGGAGAAAGCTTCTGCCACATATTTATGGTAAATTGAATAATAACCGAGATGAACAAACAGCCTTAATCCATTTTAGCATCTTAATTTGCTTAAGTTTCCAATTATGTAATAGCATCTACTTTAATACAAAGCTGTGGAAACAGAATATGAAGCAGAATTTATCACTACAGTCAACATAAAAAAGAAAAGTGGCGGCATTGGGAAAAGGTTTCATGGTCAATTGTCAACAGTGATTAAATTCCAATACTTTTATTCAAGAACTTAAATGAAACTTACTGAAACAGTAAATCTATTCACATCTGAAAGGCTGACGAAAAGAAACCTAAACTAGAAAACATAGAAATTTTGAAATGAATATTAGTTGTTCCTTGTGTTACACTCTCTGTGTGTCCTTTTCACTTTTCTTACCTTCATTCCTGTCCTTTTGCAACAATTGAAAAATGCCAGCTATCTGGTAAGTGGTATGTAGCTATGATCATCTCATGATACTGTCATTAAAAGATATTGAATTAAAGTCTATAGCTCTTAGAATTCACCTTATGGGGAAGGTATGTTGGATATATTCACCACTTTGGATTATTTGCAAAAAATAAAAAATAAAGGTGAGATATAAATAACTAAATACATAAATAACTCTTAACCTGAAGCATCTTATATGTACTTTGGAGACGCCTATATCCTTGCTAAATACTTTTGATTTGCATATCTGAAAAACTTATCTTTAATGTGTGAGTGGATGTCATGAGTACCATGGTTTGCAAAGTAAATACCCATCACAGCTCTCAGGATGCTATGTATGTATATATCAATGTTATCTTTGCAACAATAGATGTTGCAGTGTTATTCAATTTCATTACTATGAGAACAGACAACTTATCGTGGCTCAGAATTTACTGTCATATTTACAAAATGACTTTTTGTGTGTGGATAAGGGTAAATATATCCTAAAGTAGGTGCCTCACATGACATCTTGCTAAAGATACCCAGTATATAAATAATTATAATTTGGAACAGCCATCAATCACAGCCTTAAGCTTTAATCCTTACTGAATTCCAACAGAAATGAAACAAGTAATGCTATATTATTTTTCTTTGTGTTCTTCATGCATTTCAAGTATGGTCAAATCTTCCAACTTTGGAACAATCATTTTGAATTAGAATTCACACTGGACTCTTTAAAAAGCTAATTAGTGACAGCCATTAGCATTGGCTTATTCCTCTGCATTAAGGAATAAATGAGTACCATGGTTTGCAAAGTAAATACCCATCACAGCTCTCAGGATGCTAAGCATGTTGATTGCTTACTTTTCCTGTCAGTTCCTATGAGTTTCCTATTGGGCAGAAAGATTAGTATGCTGTTTTCCATGCAGACTTCATACATTCATGATTTCTCTTGGCCAGCCTCACACAGCTTATTATAATGCCAAGGGCTGAATATGATAATGATTAATTATCTACTCTGACAGTGTTCAATTAGACTACTGTTCTCTCAACGCAGAACAGCTTTGAAGCACATATGAAGACAAACATTCTTAAAAGCAGACATTTAGCTGCAACTAAAACCATCCCAGGCTGGCTTGACTAAGAATGAGCAGGTGATAGATAGACAGATAGACAGATAACATATCTATTTTTTTAAAAAAAATAGAACTGACATGGAAGCATAATTATTTGTGCTTAATTGTAATTTACTGCACTTGAAAACAAGAACATACACATTCAGCTACCAGAAAAAGTATACTGATGGTTCATTAATGTACTGTTATGAAACAGGTTAATTTACCTTCCCTACTATATGAACAAGTTTCTGCTTTAGTGTACAGTATACTGTATTAATATATTGTAGTTTAATACATTTATATTGAAAACAGTTTGTGGAAACTGAATAGGCTATCAAATAAAAAAAAGCTAAGTATCTTTATATTCTTTTGTGGTGCTTCTTTGCCCTGAGAACAAACACACACACACACACATATGCATATACTGTATCTCTTGCTTGGTGTTTAAATGCACAGTTACATGGTATTTGGTTATAAATCCTGTTCTCACTAATATAAAATGAACTCTCTTGATTTGTGCCACATAAACAATATTCTCAAATAAGTCACCTATAAGCTTGTTCAGTCAATGTATTCATATGTAACTATGAATGTGCAAGGAATGATAAGTAGCCTCTTCCCTCTCTAAGTTGCACAACGAGGTCCCTCAAGAATAATTCCACAATTAGTCTGTAGATGGAAGGCAATCAGATTGGTTGACAACATGATAGTAAGGTTTCATAAGAGACATGGCATTTATGGCTCTGTACTATCACTTAAATCTGATCCAGTTTCTATATTTTAACAATATGCTAATCCAAATTATAATATGATTTAGTAAATCACTAAATGTGGCCTTTACTGGTTTAATAAATCAGTAAAGGTCACTATATAGGTATGGATATGCAGATAGTCTAATGGTCACAAGTATGACACATACATATACACATATACTTATATGTGTGCATAAGGGTACGTATAAAACAAAAATTGTACATAAGATAAATTTTCCCAGTGCATGCATTTCGTATCTTTTTTTTCAATAAAATCCATTTATACATAGATATGCTAGTAAACTCTAAATTACCTTGTCATTCATGTCAGTATTGATTCTGTTCCGTGTAATTTATTTTGAAAAGAAATATATGACAAGTTTATTATACATTTTATGTATCACGTGAAAGACTGGTTCTAAGATCTAAGTTCAGAATGCCATCCAGAAAAGACGCAGAGATGTTGTAGGCTCTCTCTTGTTATATCCGACTAGGTAAAACATTAAAAAAATCCAAATCAAACCATATTTACAACAGAATAGAATGAATGAGCTGGAAGGGACCTTGGAGGACTTCTAGTCCAACCCCGTCTATACCATTTCAGACTATCCAACATCTTCTCAAAGACTTCCAGTGTTGGGGCATTCACAACTTCTGGAGGCAAGCTGTTCCACTGATTAATTGCCCTCACTGTCAGGAACTTTCTCCTCAGTTCTAAGTTGCTTCTCTCCTTGATTAGTTTCCACCCATTGCTTCTTGTCCTGCCCTCAGGTGCCTTGGAGAATAGTTTGACTCCCCCTTCTTTGTGGCAACCCCTGAGATATTGGAACACTGCTATCATGTCTCCCCTAATCCTTATTTTCATTAAACTCGACATACTCAGTTCCTGCAACCGTTCTTCATATGTTTTAGTCTCCAGTCTCCAATCATCTTTGTTACTCTTCTCTGCACTCTTTCTAGAGTCTCCACGTCTTCTTTTCATCGTGGCGACCAATGCAGTATTCCAGATAAGTGACTATCTAGATTCTTCTTAAAAACATCCAGTGATGCAGCACCCTCAATTTCTGGATCCAAGCTGTTCTGGATCCAAGCTTTAATTCGAGGTTGCTTCTCTCTTTGATTAGATTCCAACCATTGTTTCTTGTCCTGACGTCTGGTGCTTTGGAGAATAATTTGATCCACTCTTCTTTGTGGCACCCCCACAAGTACTGGAGTATTGCTATAATGTCACCCCTAATTCTTTTTTTTAAGACTGACTAAGCCTAAATCCTTCAGCTATTCTTCATATGTTTTAGTCTTCAGACCTTTGATCATCTCAGTTGCCCCTTCTCTGACTTTTTCCAAAGTCTCAACATTTTTTTTGTAGTATAGTGATACAATTTGTTGCAGTATTCCAGGTGTGGTCTTACTAGGGTTTTATAAAGGGGTACTAAACTTCAAACTGACACATATTTAAGTAGTTTTTTATCTCTAGGATTAATAGCTATAAGGTCTTAAAAATAAGCTTTAGTTTTTATGGCATACGTTCCTATAAAGCTAAGACACCCAACTGTCAGAGAAATGTAGTATAAGATCCTGCACATAGTCTTTATTGCTTCTCTTCCAACTTCTTAATGTATGCGTTCTTTGAAACATAGAGGTTTCATTTTGATACCTTGCAAATAATTCCAACATTTTAAAATTGTTACTCAGCTACAAATCATTTTTTAAAAATCCGTTATTTTCTTTTTTGCCTCTCCAGTAAGAAAAGGTGGATAAATTCTTACACTGATAAAGCTGGAAATGACCTCTGCTTTAAATCTGACAGTTGATGTTTATGTAAGGTGTTTCATATGGTGGTTTGCATTTTTCATAAATTCATTGTCATTAGAAAAGGAGAGTTTATAATTATGTTTAGGCACTTGGTGACCACTCTGTGGAGTAAGATTCACATCTATTCTGGGTTTTTTTAAAAAAAAAAAAAACAGCTAGTTTTACATGTTACTTGGCATTTTCATGAGAATTTACTGCTGGTGATGGCGGAGATTCATTACCTAATTTGTTTGCTTTCTCTAAATTGTACCCCTAAGTTGGCTCTGTTACCCTAACACCAATTCCTGAAAGAGTTTCTTCTGTATTAAAATGGATACCCCGGTCTGAAGAAAAGTAGAGTGTTTTTTGATAGTCTGCTCTGTGACTGTATGGAGCAATTCTGGTTGCAACAAGGAATAAAAACCTTATTAAAGGGACCAGGATGTGATCTTTCAAAACTAAGGCTGTGCAGACATTCCCCTTTATACTTTCAGCACTGCTGCTTGCTGGGCTAAGTAAATCAGTGTTAGATGTAGCAAATGGATAAGGTAATGCTTCCATAGACATAACATTTCCACAGTGATTTTTGTCAGAATCAATAGATATATTCTTTTCAATGATTCATTGACTCTTCTTGGAATCTTTTGATAGCAGAAAGGAGGTTGAAAACCCTTCTCAATACCATCAACTATATTGTAGATTAATTTGTTCAGCCTAGGTTGAAAGCCATTAAGCCAATTAGATTACCAGACCCAATCTGTTCCTCAATTTTTGGTTAGTCTTGACCAGGTCTTTTGTCCTCCATTTTTGTCCCCCATTTTCCCAAGTAGCGTTACCTGGATTAGCAACACTTTAGCATAGAAAGTAGAAGTCTCCTAAAGGAAAATTCAACTTTTCTTTCCCTCTTTCTTCTACATCAAAGTCACTCAGGAGAACTGCAGAAACAGTCAGTTGCCTAAGAACCTTTCCATTGCTTGCCAGCTTTTTGTTGATCCCACGGAGAAGTGCCTTTGAGCCTCATGAAATCATAGACTCCTCACAGACTAGACTTGAACGGAGTTAGTGTGACTTTCAAACAGAGGCCTCTCAAGATCCTCCACTGAATTAAACTTGTAGCACAGGGGAATTGGGCTTCAGAGAAACTCACGTACAGTGCTTTTTTTTTGGATTTGGAAAGGGCACTTGTCCTGGAGCAGCCCAGCTGAGTTGGTTCACAAAAAATGTATGAATATATATTTAGATATTCACAGTAGTCTTCTTAAAAGTCTTATTCTGTTTGATGGGGGTTTCTCTTTAGAGATATGGATCTTCCTTCTCCTGCCTCATTTTTGAAGGCAATAAATGCTGACGACTACCTCCATTACTTGATTGATTAGATGCCTGCCTATGACTAAGTTTTTTTTCCCATCCCTAAATGATAAAATTGCAAGTTTTAATTTTTTATCTTGATCATTGATTTCACAATATTTTGGGTTTATCACCACCCTTACCATCTTTACTGACTACATCTGTTCCAAAGGTATGAAGAAGCAGTCCTTTACTTACAACCATTTAAAGTTGCTACAGTCCTCAATGAATAGTGGTTAAAAGTAGTCCTTGGAATTCTGGCAGTCACAGCATCCCCACATTGATATGATCACACCCTTGGCAACCAGCTTGCAATTATGATTGCCTGCAGTTCTTTGCAATTGTGTCATTGTGATTTACAAATTTCCTTGCTGGTTTTCCGAGACACTCAATGGGGAAGGAAGGTTATAAGCCACCGGGGTAAGTCTCCACCATCTGCCTACATTTAGTATAGCCTTTATTGTCATTGTACAAAATACATCCAATGAAATTAGTTACCCTCCCTGAGTCTTGCCATGGCTGTCTCTCGCCCTTGTGCACCCTCCATTACTCTCCTCAAGCCTTACTGCATCTCCCTTATGCTCTTATGCAGCTCCACGTATCTTTGTGTTCTGTCCCGTGAATACCAGGAATATGCAGACCCAGGCTTGGCTGTCTGCCATGACTAAATTACACAGATAAAGCCACCCCTTGGCTGGGAACCTAAAAAGTTCTCTTCACAAACAAAAGATAACACTTACAGAAGGCTTGCACAATGGCTTGAATATGGATTGTTCTCTCCTTCGCTCCACTTATAAACTCTTTGGGAGGGGCCACACCCTTAGCCAGCTGTCCCTACTTTTTTCTATGAGTCTTCTCCACAGCTGTTCCTGTTCTGATCAATTTGACCTCTATGCATATCAGGGACAACTCCATCGGTTCCTCTTCACTGCTCCCTGACGTAGATGCCACCTGGTGGCCAACAGGCTTATCTAGTTCCTGCTCTGACTCCAAACACCCTTCAGAGTCTTCCTCATCCTCCAGAGCCGTCCCAAAATGGTCTGAGCTGTCAGAGTCCACCAACAATTCAGCCGGCCGCTGCTGGACCACAACACCTTGTGCACATCTCCCTGACCCTTGCTGTACCTTTCTTGCACCCTCACACACATCCACATGCCTTCCTTCACCCAACAGCAACCACTTACTGCTTGCTGGCTTGCTTGCACGCTACTAGGACTTTCAAGTTCTATGGTTTCCCCACTGACTTGATGTGGAAAACCAGCAGAAAGTTACCTTGCCTAACAACTGTGACATTTGGACATTTAGTGCTGTCATATAAGTAATGTATTCAAGCTTTGCAATCACATTGCTTAATGACAGAAATGCTTGTCCCATTTGTCACTGTAAGTCAAAGATTGCCTATACTACCATAGATGTATTGCACATAGAACAGCTGAACTATATAAACTTCACAGTATTGGTTTGGAGTAAAGGACACCAGGAGTAATTGCAGAAATATGATTGCTTATCAGATTATTAGGGGGAATTGGCAAGTCTTGGAGGAATTAAGCAATGTTTACAATCTACTAATTATATGATCACCCCAAAATGAAATTACTGTACTTCAGCAAATACACCCTTATGCTTACTAAAAAAACCCTTGCAATTCCCCTCAATACATCCATCAAAATATTAAGATAAATATTTATTAAATTTATATTGGAATATCCGTTTTGCAATTAATGGAATGAAAATATATGTACAGCATTATTAAAATACCTAATATGTCTCTAGAACAGCCACAGAAATGGCACAGCCATTCTTTTCTCCTGTATATCAAGTTATACCTAGAGTTCTATAGAATAGTTTAAGGTAAAATGCAGAGATATGACAAGCAGGAATGCTGGTTACAGAATGAACCTTTCCTGATTTTAATCAGATTGTGTAGAAACAGACTGTGTTTCCCCAAGCAGTCCGAGTATATTAAGGATTTTGTGCATCAGAGCTGGCAATGATAGTTGTTCCTCATGTAGAATATTTTGTTAGTTCAAATGCAATGACTACCGCATCCTATTGCAAATGAGCAGAACAGCTGTTATTATAACATGTCTCTTCTGGGTGGTATAAGGCATCAAAATCAAAATAGTGTTCAAAATGTTTATAGATGTTTATAGAAGGGTCAGGGGCTGTTTGTGTAATCATGAATGCCACCATAGCTCCTCTTCCCCACATGCATTTGCCTTTTAGGCATCAGTGGAACAGCTTGCCTCCAGAAGTTGTGAATGCCCCAACACTGGAAGCCTTTAAGAAGATGTTGGATAGCCATTTGTCTGGAACGGTATAGGGTTTCCTGCCTAGGCAGGGGGTTGGACTAGAAGACCTCCAAGGTCCCTTCCAACTCTACTATTGTATTGTATTGGAAAGGCTGTTTCATAGCATCTAGGAATTATAGGTTACAGTGACCCCCAATCTTTCTGGCTCCATGGAGCATCAGAGCAGTAATGGCAGCAGGATGGGGGTGTGGGTGTTTCACATGTGCAACCTAGATCCCATGCATGTGCAAATGAAGGTTCATGCGGTCACCTGCCCCTTCCATGGCCTGGTTCCCAACAGGTTGCAGTACTGGTCTGTGCCCCGGCTGTTTGGGGCTTCTGATTTGTTATGAAAACTAACTTCGATCTCATAACAGAAGAATTATCCTGAATAATAACAAAAAAAATAGCTTCCTTCCCCTCAGAGGGGGGAGTTTGATTTTCTTACCTGCACAATTTAAATAATGTATAATTTCCATCCATTTAAAAAACTTAGCAATTTCTGTAGTTAATTTTGTTTTCCAAAATGGTGCTGATCCTAAACTGACTGGAGTGTTTCCATGGAAATAATCAGTGGTGGGATTCAAATAATTTAACAACTGGTTCTCTGCCCTAATGACCAGCTGGGTAGGCATGGCTGGGTGGGCATGTGGCTGGGTGGGCTTGGCCAACTAAATGTCACTCAGGTCAATGAGTGCTTCACCTTAGCTGTTACAATGTAATAAGGGTTAACCAGAGAGGCAGTTTCTGTAAGCAAGGCAATAAAGATTAGGCTAGAAACAACACCAGAATGTTTCCTTTCTGCCTTCCTGTAAAGCCCTGGAAAGTGGAAAAAACAAAATGAGATTTCTTCCAACAACCGGTTCTCCAAACTGCTTAGAAAGTTAACAACCGGTTCTCCCAAATAGGTGCAAACTGGCTGAATCCCACAACTGGAAATAATGCAAATGACAGGGAATTATTAGCAAACATCACTTTTATTATTTCCATTCTATTCCAAAATGTTTGCTTTTAAGTCAGAAATTGAAGTCCAAAGTGAGGTGTTTTATTTAGGTATAATTCAGTAAAAAATAAAAGCAAATATCTTTTTTTATGAATTATTTACTATTTCTCCTCTCCGATAATTTGAGGACTGTGCTAAACTCAAATGGAAGATCTCTGGTCAGGATTTACTGAAGGCCTCTTTACTGCAATTAATAAAATATAATAACAGTTTGATCTTAAAAGATAGCTGAATTGTGGGTTTTTTCAATGTCATCTGTACTACCTAAATAACTCCTGTTAAAGTCAATAATCCTTCTTCCAAAGCACATCTCTGCAAGTGCTTGTAAAGAAGATCGTCCCTCTTGGTGGAAAGAGCTGCTGGGAAGTTAAGAAGAATGTTTTCATTACTGCTAAATGCTCTCATCCTGGTGTCTTAAAGGGAGATAGTAGAATAAAAGGCTTCTAGGAATAATAGTCCTCGGCGCAATGGTTTGATCAATGTTGGAATCAGTAGTTCCACTGTGGCTGAGGCATATTCAGCAAATCTCCAAGATCTTTTCCTGCATCCCCAGATAGGCTATTAAGTTCATCCACTAAGTCCCAGGAACGGATAGTGCTGTAAGGGTATAGCAGCAGAGTTCCACAGGTCATATATATTGACCAGAACTTGGTTTGCAGTAGAGTAGACACCAATGAATAATATCCCTCAGCTGTTACTTATTTATTGGCCTCAGTTTTGAGAGAAATAACTGAGAACAACTTTTAGACCATCATGTTTACCTTGTAATGCCATGCTTTGAACTCGGGATTCCACCTGACTTTGTTTCCTATCTTTTTATCATAGACTTGGTCTTGACCTGTGCCAAGCCTGAGGCTACATGTACACTTACCATCTTAAGATACTGGTGAAAAAGATTATTTTGGATTTATTGAAATGTTGTGTCTCAGTTTGCATATCTTTAGACCAGGGATTCCCAACCTCTGGGTCATGGCCCACTACCAGGCTGTGGCCTGTTCAGAACTGGGCCGCATGAGTGGCTGGCTGGTGCATGCATATGCACGGACAGCTCAACTTGTGCAAGTGGCTGGCTGGCGCACATGTACAGGTTGACTTATGCAACTTGTGTGAATGGTGGCATGTATGTGCTGGCCTTCTTCTTGTGCAAAGCAGTTTCCCTCTTCCCTGCCATCCGCTGAGCCACCAACTGCTGCTCTTAAGTTATATCTGGCATCCTGCTTACTCTCTTGTTGCTGGCAGCCAACTGGGCTAGCATAAAAGAAAGAGACAATCAGCTTGGTGACCCATAACCTCAGTCTTCAAACCAGGTTTGAAGCCATCTGGAACTAAGTGAAGAAGAAATTAACTGTCCCTTCATGATGCACCTTCTTTTAAAAGATTGAATCCTGTATCAAGAAAAAAAAGATGGTATATGTAATGGAGGGAGGGGTTGGTAGAAATGATATTGATATCACATAAAACTATTAATGGTTATTTAGCATGACAAATGGAGACCTCCAGAATTTGTGTGTATTGAATCCAAAGCAATGCAATAACATTGTCTTCCTGCTTGTATTTCTGCTAGTTTCCTGTTGTTGATTCCTCTGGAACCAAAGTCTGGGTGAAAATTATTTTTGATCTGACCCAGAAATCTTTTGTACATTCTTAGGTGTCTTTACTTACATGTGATTTAACAGGGGGACATTGCTGTTTCTTCTCAGGCAAAGCATCAGAAAAAGAGGAATAAAAGAGTAATGCCATTCACTTTCTCTCAAACATAGATAAGATTTAGCATGTAGTTACTGGCCTTATGTTACTGTCCACTAGCAAGCGAGAGGCTTCATTTATCAACTCCACTTCTTCAAGATTGCCCTATTGAAGATCATGTGGGTGATTTACACAAAAATATTAGAGTGAAGTGATGGAAGTGGAGTCTGGGAGGTGCAATGAAAAGACATGCGTTAGACAAGAAATAATGTTGCAGTTTTAATCTTTCCACCCACACACCTTATGGTGCTGCCATGTGGTTCTTTTTATTATTGCTCCCTTATCTGTCTTCCTAGTGATTGAACCATTTAAAAGTTTGAAATTATGAAATAAATTACAAAAATATTTTTTTTAAAAAAACCCACTTTGGATAGAATTTGCTTCTAGAGATAGGATTGTTTGTTTGGAAGTATATTCTTTTGCAAATGATGAGCTCTTGTTCTCAGTAAAAAGGGTAATACTGAACAAAAGTAAGGAATGTGGTGGCTCAGTGGCTAAGAGCTGAGCTTGTCGATCAGAAAGGTCGACAGTTCAGCAGTTTGAATCCCTAGTGCCGTGTAATGGAGTGAGTTCCCGTTACTTGTCCCAGCTACTGCCAACCTAGAAGTTTTACAGCATGTAAAAATGCAAGTAGAAAAATAGGAGCCACCTTTAGTTGGAAGGTAACAGCGTTCCGTGCATCTTCAGCGTTTAGTCATACTGGCCACATGACCACAGAGATTTCTTCGGACAGCGCTGGCTCTTGGCTTTGAAATGGAGATGAGCACTACCCCTTAGAGTCGGGAACAACTAGTAGATATGTGCAAGGGGAATATTTACCTTTATCTTTTAAATAAAAGTATACTGTCCAATGTGACTATTAATACTCAGTTATGTGTAAAACTGTAGAGCTACAGTCACAAGTTATAACCAATAATAAGTAGACTCACCATGACAAATTGTACAATCTAAGCCTGCACTTAAGCCTTTTATGTTTTTCACAGCCAAAGTATTTTTTTTCAAGGTCTGCATTATTGAACAGTAGAAAGATCTGAAGATACAAGGTCTCTGCCTTGGAGACTAGCACTCTCCTTTTCTTATCATAGTTGAAATGTTCTGTCCTTGCTACACACTACTCTGTGTGCAGCTTGACATGCAGCTAAATCCACCTACCCTCCAATAAAACAGGCCATGTATGTGGATCTGGATGCTTTATTAAAGGAACAGGATGGGTGCAACTGGAAAAAATAGAAATACATACATACATACATCCAAATTAAAAAAAATAAGCAGTGTTGAGTTGCTGGGGACCATAAATCTAAATCTCACCAGTGATGTTGTGTCTATGAGATTTTTGTCCTCATATTAAAGTGTGCCACAGATTAGGCTGGATTCTTGATGGTTCTTTTGTTTCCTCTGAATTCTAAAGGAAATGGAGCCTGATTTTCCAGGATGCACTTGTTTTTGAAGTGAAGATGATGGATGGACAGCCCTTAAAAGGCTGGATTAGCTTCCAAACAATACAGATTGGTATTTGTCCCAGGCCACTAGATGGGGTCAGAAAACAACAGCAGTATATACACAAAGTATATGGTGGAGCATGACAGACATAGTTCATGTGGAGAGGTCTTCCAATTGTGGATACATAATTGGGGAAATATCACTAACCTGATGAACTTCAGCCCATTTCACAATACTAGAATATTGACACATATCAGTGTCTAATGTTTAGCCACTTCACCAAGAGATCTTCAATATAATCAAGCTTGATGCTAAATGGGTCCTTGATACACATAGTAGCAAATTCCATACTAAGGCCCCTTCTGCTGAGATATAATGATTGTGAGCAACACATTCTAAGTTGGGTTGGCTTGGCATCTGGAAACTTCTAGGGATATCTATTTCAACCAATACCTGCTCATTAAAGAAGATTGTCTAGAAATTAGATGGCCCCCTTGGATAATGTTATTCTAGAAACCCATTACTCATATTTCATAGAATATTTGGGATGTGAACTTTAACTATCATAATTTTCTCTATTACAACTTATTTCCTATTTTTGTAGGCTTAATTATTGAGATGCAATCTGGTGTGGAATATTTTTTTTCATTTGTTAATCTCCCTTCCCTTTTCTTATTTTTGAGGTTTTATTTAGTGTTTTGTTTTGTTTTGTTTTGTTTGGCTTTACTTACAATAGATATTTTACTTTATTTTGTTAAAAATTGCCAGGGGTCAGAATTATTCAACAGCATATGAGTTTAATTTAATATAATTAATATATAATTAATTTATATAATATAATTAATGTATATAATATAATAATTAATTTAATATGATTAAGTACTGAAAAAGGTTGTGCTGGGGGAATTATTCTCTATTCAACTGAATGTTCTACTTTAGCAGCTAAAGTCCAGATTATTCACATTATTCATCCTATTTACCTTAAGGACAGGTTAAAATGTTATTTTGATACTGCTGTGAAGGATGTTATATTCAGATTAAGTTGTCTTTCCCTTCCTTTGTAAACTTAAATCAAGGAATATCGTTTATGCATTACCATGTCTTTGTTATACATTGTGATTGTTTGTCATCCAGACCTCTGCAATTATTGTGATTTAAATATTTGCATTTTGTATCTGATTCTAATTCTATGATACAATCCTGATGGCATCTGAATGCCAAAAGGATTAAGTACTGTATGTACACATGGTAAGAAATGCCTCTGGTTTAGATGCTAATAACTTTCAAACTAATCAATTTCTATAACTTGAAACCATTTCTTCTGAACTAGAAAATGTGCTCAGGAAAAATCTAAATATATCTACAGTCTCTATCTTTATCTCCATCTGTATCTATCTATCTCTATCTATAGTATCTATCTCTTTGTGTATCTCTCTCTCTCTATCTGTCCATCTGTCTACTGTATCTCTCTCTCTCTCTCTCTCTCTCTCTCTCTCTCTCTCTCTCTGTGTGTGTGTGTGTGTGTGTGTGTGTGTGTTGAAGCCATTGCTTTTTTTTTTTACATAGCAGGAGTGCCAAACTTTATGAGATTGCTAGTATCTTGAGTCAATCTATTTTGTAAGGGCCAGTAAACTGCTACTATACCTATAGCTAATGAATCTACAAAATGGATAAAGAGTTCATGCATAGATATAAAGATGCATAATGTTTGTGGGCATATCTAATTACCCAGCAAATTGATAATGCATTTTTATGGGTACCTGCAGTGCAGGATTCCAGTATCTTGAACTTCATCGTGCACACTGAGCTAAATGAGTCAAGTGATGACAACATTTTTTTACTATAGATAATCCTAACTTTCTACCAACTACAATTGGGAAGAGAATTCCCATTGTTAAGGCGGTCATTAAGCAACTCTTATCTAATTTGATTGCTTTTTTGTGACAGTCATTAGCAAATCATATGATTGTTAAACAAATATGGCTTCCCTGTTATGCTTGTTGGAAATCCACTAAGAAGGTTGCAAACAGTGATCAAGTGACACCCCCCCCCCAGCTACTGTAATCATAAATACATGGTTGCCAAGTGCCCAAATTGTGATTATGTGACCATGGGGATGCTGTAGTGATTGTAAATGTCATAAATCATTCTTTTCATCACTGTTGTAACTTTGAACAATCATTAAATGAAAGGCTGTAAGTCAAGTACCATCTGATGTCTTCTTGTTTGCATTCTTACTCATCATCGTCAAAAATTACAAGCATTTTCAAGTTAACTGCTTGAACCTATCCTGTGCAATTACTGAATGTGAGAACTACATTTGTCCCAAAGTTTTTTTTTCTTTTTCAAAAGTAGATTGGACTTTGTTTTTCCTTGAAGGCACTTCACTTCACTTCTCATCAAAGAAGCTTCTTCAGTTCTGACTGAGTGGTAGAAAATGGAAGGACGTATACATGATTGTGTGAATGTTTCCAATGGGCTACACTTTTCTTCTTTTCCCATCTTGGCCATGTTAGATAGAGCTGCTGAGAATTTTAATGCACCACAACCTGTATATGCCTTTTATGTTTACTCAGAAGTGAGCTCTAATGTTTTAAATGAAACTTGATTCCTGGAATGAACATGCTATTGCAATTTTAATTACATAATTATCTTTTCTTTGATTCCTGCCTCTAATTACATTCCAAAAGGTCTTGACTTTTAAATAGTTGCACTTTCAGGTCATTCTTTTTTAGTTAAGATTAAAAACCCCTTTCATGTTTTCTTCTAAACATCACAATCTTAATGATTAATAAGAACATCTGTTTTGAGCTGGAATTATGAAGATTTAGGCAGACAATATAAATAGAGTGTATGAAAATGATACACAAGGTAGTATGGTTTTTTTCCGTAAAACTCTGTGAGGGAAAATTAGCATACAAAACATAAGTGAAATTATACCTAGCCAACCAAACTATCAAGCTTAAGAAATGAATAAAAGTGAAGTGGACTTCTCAGAAGGGAAATTTAAAACAATAATTATAACTGTTTCTTTTAAAAAATCATGTTGCTCCTTATTCATTCTAACATTTTATCCTTTTTCATATAATGCAGAATAAGAGCTATTAGGAAGATATGTATTCCACCTGATGCTCTGACAATTTTTTTTAATATTATTCAAGTCCCTCTTATTATAATTCAGATGATGTTGGAATACTATTAAGGGTGTTGGTTTTCTGTGCTATTAATTTGCTTTTTATTGAACCATCTGCAGAATTTTCATTTAGAATGCCTTGTTCAATATTGGTGATTACAAAAATTTATGCTTTAGCGCTATAGCTTTTGGCACTTTAGTCCTGAAGATACATCAGAAAATATCAAATGGCACTGGAGGTAGTAAGCCAGGGTGCATATTGGTTCATTTTAAAAACAAAAAAGATCCTGTATTGCTTATAGATAAAGTGGAAACATTTCCTGTGAATTTTTCTTATCATATTCGCAATATTTGTTTATTTAAAATATTGCTGTTTTTCTGTTTTTATAAAAGCAATTATTTTTTTAAATAAATCTCAGATTAATGCATGAAGCAATCTACACCGAGAAGAAAGTGAGACTTATCAAATTTAGCAGGCTTTCTTTTAAGAGGACATACATACAGGTTACAATGAAAATCTATTAAAACAGCACTAACAGTATTACAATATTTTAAAAGAACCAGTGTAAAAAATCCATAGTAATGGCCTTTTGATTAGGATGGATGGATGGATTTATAAAATGTAAGAGTTAGGGTTGATTTACTAGTTGATTTGGAAATTTTAGAATATAAACCATCCTGTAGGATCCAATGTGGGTCACCAGGACCAGAGGTTTACTCTTCCAAACTCTCAGACTTGTGCTTTAAGAAAAGTTCTCCTCAGGGAACTTTTGAATGTGATATTTGCCTTCATTTGCAAACCATCTTATATACAATGACTCTGAGGACTCCCCGTAATACCAACAGCAATAAAAACATGTTAAATAACTACCGGTAACTAATATTAAAAAAGAAACAGTACCCAATACATTCAAGCGACTCTCTTCAATAACAACAACAACTGGATTCTTGATTCATCCCACTCCAATGCTTGGGAGAAGAGTCAACTTTGTGTGGGCCTCTGGATCCCATAGGCCAGGAGCTGCTTTTGAAAAAAGATGTATCCCAGATCCCACTAGGTGATAACCTTTAAGAAAAGAGACCTGGAGCATGCCTACTCCACATGAGATGATGGAATGGGCATGTACCAAGAGAGGTGTAAATAATCTGGCTCTATGAAGTACAAGCCTTTAAAGTGATACCCGGCAACCTGCGTTGAACCTGGAAAATTATTGGAGGCCAGTGCAGCTCAAAAGACAATGGTGTAAAACTGAGGGGGACTCAAGACAGCATGTATGACTGCATTCTGGACAAAATGTAATTGCTGGATTGTTTTCAAAGGCAGCCCTAGGTGAGGACACTGCACTACTCTATCCAAGAAGTGATCAAAGTAAGAGAGATTTTAAGCAAGGTCTCCTGGTCCAGGAATAGATATGACTGATACACAAGCTTTAATATATGGATAAGCCTTGATTTAAAACCAGCCCTCCAAAAAACAGAACATATGACCCAAATTCAAAGTTCCAATGGTCAAGCTTCCTCTGTGATGACATAACCAATTTTTGGGAGCTCAGTAACAGGACCATATTTGCAGCCCTTTACAGTGTTCATGTGCAGTGCACATAATAGCATTTTACAAAGGTTTTACTGAAAACTGGCATTTACTTCTGGGTTTTGCAAAACTGCCCCGATAGACAACTGTTACAATTGACATGTTTGTCCTAAAGGTGGTTTTTAAAGAGGCAACTGGACTTTCTGGTTTTTATTTGAAGACATTTTGCTTCTCATTCAAGAAGTTTCTTCAGCTCTGAGGAAGAAAAAGGTCTTCAAAGAAAAAATGAGAAAGTCCTGTTGCCTCTTGAAAAAGCATCTTTGGGACAACCATGATCAGGATCACTAAGAATCTCTATAGACAATTGACATACTTGCTTAATGACCATCACAAAAAAATTGCAAAATCAGTTTAGTCAAGTGATTAACCAATTTTATGAGCATCATGACTTGGGGTCCATCACAACCATATGTCAAGGACTATCAGTAACACAATTTGGCTATTAGGTGTTAAATTAAATTTTCAGTCATGATATCTATTTAATTTCCATGCATGTGATAGTGGTATCTCTTGGAAAGCTTTGGAGGCCTTTTTCCAAGGATGAGTGACCCCATTTTTTAAAATATCAGAGCCACTTATCTTAAGGAAGGCCCATTTCAAAATGCAAATAATTTAAGTAAAAAGTCAGTTCCTAAGAACATAGCTTAGGCAGTCACTCACTGTTTCAATCAAAGGGCCATCCCATTTTCAAGCATACAAGGGAAATTATTGAAGCAGTCTTCAGGACTTCTGATAGTTTTCTACAGACAGCTATAAATCTAGATTTCCAACAAAAAGCTTGGGAAAAAAAGTTTAACATTGAGTGAAAATGGGGTGATATCTGCTAGAGACATTTACTCCAATGTAATGAGTTTTCAGTGAAAGTCACTGAAGAAACGGGGGAAATGAAACTGTCTTGTTTTCCTTCCTTGAGAATTTCATCTTATTTCAGGTGCTGCATTGAAATAATAGCTCTCTCTGAATTCTTTGAGATGTACTGTATGTATCACTGTCACAGATAAAGTGGCAGTAACAGAGTAGCATGGTACTAGAGAAAATGTTATTTCTGACTAGCCACAAAACATGTTTTTCTGCTTTCTTTCAATGGGAAAAAACTTGCAGAGTTGAGACTCAAAGTAATTCACTCTGAGTGATTTTTTTTTTGAAGTCTACTTATAGAATTCATTATGTGGAATTAATCAACAAAAATAGCATTCCTAGTTAGCAACTGAAATTCTTTTAGATATATTTTCTATGCAATATATACTGTCCTCAAATTTTAAATGAAAACTTTTAGATTTAAGGAATGACATGTTGTTTGCCCCTTTGGTCACTGTATGTTGTCATAATCAAAATATATTAGAAACAGCTTATATAATACAGCAATAATTTGGTTGGTGAGTTCACTGTCTTCTGATGGGGCAATTGTATATAAGGTAGATCCTACCTATCTAGGTATGTCCCAGCAGTGGATTGATTCATAACATCTGCTTTTTAAGCAGAAATAAATGCACTTATTTTTTCTAGATGCACAGTTTGTGAAGATTGAAGATTTCAGATGAAATAGCCCATGAATATTCAGAAACAAAATTTATCTTGCTGATCTCCCACCATATTATCAGATGGTGATAATATTCTCCTAGATCAGTGGTGGGCAACCTTTTTTTTCAACTGAGCCAAATCTCGCCAAAACCACGATTGAAATTTACTTTGAGAGCCACATTTTTAAAACCGAAAATACATAGGATGGTACACTGTTTTTAGTTTCAATAAGTTTTTATTGAGAATATTCTGCATGCAAGTATCCACATAGGTCGGGAGGATACAAATAACACAACTAATAAAGCAAAAACTATAGAACTATATTATTTATCGATAACGTTAAATTCCGTAAAATTTGCCTTACAATGTAGAGAAAATTACATCCTGACATTGACTGACAAAGTCACAACCACTAATGTGAACATTGGCCTTGCATTTCCTTGGATAGTTTGAGTAAGTCAGGTTTGTATGTTGTTGTTTTTAATTTCATCTCTCTCTCCCACTTTCTTTCTTTTTTTCTTTTTCTTTCTCTCTCTCTCTCTGGCTCTTTGTCTCTCTCTCCCTCCCTCCCCCATCTCTGTCACTCTGTGTGTGTGTGTGTCTGTCTGTCTCTCACTCACTGTGTGTGTGTGTGTGTGTGTGTGTCTGTCTCTGTCTCTCCCTCTGTCTCTCTCCCCTCCCTTCCTCTCTCTCTGTCACTCTGTGTATGTGGGTGTGTCTGTCTCTCACTCATTCACTTAATCACTCACTCTGTGTGTGTCTCTCTGTCTGTCTATCTTTCTCTCCCTCCCTCCCCCTCTCTGTCTCTCTCTGTCTGTGTGTGTGTGTGTCTGTCTATCAGTCTCTCTCTGATTCCCTCCCTCACTCCCTCTCTCTGTTCCTCTCTCTGTCTGTCTTTCTCACTCACTCACACACACATTGTGGTCACCTTGTTGAGTGTTCCAATCACATTTGAAACACTCAACAACTGGCCTGCATTTATGGTATTTTGCAGCATTCTGCAGTCATAGGACCAAAATTGGTTGTCACTCGCCCGGGCTTTTGCAGAAGCTTCCCTCCGAAGCCCGAGAGGAGGGAGGGGAGCGGGCACCCGGCACACAGAAGAGCCGCATTAAAGGGTGTAAAGAGCCGCATGTGGCTCCCGAGCCGCGGGTTGCCCACCACTGTCCTAGATGGATTCTAGATTGTGAATATTCTGTTTTAAAACACGTTCCAAATATCATTTTATACTGAGGTTTTGGCACTCTTCATTTATGTGCACATTTGTGAGGATTGTATTATGATGTTTGCAGTTGGATCCGTGATGGATGGTTCACTACTTTCATTTTTATTTTATTATTTTATTGTTTAAATCTTTTATTCACTATCCAGACCTGACTTGCAGATCAAGAAGAATGCTTGTACAATAGTGTTTTACCACTAATTACCACTAGAGTATTATTGCTGTATAATGTAATGTTATGAAGGAATGACTTTGGAGAGGGTGGGGGAGACGTTGCCTAGGGAACAGTCAGATAAGAGGGGGCATAGCCTACAGCTGCATAATGGGCTGAGAAAAAGGCTCAATAGTGACTCTCATTAACTTTTCAGGCAAGAAAGGAGACGACAGGAGATTTGTACTTTCAGACTTGCAAGATTATGTTAATGTAGCCTTACAATAAAATAGAATTAGCTCATCCGGTCATGCTTTATGGGAACGCTCACATAATACTACAAAATGCTCCAACATGCCCAGCAGCTTTTAGAAAGCTATTTGAGGAACTGCAGGATATGCTGACAATGGGAGAAAGAGATAAATTTCCATCCATATAAATGGTATGTGTGTATTCACATATATACATATGAGCACACATGAGATGAAGCAAGACCATTGCTTCCTCTGTCTAGTGGCAATAGGTTCCACTGCCAGATTTATATCAAGTGAGGAAAAAAGACTGCAAGGACAGGATATGGTTCTGCCATACTGGCACAAGCAGAAGAAGGTCTGACAAAGTTGTTTTCTGTTCGATATTAGTCAATGGACCAAAAAAAGATAAGGCAATTATGATTTTATCTTTGTGTCATATTTGCATATTTAATGGTCCATCCTTCTCTTCATAGAATGAAGGTTAACAATAAATAGATTTATTTATCTCAGGCCCAGTACTCTTCAATATTTTCATAAATGACTAGATGAGGAATAGAATTTATCAAATTTGCAGATGATCTTAAGCTGGCAGGAACAGCCAACACACTAAATAATAGGCTCAAGATAGATATGAATCTCAACAGAGTGGGCCCTATCTAACAAAATGAAATTCAACATAGAGACAAATAAAGATTTACATTTAGGCAAGAAAAAACAAAAATACACGTGCAGATTAGTTGAAGTTTGGCTTAATAATAGTAACTGTGAGAAGGATGTTGGAGTCCTAGTGGACAATCAATTAAATATGAGTCAGCAGTGTATGGCAGCAACCAAAAAAGCCAATGCAATCCTAAATTGCATTAACAGAGGGATTGAATCAAGATCATGTGAGATACTAGTACCGCTCTATAAACCCTTCATAAGGCCACAGCTTAAAATACTGCACTCGATTTATAAAAAATATAGTGAGACTCTAGAAAGAATGCAGAGAAAAGCAACAATGATGTTTAAGGGCCTGGAGGCTAAAACACATGAAGAACCATTGCAAGAACTGGGCATGGCCAGTCTAGCGAAGAGAAGAACCAAGGATCACATGATAACAGTGTTCCAATATTTGAGGGGCTGTCACAGAGAGGAGGGGGATAACCTATTTTCCAAAGCACCCAAGGCCGGACAAAGAACATTGGTGGAAATTGATGAAGGAGAGATTCAACCTAGAAATAAGAAGAAAATTTTCAGTCAGTGAAAACAATCAACTAATGCAACAGCTTGCCTTCAGAAATTGTGGGTGCTTCAACACTGGAGGCTTTCAAGAAGAAACTGGATAGCCACTTGTCAGAAATGGTAGAGTCTCCTGTTTGAGCAGGGAATTGGATTGGATGACATACAAGGTCTCTTCCAACTCTGTTATTCTGTATTTCTAAATGACCTAAAGCCTTGCATTTCTTTTCTTTCTTTTTTTCTCGTTTTTTTTTTTTTTACTATAATGGAAAGATAGCTCTTTTTTTTCTGGTGAGACCGGTCTATCAGGAAAACCTGGTCCACCCAAATAAGGGAAAGACCAACCAATTTTTTAAAAAAAGCTTTCACATTTTAATTTTCAACTGAACAATATAAAATGCACAGCCACATTAGGACTTTGTGAATAGACATATCCCAAATTTGAAACATATTGTAGAAGTTATAAGATGAGAATTTTTTAAAAAAGCAAAATGGTATCTACTTTAATTTTCTGGGGAAAAAAATCAAAGTAAACTTTATTTCTTTGGAATAATTAGAATATTTGATCTGTGAGACAACAATGTTCATCAATGGAGGTTTTATTATTTAGAATCTTTCAGTGTATGTGTGTATGTAGTATAATTTGTATGAAAATAACATATTGCATAAAAGAGACCTGGAGTAACATTTGCATAATTTCAGAAGAATGCGTAGACATTTGTGCAAATGGAATTGTTAATGTTTCAGTCATGCTTTAGATGTTATTTGTTGTTTGCTTGTAAATGTATCTGAAAGCAGCAAATGTCAGAGAGATACCTTTGGTAATATACATGATAAAAAAATCAAATAAAAAGATGCAGAAGTGAGATAATTGTAATTACTGAAAAGTATTTAGCTTTTCTTTTTGATTTTCCGCTGGGTGTACAAGAAAGTAACAGAAACTTAATTTGCTTCATCATTGATTGAATGGATGAACAATAGTTTATTGAGAGAATGCATTAAGGTATATTCTGTAGAGCCTGTTCACATTGTTTAGTATGAGTAGAGAAAATTAACATTTGCTATGCCCTTTAGTGGGTCATTTGTTTTGTTCTTTATTGGTGGTGGAACAATCACACACATATGCAGCGTTAGGTCACTGCTTAGTGCAACAGTACAATTTCTCTCTTCCCCTTCCCTGCCTCATATTCTTTCAAGCATAAAAGGGACATCTTTCTTTCTCATGGTTGGTTTGTTTTGCTTTTGGATAAAGATGTTCAGGTCATTGTTGGGCTTTACAGTAGGGGTAAAGAGTAGGGGTAAAAATCTGGTTTTTTTCCCCTTCTCAATTGTTCATTCTGTTCCATTATCAGTTTCTGCAGGTGTTTTGAACAAGAAAAAACTCTGGATACCACAAAACTAGGGTGAAAATGGGAAGAGTGTTTCAAGACATGGTAAATCTTGTTGGAAAAATACCTTGGGAAAATCCCTCTGTGCCTAGGTGGCGAGATTTGGGTCCCATCTTCTACACGGTCAAGGCACATATCTCTAATAATTTAAGAACCTGCAACAGCTTGGTCAGCACACAGCTGAGTAAAATCCCCAACTGAATGACCATAAATTCAAGCAAGATTATATAGTCAGCTTCAAATGGGGCACCCCCAATAGCTAACCCACATTTCATCATTTATTCTAAGCAAGTGGAAATTTATCTTGGCATATGCAAATAATAGTTGCATTGCCATAGCAACCTATTATAAGGCTTGTCCTAATAGATGTAACAGCTGTTTTGCAGAGTGGCATGCAGCTCCTTCCAGTGGTGTGTTGCTAAATGTTTAAGAACAGGTTCTGCTGACCTGTTGCTGCCTCTGTGCAATGCCACTAGCAACAGATCAGCTGATTGGTGTACTAGGTTATGAGATTCTTCTCTGCTGTTAAACAGCTTGCAAAATTCCAGAAAAGTCAGTAAACAGCTCTTGTGAGCCAGTGTGTAAACTTGCCATACATAACACTGGTTACACCACACCCAAACTTTAGCCTTCAATTTGGATAAGCACAGTGACATTTGCTCATCTATTCTGTACTGTTTCAACAAACTTGGCATCCTAATGATAACTTCTGTTTGACCAAAGCTAAATCTTTAATTGGGACTAAATAAATGACTCCTCCAAATTTTGTTGGGTTTATGCATCTTTTGCAATTGTTACATGTCTGGGTGGGGCTTTTCCATCCACAATCCTCCTACATGGGTTCTGAGTGCTGCTGCAGACAAAAACAACAACAACCACATATGCAATCAGCACCACCACCACCACCAGGATGAAATCAACTTACCTTCGCTTCCGGTTTCCAAATATGAGCGCACACATGCACAGTGTGTCAAAATCGGGATGTGATGATGTCCGGGCAGATGAGTGGAACCTCCTGCTGCTACTACTACTAGTTCACCAAATTGGGATAGAATCGGCTGAATTGCACCCCTTCCCCCACCTCTATTTCTAATGTGTTCATATCTTACTGAATTATCAGTCACAAAATTCCAGTTCTATTTCATATCACCATCCCTATCATGCCATTTTCCTATAAGGATTGGGAGAGGTTTGTGTACATGCACAGGCATATTTTGCAGTTTTAGATCATTTTGGAAAGAGATGGAGGACCCCCAGATTCATTGTGCCTCTAGATTCATTAAGAACTTCCCAAATTTAGCTAGAAATTGCAGGTAATGCCTTGATTTTTTTTCTCTGCGAAAGAGATTTTTTTCCCCTACTTACGGTAGTCTCCGGAATGTCTTTCTCCTTCTAGGGAATATGCTTTTTGTACTGTAAAAGATAAAGTGGCTGCTGGTGGTTCTATTTTTCTTTTCTATTGTGTGTGCATTTTTTCCCATCATTTGATGGAGTGACCTCAACACTCACTCTTCCCAAATTGTGGAGACTCAATAGGAAGATGGAACCAAAGAGATTGCGGAGTCCTTAGAGCTCTCTGTGCTTGATTATTTTCTTGCAGACATTGTATTAGCTAACTAGGTAACATCTTCAATGCTAGAAGGGATTGGGGTTTGCTCTTTGTCTATATATGGCAGCTTTTCCTGTCAGTGTTGATGGGGGTGTTGTTTTCTTCTTGGTAATTGCATAATTAGGTTGTTGTTTACTGTTTGCTAGAGTTGGTAGTTCCTTGCTTGGAGTATTGTTCACTTCTTGATTGTTGTTCTGGCATTAATCCTGGTGTTCCTGGACTTTGCTTGATCTAGGAGGCTCACAGTTGAAATTATGGTTAAGTGGACCCATGTGTTGTTAAATTAAGGCATTTTCACCATGCCTTCTGACTTCTAGTTGGGGCTCATGGATGCCCCTGCTAATTTTCTACCTGTTTGTCCTACATAGTGGCTGTTAGAGTCCTTACATTGTATGTTGCAGATGACTTCTGTTTCTTCTCTTGGGCTACTGGATCTTTTAGTTTCCTTAGGATGTTTTGGAAGGCTTTAGTTGATCTGTGCTACGGTGATACCATGTAATTGCCATAGTCTGTTGGTTGTTTCTCATATGTTTTTATTGTTATTGTTTTCATAGCTTGTGGTAGTTGTGCTTTAGTGCGCAGAGTGGTCAGGAACGTTTTGACAAAGTTGTGTAGGTACTCATTTTGATGTAAGGTGTTGCATAGGTCGTCTGTTTCTTTTTTCTGATGTTCAGTATTGTTTCAGCAACATCTTCAAACAAAATGCTATGAAAAAGATAACAATGCCATAGATCAAAAACATCTCATCTTTTATTTTCATCTTGGTGTGGGGGAGCAGAGGAGGAGCTGCTGATTCATTTGTAATAAATCTAAAACTTCCAAGCTAGATCAATCTGAATTTTTACATATACTGACTGTAGGGCATTGATGGTCATAAATCAAAAGATATTCTCCACTTCTAAAAGCCCTGCATCAGATAAGTAGAAGGAAACTTTCTTTTGTAACAAATGCTTTATATTTTGATATTCATAGTAGATTGTTTGCTATGTATTAATCCACAGGTGTTCCTCCTGGAAGCCACTTATGTAAGTCACTGTTATACTTTAAAGCAATAAGTTTAATGGTCCTTTATGTAAAGAATCACTTTTTTTGCCCAAAGGATGGAAATGTGAAATGTTCTTTTATAATATGCACCATTGGTCAAGAAATGAAATAGTGAATTTGTCTTTTTTTTTTTTGTCTTGAAAAACAACCACCACAGAAAAGGGTTGAGTAACAAAATCATCCTTGAAAAATAACTTTGCTGCGATTCATAGTTGAATGAGTGGACTATTTGATTAAAAGGCTCCAGAAATGCAACAAAAACCATATACATCTATATCATCTGTATCTATATTTATATCTATATCTATATTTGTGTCTGTGTTTTGAAACCATCTGTAGAATTTGAGCATGAATATTTTACAAGTTATTTCAAAATGATGTATGATCCTCTGTGCTGAATTTATTATAAAAAAAGAAAAAGAAAAAAATAGCCTTTTTCCCCACCTCAGGCTTTGTTAGTTATTCATCTTAGGCAGTTCCCCAGCAGACACTAGTTAATAATTACTTTGTGTCTAAGTCTGAAAAAGTCACATTCTGGAGAGGCTTAAGTTGAGATATCATACAGTGATGATGAGATAGCTAAGGTAGAAACGACATAATCCATAGGAGGCAGATATCTGGAGATGACATTGTAATGCATATTGATTATTCATTTGCAGACCTATCACAATGATTTGAGGATCAAAGTCCTGATGTTCAGTTAAAGGGCCTTTTAATTGTTATTTGTCTTCCCTAATCAAAATGTTACTTCCTTGACTCTATTTATTTATTGGATTTGTATGTCGCTAATTCCAAAGAGGGTCATGGTGGCTTAAAGAATAACACTGAAATGCAATGTAAGATTTTAGTCAGCCATATAAAATCATAATACACACACACACACACACACACTTATTATTATTTTATTACTAAAATTATACATGTGTATATATGTGTGTGTGTGTGTGTGTGTCTTGTATTTGTGCTGATAAATAAATAAAGAGAGACTAGTATAGAACTATTTCAAGCTATTTAGCTCTCAGCTAGCCATACCCTTACTGGGATTCTGTGCTTACTGTAACATACATACATACATACATACATACATACATACATACATACATATTGTATATAATTATACATTATACTATTTATTGCTAATATGGGGGTGATGGAGAGGGCAGAAGAAACAAAGGGCATTGCTGAGTACTCAATTTGGGTCTCCCATACAGTGTTTATAAAGTAGAATTCACCACTTACTTCCTATTAACATACTCATATCCTATTTAATTAGTTAAAACTTCAGTCAAAACTGATTCTAAGCGGTGCACTCTCTCTGTCTCTGCAACAAAGGACAAAACACTATGAAACACATATGTAAGAAAATAAATAAATGTGGTTGCTGTTGTCACACTCAGATAAAGTTTTCCTATACAACTACAATTATTCTCACTTCAGTTTGTATTGACAAATACAGAAATGTCATCATATGTATTCACTTTTCCTCTGAAAGTATGCTTCCCGCCTGAAATTTATACTCTTTGGGATGGATTTAAATCTTGAGAAAACATTTTATATCTCAAACCTCCAGATCTGTCATTTTAAGATAATTGGATAGGAATCTGATTTCAGATGTCTTGCAACTGTTGATGCTTAGAAAATATTTCTCCAAGCTTATGTTTCTATTTGTCCCACTACATTTTTCTCAACTTTTTAACTGCTTAAAATTTCCATAAATTCAACTGTTTGAGTTGGAGACTAATTTTTGGAGACCGATTGGAGACTAATTTTTCAGTCTTGAAACTTTACGAGCTCCATTTTTGATTAATTGCTGATTTGCTGTCTCCTATTTACAGTCATGGGAGTTATGAAAAGGTAACAGCACTATGCAGTTCAGCAGAAAAAGACCTTCCTATAAGTCCTGCTCTTTTGACCCCCAAACAATGTCCTTTTTAGTAGAGCAAATATAAACCAATTTTTCCAAGTTCTGAGATTCAGCATTCCTAGGAAGCAGAGCATAGACTTGAATGTTGACCTGTCTTCTAGTTATGTCAGAGTTCAGATTTTTTAAAAATAATCGTGGCTTGGTGTTTCTTCAAGGAGAAAGCATTATTTAAAAATCCATTATATTTCATATCGCTGCATCAGAGAGCTGGATCCTGTTGCCTGTAGCAACTGCAAACTGTGGTAAGAACTCAACAATAAAATATTCTAAAATGATGTGGCCAGCTAGGAAGAAAAGGGGATTCCCAAAGAGCACTTTAAATGAATCACATAATTACATTCCATCAAAATATTTCAGTACCTAAAACAGAGTGCAGAAATCCATAGTGCGGTCTGTTAGTTTGGTTAGTAACTTAGAAACAGATGGTAACAAAACAAACAAACACACACACACACACTCCATCTTCCTCTTCTCTTCTTCTTCCTCTATGAATAGGAACTGATTCATGCTTCCATGAAATCAACAATGAGAAAAACAATGAGAACATTTCTTAAAGAACAACATATTTTTAAAAAAGAAAAACTTATTAAAGGCTATGTAAGATTGAAATCAGTGTTGCCTTTCAACTATAATCCTAAAGCATCTCAATTTAGTGATATGCAAAACCAAGATTAATTGTTTTCATCATCAATAATGTAATTTTAAACATAAGCCAATACATCACATTTTTACCATTTTAGTATATCCACTGCGGCTTTTTGTCAAGCAAGATTCTGGCCCAATTCTGATATAGTCTTAAAACTGAATTTTATTCATAAAGACTGAATAAACAGACATCATGATCCACACTACATTCTGAAAAGATTTTCTAATCTTAGTGACATGGATCCAGAGGTCGGCTGCTACGGGTTCGGGAGAACCCATAGCTAACATTATGGCCGGTTCGGAGAACCTCCAAATCCCACCCCTTGCTGGCCCCACCCACCCTGCCCCTCCCCTCCCAGGAGTCTCCACACAGGCCATTTTGGATGCGAGGTAAGTGCAGGGCCCATGCAGAGGCTCAGGTAGGGAAAAAGAAAAGGCCTCCCGGAAGGTATCCAAAGCCTGTGGAAGGCAGTTTTCACCCTCCCAAAGGCTCGAGGAAACCCTCCAGAGCCTGGGAAAGGTGAAAATGCCTCCCCCCATAGCGCAGGAGGCCAACTAGGCCATGCCTCCCCTGCCCATGCCTTAGCAATCGGGCAGAGAACCCATTGTTGAATTTTTTGAGGCCCACTCCTGCATGGATCCCGTTATAATTATTTACACTTTAAAAAAATAATTCTTGATTGTTTTGGTTGCATATTTATTTATTTAGCAAATTTATATGGATTGGGCAGCACACTGGGCAGCATACACTGGGCAGCATACAATCAAGAATTAAAAACAATGTCACAACTGCTAAAACCCACTAAAGAATAAATAAAAACAGTCAGGTTGCTTGCCTCTGACCTTGCCAGAATTAGTTCTCACTACTTCTCCATCTCCTATTATAATTTAATTCCAGTTTTCATTTTTAAAAGTGCTGACGGTATCATGAATAATGTTTTCCCGATAGGATTAAGCATTGCTTTCTGAATATTTGCTCTCTTAAATTGTATATGCACATGCTAACTAAAATCCAATTTAGGTTTTGTTTAAGTAAATTTAGCCAAGAAAGTATGAATACTTCTGTTAAATGAAGGACAGAAAAATTTTAATTATTCAAGTCCTGTTTCAACTTTTGAGTGATCATTCTGACCTCAATGGAAATGTTCTGCTATCAGAAGGAACTGCTCCAATTTCATGACGATAATAGCTCCAGATTTGAAAGAAAAAGCTAAACAACCACCAGGATTTCTCATTTTGTCTTTAAAGTGTTTTATGTAATTCTGATTTTTTTTTTTGTAATAGCAAGTTTGGTGCTCTTATTCTATCTGGTCTGTGGTAAAATTATTTGCATATTTAAGATTAATAAAATATTCAGAACAGCCTAAGAAAATGCATTTTTGTGAAATCATATTATAACATTAGTCTACAGGTCTCTGAGTTGAATTGCAGTACAGAATTAACTATCTGCTATATTTTTCAATTCTCTCATCTTGTCATTGGGAATTCTCATAGCATTTGAGAATGGCAATTCTCATTCAGCCTGATGAAAGAGAATTTGTTTTTGAAATTTCTTTCAAAGAAAAGGATAATTTTAACAAATTCACATGGCAGGAGAGTGATGTTTTGGTACTTTGTTAGTTACAAGGTGGCCGAGAGATGAGGGTGAATGTTCTACTTATGTACCAGAAGCTGCCTATAATCTTCAGATATGGCTTTCTGGATTTAAATGAATTGTAAAGAGAAGACATCATGAGGGAATTCCTCCCGTATGTATTTCTGAGAGTGGAAGAATAGACAACCCCAGACTTTGGAGGCAAAGAAAGATGTCTAATAAAATATAACATTTGACCAATAGCATCCTTCCAGAGAAACTGATAAAAAGTAATTCTAGAGTAGAGTAGAGTAGAGTAGAGTAGAGTAGAGTAGAGTAGAGTAGAGTAGAGTAGAGTAGAGTAGAGTAGAGTAGAATTCTTTATTGGCCAAGTGTGATTGGACACACAAGGAATTTTTCTTTGGTGCATATGCTATCAGTGTACATAAAAAGACAAGATACATTTGTCAAGAACCATAAGGTACAACACTTAATGATAGTCATAGGGTACAAATAAGCAATTAGGAAACAGTATCAATATAAATCATAAGGATACAAGCAACAAAGTTATAGTCATGCAGCCATAAGTGGGAGCAGAAGGGTAATAGGAACGATGAGAAGACTAATAGTAATAGCAATGCAGCCTTAGTTAATATTTTGACAGTGGTGAGGCAATTATTTGTTTAGCAGCCTGATGGCATTCAGGAAAAAAAACTGTTCTTGCATCTAGTTGTCTTGGGGTGCCGTGCTTTATAGCATCGTTTTGAGGGTAGGAGTTGAAACAATTTATGTCCAGGATGTGAAGGATCTGTAAATATTTTCACGACCCTCTTTTTGACTCATGCAGTGTACAGGTCCTCAATGGAAGGCAGGTTTGTAGTAATTGTTTTTTTCTGCAGTTCTGATTATCCTCTGAAGTCTGTGTCTGTCTTGGGTTGCAGATCCTAACCAGACGGTTACAGAGGTGCAGATGACAGTCTCAATAATTCCTCTGTAGAACAGAATCAACAGCTCCTTGGGCAGTTTGAGCTTCCTGAGTTGGCACAGAAAGAACATTCTTTGTTGTGCTTTTTTGATGACATTTTTGATGTTAGGTGTCCATTTTAGGTCTTACGATATGATAGAACCTAGAAATTTGAAAGTCTCTACTGTTGATACAGTGTTGTCTAGTATTGTAAGTATGTCCAAAATAAGATTTAAGACAAAAACAGAGACTTCTTTTTCAGAAGAAGACTTTGAGAAATGATCCTTTAGTATGAAACATTAGCTTAATCCCCACAGGTTTTTACAGGTCCAGTTTGTTTATATCAATTTATTAAAAAGGTAAAGATAAAGGTTTCCTCTGTCCAATAGTGTCATCGTTTCTTAGCTGAGGAAGTCAGGTTTGTCTGAAAACATTTCCAATACATTACCATGTTAAAAACTTCACCAGAGTCTCCTTTCTACAATAGAGAGGGTTTTCATATGAAGAAAGCTTCCTCTAATGGTCATTGCCATCTAAATAAATACATAGCTAACAACTAACGATTGAACATTTGTTTAAACAATAAAATGTTTTGGCATATATTTGAATTGCATCCATAGATTCCCACTTGGTAGTCCAGTTTGGAACAGCCAAAACCACTGTAGGAAAAGATATGCAGGGGAAGACTCCCTTCAGATATACCAGGTCGCTTTATAGGTTTTCTAGTGGATAAAATTGTTCGTATCTATTTTGAACTGTTTGGTTGGTGAAACCAGAAGAAGGAAGTTTATATAATTCTCTGTCTGTAAATTCAGGCTTGCCTTTCTCAACTTCAATGGATTTGATCTATGTGTATTTTGAATCCTTAGGTGACCAGGCAGTATGGAAAGGTTGGATCCAGGAAACAGTGAATAATCTTCTTCCAAACTGTGTATTCCTGTCAGTGTTACTAGGTAAACCAGAGAGGAAACTTGACTAGATAAATGAATCCTATGTATTGTAAAGCTATATTAATTTATTTATTATTAACCTGATAACCTGGCATTGCCTGGGTATTTATTTATAGGGGGGAAATGTCCAGACCAAATGTAATTTCTAATGTTGGATTTTCCCCCTTACCAGAGGGAGACCCCTTGTGGACTACTGTGAAGCCATTACCATGGCAACTCCACTGTGCTGTACAATAGAAGCCAGTATGACAGTACATCACAACAGGTTATATCTTAACATAACATACACCCCAAAGTGTGATAGGGGTGTCTTACCCCCACAGTATTTTTCTCCAGAGAGTAAGTCATCTGTATGCCAAGTTTGGTTCAAATTGTCCAAGGTGTTCCAGAGTTTTGCTGGAACATACACACACACACAGCCCTTTATAGATAGATAAAGTTATATTAACTGAATCTTGCAAGCCAAAATAAAAATCAATAAAATTAAATCTGAAAATACAATTCTCCCACAGTCTCCTTTACAGCCCAAGAAACTAGGGAAGATAACTTCTGAGCATCTTGCTCTGCCCGCTATCCAGGTGTGGGTTATGCTTTCTCTTATCTGACCATTTCCTAGGCAACATCTCTTCATCTTGTTTCCCATGGTATTTCTCATATATATTATTACAATTGCTCCCTGCCTTGAAGGGGACAGTAGTGCATCTTCTTCTGAAGAAGTTGTTTATTCACCTGAATATATTTAATAGATATTCTGATTCTCCAACTTACCATTCTTAAGAAAAATTGTAGAGAAGGTATTGACAAATTAGTTACAGAGTGTCATAAAGGAAACAGATTAGCTTGTTAAATCATGGGACAGAAATGAAACAACTTGAGACAAAGTACCCTTTAAGATTGAAGAAGGCTTAGGTGATCGCCAACACCTTAACAAGCATCAAATGGGCAGGGAGAGGTTCCCAGCCTTCTTCAAAAATTGTGAAGGCCTCTAGCTGATTACAGCCCATGTTATATTAGGTAAATATGCATAAGGCAAATGAGTAGCTCAAAGGAAAATGAAAATATTAGAATGAACAAGGAAACAAAATGTGTCACATTCCCTGCTAGAAGACAGGACGACATATATATTACATTTCACTTGGTTGGAAAAGTATCTGCAGAAATGCAATTACAGCCCAAGTTCTTGTCTAATAGAGCCTTTTGTGTAAGGACTCTTTCCCTTCATAAGTTCAGATAGGTTTGATGTTTTTCTTAGTTTCCAAGGCCTGCAAACTTCAATAGTAATCTGAAACTGTGCCTCAGTGTTAGATACTTTATACTTTTTAAAAAAGTATCTACCATCCTTGGCAGCACTTTAGAAGAGAACTTTAATATTGCCTTTGATGTTGCAGATTGTTGGGTGATTGAAAACTGCCCCCTTCAAAGATTTCTTGTGTATTTTCCATCAGAGAAGCCTGCAGACTCTAATAGCATTCTGAAGATCAGGCTGTGCTTGCATGTTAGATATTTTCTATTTCTTTTTTTTTTATGTACCCTGGAAAATCCTTGAAAAGTGAACTTTAGTTTTCCTTTGAAGCTATAGACTGTTGGGTTTCTGAAAATTGCCCTTCTTCAAAGTTTTCTCCTATGCTTTCCATTTGATACTAACGCTGGAGTGTAACCATTGAGTTTGATCTTTGATGAAAGGAAGACATTTTGTGTCTCCTGGTATAATTTTATCAATATCTTTATATGCAGTATGCACATTCACACAGTTAAGCTTCCCTAAACTCTAACTTTGTTCACCTGGTTCATTTATTTATATCAAATTGTAGTGAGATGTCTATCACCTCAGATTCATTTTATAACTTCAGGTGCTTCAGAATGATGAGACAATCAATTAAACTTGTTCCAATTAGAATGAAAAAAAAACCTATTAGCTTTTCTTCATATGGGTTGGGCATAACATTGGTTTTGCAAAATACAGAACTGATTTGTTCTCCTACAGTATGATCAGAATGGTTGTGTCTTAAATACTGTTCAAACAATTACCCAAAGAGGAGTCTCTGTACATACCAGCTATTTCCTCCTTTCTGAATTGTCTACTTGGTCTGAATTAGAAGTATTGGTACAGATCACTTTTTTTGAAAAGCAGCATCCAAGTTGTGTGGATAAAAATGGTGTTGATGATTTATCCAAATTTCTTCAGAAAAAAGGGATAATGTTCCAACATCTCTTAAAACCTATTAATATTAATTGAAGCATTGGACGACAGAAAGACTACTATCTATTGGAAATAATATTGTGCATTGAAATACAGAAAATTATTAGGCATTCTCCTTCACCCAAATTGTGAATAAATAAATACACAAATGTCACATTCCATCGGAAAAAAAATGTCTCCCTTGAAATTATTTTCAGAGCAAATTCTCTTTCATCAAACTGAATGAGAAACTACTAAGAAAAAGGTGCAGGGGAATTTCATCAAAGGATACTGTTTGGAATAAATTTGGAAGTAATCTCAGATGTCATCTGGTCCAACTCTTTGCTCGATATACAATATGCTAAAGAATTTGAGGCAGATAGTTATCCAGCCTCTACTTGAATACCCCAGTGAGCAATAATAATATACCACACACAAGATGACTGCATCACTGAGTGAAAACCTTTACCACCAGGAAAGTTCCCCTAATATCTAAACTGAATCTATGTTTTATTTAATTTCAGCACATTTGTTCTGGTCCTGTCTACTAGGGCAACAGAGAACAACTTAACTCCTTCCTTTGTATGAATATCCTTTACATATCTGAACACTGTTGTCACATATTCCCCCATCTCCTCACTCTTTTCCGCAGGCTAAACATAGAGTTATTTTAATTATTCCTCATAGGGTTTAGATTCCATCTTGGTAGCCCCCTTTCAAACTCATTGACATTGAGTTTGCATTGCAGACGGTTTCAAAGGCAAACTTTTAGTAGTAGAGAGAATTCTGTATGTCACAGGCTATATCTCTTTGGTAGGGAGGCAATGAGAGTACAGGAAGGTGTTTGGTGAAGAACACAGGAGGTTGGTTTGGTAATTTGGGGATTAGCAAATTTTGCACAAATCATATTGCAGTTGTGTAGTTATTATTTTTGATACATAGAATGTATTTCAACCTGGATTTTATTTAAAAAAAACTGTATTCCATTTGGTGAGGTGTTTTTTTTTTTTAAAGATATCTTTGCCACATTAATCCTGTTGGTAGCAAGCAATGCTGGCAATATAACTTAACAAATGAAACATAGAGCTGGAAAAGGCCATTGAATCCCACCTTGTTTGCTGTAGGAATCCAAATTAAAGCTTTGCAGACAGATGACTGTGTATGATCCCACAATCTCTCTGAGTAATTGGTTCCAATGCGATGCTGTCTGAGGCTGCCCCCCCCCCTAATATTAAATCAGAATCTGTCTTCCTGTAACTTAAATCCATTATTCCATTATACCTGCACTTTGGAATGAGAGATAACTGTTCTTAACCTTCTTTTTTATTTAAGAGTATAGACCTGGACATAGTACTCAAGGTAGGACCCATACAAAGCCGGGTTTGGAGGGGGGAGACTTCTCTCAATTTTGGAATTATGTTTCTGTTAATGGAGCCCAAACTTAATTTTCTTCTTTTGAGTCATGTTGCTCTGCAGGTCTATAGAATCAAGCACAATGGCAAGATGACAACAACAATGTGGTTTTCAAGTAATATTGAAGAGTATATGTGTATGTGCATGTATATGCATGCACTTAGACTTATATACTGCTTCACAGTGCTTTACAACCCTCTCTAAGCAGTTTACAGAGTCAGCACATTGCCCTCAACAATCTGGGTCTCATTTTACCAACTTTGGAAAGATGGAGGGCTGCATCAACCTTGAGCCAGTGAGACTTGAACTGCCAAACTGCTAGCAGCCGGTGGTCAGCAGAAATAGCCTGCAGTACTGCATTCTAACCACTGCACTGGTACACACACACAAACACACACACAGAGACACATGTGTCCTATCATAAACATTTATTTATTTTTCCTAAATGATGAACTTTGCACTTTTTAAAGTTTATTTCCTTCTGTTACTGATGACAGTAACTGTAGCATGTCTTATGCTTATCATAGTAGTTTTGAATTTTATGTCTGTGTTCGAATTCAAACCCCTTAACCCATCCAAACCCACCAGTTATTGGTGAGTTAATTTCATCCTTCAAGGCTTTCTGAAATCATTCAGTTTTTAACCGCTTTTGGAACAACATGGGAGGCAGTCAAAATTCTAGGAGGATCCGATTTCTTCATATTTGTATAACTGCTGTAAAGCATACTACGTTTATACGATCCCACTATTTAAGTAAGATGTTAGATTTTTTTTAAAAAAAGCTCTTATGATTTGTTTAGCTAGATTGATTTTTGATGGTTTGTTCATGCTGCATTCAAGTAATTGTCTCATTGTTCGGCAAGTAGTTTCAGATCAATCTTTTTATGATCGGCTCTAGAATCTGCCTATCTACTATACACAGAAATCATTCTTCTGTATATACATCCACAGAATTGAGCTTTTAAGCTTATTTTCCCTTCTTTGGAGGTACATGACCAGAAATAATTTCTGCTTCTCCTCCCTTGAATTTTTCTTTGCTGAACAATACCCTTCAAATGTGCATGCCTTGTGAATTCAGTTTGCTTTATCATTAAAATTTTGTTATTAAATATACTTTCCTCTAACTTTTTCTAATGATATACAAATGACTGAGCTAAATTAGTCTTTTTAAAGCATACCCATTACTTCAGACCTTTCATAAGCTTCTTGAAAATGTTGCTTTATCAGCTGTTTGAGTTGATGGATAATCATAAAAAAGAACAAGTTGTTACAAAATAACCACATATGGAATCAAATAAGACATTAAGCAGGCTACATACTAATTAGGTTTTGAGTAAGTGGATAAGAGTATCCAGAAATATGTAATGAATAATTAGGAAGTCTTACAAGATCCATAACTTCTGTTGAAATTGTTGTTTTTTGCTTAAGTGCATCTTTACATCTATATCTCAAATCCGTGTCTAAAATGTAGTAAAAGACTATGTAACTTCATGATTAGGAAATAGAACATAAAACATAGAATAACAGAGTTGGAAGTGACCTTGGAAGTCATCTAGTCCAACCACCTGCTCAAGCAGGAGAGTCTTTCTCATTTCAAACAAGTGGCTGTCCAGTCTCTTCTTGAAAGTCTCCAGTGATGGGGCACCCACAACTTCTTCTTTTTTTAAACAAAGTTTTATTGGTTTTCAAATATTTAGGGGAGGATAAATAGGTATACAGAAAATTTTGGCAGCTTCCATACTGTTGGTAGAGATCCCAGCACAATACTCACATATATAACATTGTACAAACAAAATTATAAAAGAAAATAGTAAACCAAATCTTACTCTATATTGTTAGTCTTGTGTTCCTACATATTTCTCTTTGTCATTTTCTAATACATCTCTAAATGCTATTGTTCCAGATAATTTTATTTTTGTGATCTGAGCCTTTTCGATATTGCTTCTTCCTCCCTGTCGCTAGAGAGAGCCTCAGTGCCCCCCTCCTTCCTGTCTTGGGTCTTACTATCTTGTGTTTTTCTGTCTTTTTCACTACTCCCACTCAATTCCTCCTCTGAGAGCGGAAAATTCTTTTGGATAAAGGCCTCCGCCTCCTGAACTGTATTAATTCTGATCCTATTTCCCTCCCAGAAGATTAACATCCCCTCTGGTATCAACCATTTAAACCAAATCCCTTTTTCATACAATTTTTTTGATAGGGAGGAAAATTTCCTCCTTCTATCTCTTATTTTTTTCGGGATCTGTTTGAGAATGGTGATCTCTTCATCTTTGTATTTCAATGGTCCCTCCCTTTGGGTCGCAAGTACCTCATCCCTTGTGGATCTCCTGACAAACTTAACATGTATCTCCCTTGGAACATTGTGTCTTCTAGCATACGCTGAGTTTATCCTATATACTAGATCCATATCCCACCATAATTGTTTTTTGTCTCTCTTAAGATAATCTGCTAAAATTGTACTCATAATATCCTTAAGGTTTTCGTTCTCTGCTTCTGGTAGGTTCTGGAATCTGAGAAAAAAAGGACATTTTTTCAAATTCTACTTTTGTCTGAAAATTTTCCACATCTATGTTTCCCTTATGTATTGTTTTCACTTCTTCCCCCAGCCCCGCCACTCCATCCTCTAACACCATAATTCGCTCTGTATTTCCAGCTATATGTTCTTTAACCACTCTGAGTTCTTCTTTGACCTCAGCCCTCATTTCGTTCTGTCCCTTCATAAGTTCTTTAAACATTTCCGTAACAGATAGTTCCTTTGGGTCCTCTCCAGCCGCTCCTTTCTGCAACATTGAAGAAATCTTAGACTGTTGCGTTGTAGGGCTTGGGGCAGCAGATGAGGGAGCTGAGAGGCGCACCCACAACTTCTGAAGGCAAGCCATTCCACTTGTTGATTGTTCTCCTTGCTAGGAAATTTCTCCTTAGTTTTAGGTTGCTTCTCTCCTTCATTAGTATCCATCCATTGATTCTTGTAAAAACCCTGTAGAGGAAAAGCAGGTGAAATTCCTTAATATTATGAAACTAGTGATATTGTGCTATAACTGGGAATGGCAGGAAATCATACTGAATAGTTCTAATAATTCAAAACAGTTGTGTGACAAGAACCCATCAACATTTAAATTGACTAGGGTATTATTCTCAGTAATTTAAAAGTACAGGTAGTCTTTGATTTATGACCATAGTTGAGTCACAAATTTCTGTTGCTAACTAAAACTTGTTAAGTGAATTTTGCCCCATTTTACAACCTTTCTTGCCACAGAGAATTACTGCAGTAATTCACAGTTAAGTGAATTACTGCAGTTGTTAAGTTAGTAACAAGGGACTTGCTTATCAGAATGTTGCAAAAGATGATCACATAACCACAGGACATTGCAACATCATACATATGAACCAATTGCCAAGCATATGAATGTTGATCATGTGATGTGACTCAAGGTTGACTCAACCTTCCATACTTCCAAGTCAATAAAATGAGATTTGGGGAAGGGCAATATGCTAATATTTATAAGCCACTTTGATAGTGCTGTCAAGCCAGAGGTGGTATTCAGCCAGTTGTCTCAGGTTCCGGTGAACCAGTAGCAGCGGCTGCAAGAAGCTCTGCCTACCTGCCCTGACATAATGTGTGAGCACTGTGCATGTGCAGAGGCAGCATGTGCAAGCGAAGTGTGCATATTTGCAAACTGGTAGGGAAGGTAAGTGAATCCCACCACTGCGTAAAGCCCTATGGAGTGGTATATAAATCTAAATGCTATTGCATGTCCTTCTTTTCTATTGATCAGATTCTTGGGAAGGTGCAAGTCTTGTCACAAATCTAAATTGTTTTCTTGTAGAAACTGTTGAAATTACATTGAGCAGACTGTAGTTGTAAACTCTTGATTTAGGATTAAACATTAACACCAGAATCTTGAAATTGGGTTGAGAAATACAATGTCAAGGTAGGTACTGAGAAAATACTGTCAATTTAAGAGTTAATAAAGAAGTACAATTTTAAAAGCTTTGCTCCTAATAATGCTCTTGCTATTACTTAGTGTTCTTGGTAGTTTTTAATCATTGAATTCTATTTATTAACTCTAAGCCTCTCACACAAATATGTTGGCAGCAGAATGGTAAGTTTTTGTGTCTACATATAGATGAATGGATGGATCTAATGACAGTACAGAAGAATCATGAAATCTAAATGTAATTAACTTAGCTTCCATTCAAAGTTATGATCCAGGAGTAAACCAGAACATGCTGATTTTTGGATACCAGAAATCTCAATTCCATAAGCAGGATCCAGCTGAATTGGGTCCTGCTTATGGAATTTTATTTTATCATGGTTGATAAAAATACTCTTCATCCACTTTTAATGAAATGTCTTTATTTAGGAGGTCTTCAAATAGGTTGCAAGTCATAAACAGACCAGTTGTCCAGAAGAGAGAAACAGCTGGATTTTTAAAATGAATAGCTGTGGGTAACTACTACTGATGTATCTCCCAATTTCTATCACTGTCAGAAGTGTGTTGCTTTACCAAATATTAAGGTTGACATGGCTGTATTCATGAACTATTGATGACATTGCTATTGCTGTAGTCAGGCTGAAATGGCTTCTCATTTAGAATTTTAGAAATGTGTTACATAAGAACATATTCCAGAAACTTTGGAAGGACAACAGATTATTTTCTGGAGCGATGGCTCACTGAACTACTCATACTGCCCTGGATATTTTTAATTTCCACCAAATAGCCCTCAATTTATCCCCAAGCACACTCTCCAAAAGATAACTTTAAAAACAAGTATGTGACATATGCACTGTCCCATTGAATATATTCTGTGGAAAAGATCAACAGCATGCCTGTAGTGCTTAATTATTCTTATTTATTAGAAATACTTTGTCATCATTTGGAAGCAATGATAATATTTTTTTATAAGTGTAATACTTTTTGATGCACAAAAGGAAAAAGAAACCCACAAGCTAATAAATATAGTTTGATCTCTGGAAATTGCCCAGTTTTACATGATCTTAGTCATGACATTGTTTTTTTCCTCCCCTAACACAGTCATTCCTTAATTTTGTGTTTGCTTTCTTTGTGAGGGAGATAATCAAGAACTTCCAAGCAGGTCATTTTCTTCCTGAAAGAGTAGAAATTTCAAATGCTATGCAGAATACTTGCTAGAAGGACATTGCTTATTTAGGCAAGCTCATAATTTGCAGAACACATTGCAGTGCAAACAACAATATTCACTCCATAATATACTGAATTTTAAAACTGAGTTGTTCCTTTATTAGGGTTTTTTTTTGTAAGATTTTATTCCTTATGACTTTCGCCATTTTCTAAGTTTTTTAAAAAATTAATTTAACTATCGTATACAAATGATTGAAAAAGATGCACCCAATAATTTCTACTGGACAAAGGAAGAGTATACAAAATAAGTGCAGCAAGCTGCAAAACTCTGAAACAATAATATGTTATAATTAGTGGAAGAATATTTGCTTAATAACTGTTTATCCATGATACCTTACAACTGATAGATATAAAATGTGTTAGAATGAAGAGTTAGCCAAAGAAAAATTTGGAGGCAAAAATGGTAAGTGATTTGTTAAATGGAGATGCAATTTGGGAAAGGTAACTTAAGACAGTAATGCAATGATTTGAAAGATCAAAAGAGAAAGTGATACATCCTGTAGCTTATTAGAGAAGCAGCATGTGGTTATGCAGGGATATACTTTACTGTTGGAACTAATGAAGAACATTCTTCCACAATTGCTTCTTTACTCACATGTAACACTAAACCTGTTAAAGCACACAATGTTTGTGCTCCTATATTATGATAATCCAAAATCCAACAGATTATTTCACATTTTAACACAAGTCTATTTCAACTTGTCTTAATTTAAATAAATAAATGAACAAAACACCAGTTTTTAAAGGTAATAGAGAATGTGGCTACATGTCTGTTCTGTCTGTTCAATTGCTACTATATAGGAATATAAGAATATTCTTTATTGGTCAAGTGTGATTGGACACACAAGGAATTTTTCTCCAGTGCATAAACTCTCAGTGTATATACAAACAGCAAAGTAGTGAATCATATATTATAAATCAGATACAATCATAAATCATAAGATACAAACAGGTGATACAGTAAATCACAGGATACCAATAGGAGAAGATAGTAGGAAAAATGAGAAGGTGAGAAGATGAGAAAGATGATAAGGATAATAGCAACACAGCCCTACAACCGGGTGTATATATTTAGGCATTAGTGCTGTAGGAATTAGGTGTTTAGCAGAGTAATGGCATGTGGGAAAGACTTTATCTCTCTCTCACACACACACGCACACACACAGACACATTTTACGTTATCTTTGGAGAGAAGAATTAAAAAATATAGAGCACTACAAGAACAGGACAAGATCTCAGGAAATTCTTGTGCAATCAAAAAGCTTATAGGATAATCATTGGCTTTTGCGGGTAAATTTTGATAATACACCAAATGTTGAGGTTACCCTATTATGTCTGCTACCTGGAAGTTTCAAAAGAAAATCTGGCTGTAAAGAAGTGTCCAGGATAACCAAATCTTGTATCAGTGAGATATATTGGAGTGTTGGCTGGTTATAAAATGTAGCTGTCAGCATGGACTGCTATAACACTTAGATTATAAGAAGGGATCGGATGCAATCAAGGAAGAACCAAAGCTGCCTTGCCTTAGCTGTTTCTTTTTAATGATGACTTGGGTGGCACAATTTGGACAAAACAGAGAAGAGGAATTCTATATTAAGCCTTCCTTATGAATATTCTTCAAGAGTCAAGCACTGGCTGAATGAGCCAGTCATTGGGCACTTGGTACTTATAACAAATTTAATCCCTCAACGAGGCAAGGAGAGTAAGCCTTTGGGATTTAAGAGGGAAAATAAAATTAGATTGCTATAGATCTGCATTCTTGAATGACTAAAATGGAGCTATGAAAGAAGATGTATTCCTCTGGGCTGTCTTTGCTTTGCTTTGGTTTTTTTACTAGCTGGACAGATGGTGGTGTTATATTCTCCTTAGGGAGAAAAAAATCATTTAAAATTTATTGTTTATTGCATACACAAAGTATTCTTTATTCCATCATTTAAATTATGATAATAATGCAAATTTTGGAGTAATCTCACCAATGAATATAACTATATCCTATGTAGTCAATAAAGAGTTGTAAAATAGTACTTTGACCTATCTAAAGATGCTGATGGGTCAAATTACTACTGATTTTATTGCTACTGTTATTGGTTAGATTTATAGTTCTCTCTATAAAATTCAGGGAAAATAAAAAAAAAATCCCTGAAGTCATTTTTTTTTCTTACACCGATCTCTGTGAAATAGTTGTTCTTTTAAAGCTGTTTTTCCTGTGAATGCTCACATAGAAATCTAGTATCTATTGCAAGAATACCTGCCAGTTTGCCTCTGGAATAAAAGTGAATTTGCAAGAGTTGTTTTAAATCAGAATGCAATTTTATTGTAGTATTTTTGGTGAGAACTGGAATGGAAGGGGGGGAGAGAAGAAAAAGTCATAACAATACATAAGTGCATGAAGTCAAGGGAAAGTATAATTGCAATATCTTGCTGAAAATAAAGCATAAAGCATCACTCATTTCCACCACAAGTTCTATCAATTTTGAAAACAGTTTTCCATTGTTCATTGCCAACAACGAGGGCTTTTTCAGAAAAGTAAAAATCTTTGTGGGGTACTTACAAATGTCAAAAATGGCACGATGTTCTTTCTTAACAGAGGTGTGACTGACCAATAATATTCACTAATTTATTTCACTTTCTCAGTGGGTTCCCGTATCTTCATTCCAGATTCATCTTTTTTTATATTCAATAACTACTGAAGTTAACAACAACATGTTATCATTTAGTGACACTTTAGAATACATTGAGTCTGGACAATCTATAGGTGTGATAGTGAACCTATGGCACGCATGCAGGAGGTGGCATGCAGAGCCCTCTCTGTGGACACACACGCCGTCTGGCCCATTGCTCATGCACATATGGCAAGCTGCTCTCTTTTGGGTTCCATCATGTGCATGCACGGCAGCCAGCTAGCCTGTGCGCATGCACACAACAGACCCCTGAAGTGCAGCTAGCGATGGTGCACATGCATGTGCGCCCAGATGCTCTGCTCTGGGTTCCATCATGTGCACGCACAAAGACCAGCTGGCCAACGCATATGCACACAACAGAACCCAAAAGAGGGCAGCTGGTTGCGCATCTGTGGGATGTGTTTCACAGGTTCGCCATCACGGCTATATACTAAGTGAATCTGGGCATATTCTCATAGTCTTTCTTTTAAAGCTGCTTGGAATAATTGTTGTTTAAACTTGCATGGCTTGATGGTGTGTCTGGTGTGGGGAGTAAAATGGAGACATACACACATAGACACACATACATAATGAGACTGAGAGACAGAGAAATTACAAAGAGAGGAATGCACCTAATTATAAAAGACTTCATCTATGAAAATACATTAGCCTGATAGAAATTAGAATGGAATACTATACGTTTCTTATTTTTTTCCCTGAATTTTATTTTTGATATATGCCCAAGGCCTGTTTGCACTTTAAAAAAAATATAAGAAACAGTGAAAAGATAACTAAAGCATCAGCTATATCCTTATGCATAACATATTGGTTTGGATATATTTCTCAGGTAATGGCAGATGTTTTAGAAAACAGGCAGCAGAGAGTTATTCATGCTGCCAACTGTCCTAACTATATAGCATTATATTTATGAGGTTGGTAGCCTTTGTGGGGGCTTACCTAAATTTAACAGAGCTGCTCAATTGAAACTGACAAAGTTTAGGCAAAGATACAACAACAAGGTGGATCATAGACTTTGGGGAGAATCTGTGGTGTCCTTATACCAGCATAACAGCTTCAAATTTATTTAAATAAATATCTCCCAGCAAGACCCCTGTCAAGGAATTCAATAGCAGATTTTTGTTGTGCACCAGCATCCCAAATGATGAAGAAACTTGCTCTGAGAAGGTTAGTCATAATTGTAAAGGACTCTCTGCAGTTACAAATGGTCAAGCTTATTTGATTTGCTTATGATACATAACAGCATTAAAAAAGGAAATGAGTGACAAAGACAAGATTAAGGTGTTGTTTTTTAGAAACAAAATAATATTTTACTTAGAAACAAAAAACATTTTACTATTTCTGGCAAGTGATGATAAAAAAAAAAGATTTTCACAGCCATGTACTATGCAGCCCTTCTGATTTCTTTTGCTTATCGGTCAAAACCACTACTGGTGTCTCTGTTATATGAAGAATCTGTAAAGGCAGTCAGTGCCAGCTGTGCAAGCAAGAAGGCCAACCTTAGAGAAGATCATAGAAAGATGGCCTAGAAGCAAAATGTCAGCTATTGAAACAAGTCACTGAATGAGCCAAATGAGTTTAATTGGATTAAAGAATGGTTCTTCAGAGTGAAGAAGATGATAGAGGTTTAAGAGAAATGTATTTCTCTAATCTTCTTAGGGATCTGCTTCAGAATGGTTATCTCCATATCATGATATGTCAATGCTTGCCCCCTTTGTACACCCAGAATTTCATCTCTTGTGCTTTTTCTAAGAAATTTAATGTGAACCTCCCTGGGTACATTGTGTGTTCTAGCATAAGCTGAGTTCACTCTATAAACCAGGTCTATATCCCACCCCATCTGTTGTTTTTCTTTGTGTGTGTAGTCAGCCAGGATGTTTGTCATGATGTCCCTTATGTTTTCCCCATCTTCTTCTATAACATTTTGAAATCTAAGATAATAGGACATTCTCTCAAGTTCTAATTTCATCTGTTGGATGAAATTATTCGCAATTAGCGAATAAATTATACCAGAAAGGGGTGTGGTTTAGATGGTTGATGCCTGAAGGTATGCTGATATTCTGGGAGGAGACAAGAATCAGAATCAATTCACCCATAGAGGTGCAGGCCTTTATGGAAAAAAATAAAACACTCCTAGAGAAAACACCAGACATTACAACGGACACGCAGGACACGGGAGGGGCCAGAGCTCTGCCAGTGGAGGGAAATGGGGCAATAACAAGAAGACTCAGATCACAAAAATAAACAAGAAAATCATATTATTATAAATTGACCGAAAGTGATAATGGAATTATACTTGGATTTTATACTGTAATGTTTAATCTGATTGAATTTAGTAATAGAACTAATATGCCGATTGTAATCAATTATATACCAATGCATTATATATAAATGTATACTATGGATATGGAGGGAGGGGCGCCTTTCACATTTTGCAACTGCCAAAATTTGTAGACCTGTCCATTTACCCTTTTCCTTATAAATGTTGAAAACCCAATAAAATTTTATTATATAAAAAAAAAAAAGAGAAATGTAGAGAAATGAGATAGTGGTTTAAGAGAAATGTAGCTTCTATCTTGATAGTTTCATGGTGCCAAAATGCCAAGAATGAAAGATATGCTGAACTATACTGGTAGTCATTGCTAAATGACTGCCTGTTGAGCAGCTATTTGAAGTTATGACAGTGCTGAAAAAGTAACTTAAAAGCCAGTCTGTAGGCCTCTGCTTTGCTTACTTGCTATCAGCTGCCATAGAAACGGCGAGAGTGGGGGCATGGTATTTGGGATGGGAATAAATGGTACTGGAGGTGATATGGCAAAGGGAGTTTTCTTCTCACCATCTTCTATGCATACTGATGGCCGGTGTTTGGACCTGGTGAAGGCCAACCATCCTGCATACCAGTGACGTGCGGTGAGGGTTATGGCTGGGGAGGCTGGTGATGTCATCAGGAAGGCGGGGAATGGGACCACGTGTGCAGCACACGTGGTCCCATTCTCCGCCTTCCTGAGTGAACATTAAGGGGACCGTGGAGTGCACTGATCCGCGTAGCATTGCTTCCTCCACCTGCGCCAGTCCCTTCCCCCCCCACTCCTTCAAGGTCTCCCTCTCCCACCAACCCAAAGCCCGATCCCCAGCTCCCTCGGGCAAGGCTTGAGCGGGGTGAATGGGAAAGCAATGAAAGGGGCTGCGCTTTCACCCCGCTCAAGCCTTGCCGCCTGCAGGCACCGCCCGCCCTCGCTGCCCCTTTCGTTGCTTTCCCACCCGCCTCTAAGGCGCGCCAAAGCCTCCTTCGTCCCCCCCAGCGCGCACCCTTTTTATTTCCCGTGACACCCCCCCATTTCAGGAAAGCTTTCCTCATTGCCTGCGGGTTGAGGGGGGCGGCTCCTCTCCCCCCACTCCCTCCGTCCCTGCCTCTCTCCTCAGCCCCAAAGCTCCGTCCGCATGACTCACTTCCAAGGCGGTGGCTGGAGAGGCGCGCAAGAACGGCGAGCGGTTTCCCACCAAAGCGGCGTTCTGCGCGCAAGAAGGTGCTGCCAGAGGACAAAGGGACGCAAACACACATCTACCCATCTATCTTTTCCAGCGACCTAGCGCTCTTTTCCACCGATCGCACATGTTGTGCGCGCAAGAAGGAAAAGTCTGCAGTGAAGCCCTTGTCGCCCCGAGCTCTTGTTTGCACTTCCCCCCCTTTTTCTTCGTTCCATCCCGCTCCGGCTCTGGAAGGGCCAGCGAGGTTGGCTCCAGCCGAGATCGAGAGGGAGGAGAAGAGGGGGTAGCTGCGGGCTACCTTCCGGCCAAATGCGCATGAAAAGCGTGCGCGATCGGTGGAAAAGAGCGCTAGGTAGATGCGTGTTTGCGTCCCTCTCTCCTCAGCCCCAAAGCTCTGTCGGCGTGACTCACTTCCAAGGCAGTGGTTGGAGAGGAGCGCAAGAACGGCGAGCGGTTTCCCACCAAAGCGGCGTTGTGTGCGCAAGAAGGCGCTGCCGGAGGACAAAGGCATGCAAACACGCATCTACCCAGCTGTCTTTTCCAGCTACCTAGCGCTCTTTTCCACCGATCGCGCACGCTGAGGGGGTAGCTGCGGGCTACCTTTCGGCCAAATGCGCACGAAAAGCGTGCGCGATCGGTGGAAAAGAGTGCTAGGTAGCTGGAAAAGACAGCTGGGTAGATGCGTGTTTGCGTGCCTTTATCCTCCGGCAGCTCCTTCTTGCGCGCATAACGCCGCTTTGGTGGGAAACCGCTCGCCGTTCTTGCGTGCCTCTCCAGCCACCGCCTTGGAAGTGAGTCGCGCGGATGGAGCTTTGGGGCTGAGGAGAGAGGAACGCAAACACGCATCTACCCAGCTGTCTTTTCCAGCTACCTAGCGCTCTTTTCCACCGATCGTGCACGCTTTTCGTGCGCATTTGGCTGGAAGGTAGCCCGCAGCTACCCCCTCCTCTCCTCCCTCTTGATCTCGGCTGGAGCCAACCTCGCCGGCCCTTCCAGAGCTGGAGCGGGATGGAGCGAAGAAAAAGGGGGGGAAGTGCAAACAAGAGCTCGGGGCGACAAGGGCTTCGCCGCGGACTTTTCCTTCTTGCGCGCACAACGTGCGTGATCGGTGGAAAAGAGCACTAGGTAGCTGGAAAAGACAGCTGGGTAGATGCGTGTTTGCATGCCTTTGTCCTCCGGCAGCGCCTTCTTGTGCGCAGAATGCTGCTTTGGTGGGAAACCGCTCGCCATTCTTGCGCGCCTCTCCAGCCACCGCCTTGGAAGTGAGTCGCGCGGACAGAGCTTTGGGGCTGAGGAGAGAGGCACGCAAACACGCATCTACCCAGCTGTCTTTTCCAGCTACCTAGCGCTCTTTTCCACCGATCGCGCACGCTTTTCGTGCGCATTTGGCCAGAAGGTAGCCCACAGCTACCCCCTCCTCTCCTCCCTCTCGATCTCGGCTGGAGCCAACCTCGCTGGCCCTTCCAGAGCCGGAGCGGGATGGAGCGAAGAAAAAGGGGGGGAAGTGCAAACAAGAGCTCGGGGCGACAAGGGCTTCGCCACGGACTTTTCCTTCTTGCATGCACAACGTGCGCGATCGGTGGAAAAGAGCGCTAGGAGGCTGGAAAAGACAGCTGGGTAGATGCGTGTTTGCGTGCCTTCGTCATCCGGAAGCGCCGACAACATTTCTGCCTCCGCAGCTCCCGGGTGCGGCCGGACAAATGTATATAATATTATAATATTATATATATATATATATATATATATATATATATATATATATATATATATATATATATATATATATATATATAGTAAATAATATTATATACTATTATTTCATGAAGAGAGGTGAGGCCCTGCCTCCCCTGCCTCCCCTGACCGCACGTCCAACATAATGATATTGTCTGGAGATGCAATCCACATGACACCTTAGGGAGTTGCAGATTGGACATTGGGGTGAGGGTCATTGGAGGGAGGGGGTTGGGTAATCGTTTGATATGTATGTGTTCGCGCCTTTCTGGCTCAGATCTTGCTTTACTTTCACAGCTATCTTTTCATAACCAGTAAAAGTACTTTTTAATTCCACAAACAATGGAGTTGGGTGTTTTCTTTCTTGGTTACTGAAGGAGGCATGCCTGACATAGTCCTTGCTCTTATGACTTTCATAATCAGGTGATTGAGATTCAAGTGGTTTACAACTTACAATTTACTACCATTGGAGTGTTCTGGGGGTCATGTGATTGCATTTGCCTACTTCAAACAATTATTGGCTTCTGGGAACTTAAGTCAATTGAGAATTCAGCAGTAATGTTCCAAGTTGTTATGGTCATACAATGTCTCACTTAATGATTGTGACTCACTTAATTACTGCAGAAATAAGGTTGTAAGTCTATCAGAGTCATGTGATGACTCACTTGACAATCATGTCATTTAGCAATGGAGCTATTGGTCCCAACTGTAAGCAAGAGCTATCTTTTCTTCCTTATAATTGTGATTTTCAGAAAATAGCCATATATTGAATGTGTTTTCCTGAGTAATTAGCCAACTGACTTTGAGGTGCCTGAACCATACAACAGGTTTACATATTTAGTACCACCTAGCAGTTGTAAGCACTTAGATTTATTTTTAAATGAATTGCTTTCTGTATGATCCTGAAATTCTGGGAGGGTGGAAGGGGCAAGAAGAATGGAATCAATTTATTCTTTTCTTTTTGTTATCTGGAATGTTAAGTGTATGGCAAATTCAGTTGGTGATAGTACTATAGAACATAGAAGAGAATATTATTTATTGGCCAAGTGTGATTGGAAACACAAGGAATTTGCCTCCGGTGCATAAACTCTTAGTGTACATACAAACAACAAAGTAATACAATGATAACATACTAATAGTAGAATGTAATAGGAAAGATGAGAAAGAGAATAGTATAGCCCTACTACATGGATAAATATCCATTAAACATAAGACAGTGCTATGGAAATCAGCAGACTTCAGAATTTTATGAAATTCAGAGTTCGAAAGGACATGCAGATGAGGACAATCCTGCTTGAATCATTGGAGGCACATCTGGTCCAGAAGTTTATGCCACAGTGGGCAAGTAGATTCATCTAGGAAGCTCACAATCAAGACATGAGTGTCAGTCTTCTTCTGTTAGTCAGCTGGGTATTTAAATTATGCTACCTATGACTAAACAACATACTGCCACAAAGACTGTGTCAATTAGCCTCAGCAATTTTGAATATGTCTACTGTGCTTTCAGAATGATTCTACCTACAGTATTGCAATACGGTAGACATATGACAATGGAAATAGAGCATGAGGTCTTGTGAAATGAGAAAAGAGACTATCTAAGCAGCATTCAAACTAGATGGACATCAGTTGGGAATATTTCCTCTGAGTATCCAATCAATCTGTTTAAGGAGACAATTCTTCCCTGATCTTGAAAGCATTTGTACACAGATTGTAAATACTACTTGGATTTTCTTTCAATTTCAATTTGTTTTAGTTATTCTTGCTTGTACTGAGATACTGCCAGCTTATAAAGGCTCTGATGATGATGCCAGGGTTTCTGAATGTGATGCTAATGAATTGAAGTTGGCAAGTGCAAAAGAACTATTCATTTCCAACAAAATGTGTCCTCTATAGAAAGTGGGGAAGAGAAAGTACCTTAGTTGTGTAGTTATAGTATCTCAATAATTAACAAACAAAAGTGATGAGAGAACTGTGAGATATGCTTTCCAACATGGAAGCTCTAAACTATATAATATTGCAATAGGCAAGCACTGCATGTGTGCAGAAAGTGGTGCATATTTGCAAACCGATAGGTAAGTGAATCCTACCACTGATCTGCACCCTGCAGCAAAAGTCCATAGTTGAGAATCCTGATCTGTTATAATTGAAATAGTTAATAGATGATGGAGTGAATGGTTTAGAAGGACAGGAAGAAAAGCCACTAGCAATTGTTAAACAAGATGGGCTTTAGCTCAGTAACTTGTGAAAATGTTTCAGACAAGCCCCTTTCATGTTCATAGAAAGATAAAGTGAAGGATGGAGGAAGCACATTCATACATCCAAATTTCTGTTACAATAAAAGTTAGTCCTGACCTATGTAACACTGGTTTCTTAGCCTGGTCTATCTCATAGGACTGATGTAGAGATGAAAAAAGGAATTAACTGATCCTGTCTCTATTGGGGTATACACTTACCATTGTATTAAGTACCATTACACGAATTACAGTTAGAACCATTCCAGGCATGCATACATACATACATACATACATACATACATACATACATACATACAGTACGTACACACACACACACACACACACACACACACAGAGTTCAGAACTGCTTTTGACTTCTTCATCTTTACCTGTAAATTGGTTGCAGAAGACCTGTGAAAACTCAATTGTATTGAAGATATATTTGGGGAACAAATAGATTTTTGGATCTTTGTTACCATGTGTCTTATTTCAGTTCTGAGAACTATCAATCAGAACAAATCTGGGGATTAAGCTCTGGTGTTTTTCCTTGCAAATAATTACTCTCTGAACTGTTGTGTGATTAACTTAAAAAGAAATGAATTTGAAAATGATCCTGGGAAGACTTCAGAATAGTTGTTTGAAGTATAGCTTTACTCCGAAGAACTGGAACACTTCTCATGAAGAGCCCTCCTGATGGTAATTGCCCCAAGTACAAAAGACAAATTGGTGCTCACAGCAGACAAGAGTGTGCTTTCTAATTGCCTTTTGCAAGAACGATCAACCACAATTTCTTGCTGCTGCCATCTCAGCCTTGTTTTGCAGGAAGGAAAGAATTCATTTTCCTGCCAAAACCAGAACATTTTGGTAAAGGTAGCACTTCCACCATGTATGTTTGAAATATTTTGCCAATTTTATATTATCATAGCTTCCTTGAGAATTTCCAACCAACAGAAGTTTTCAAGGAAACATAATGCATAATCCCTTAAAAAGACCTTGACTGGGCTTGCCTTTTGAATCGACTGGACTGATATACTTAAGACTGACAAATCTACTAGTGTTGGAAAAGCTTTTGTAACAAAGCACAATGGAAGCCCTTAATCCCTTTGAGCACTTTTGCCTATAGCTTTTCCTTTCTTCAGACACGCAGCTGTTTGAGACACAGAGCTCTTAAACGAAAGCAAACTTCCAGTAAAACTAAATTAGAGTGACTGGGATTTATAGTTGCTAGAAAAAAAAGTCTGGGTGCCTAGACAGCTTTATTGATGTGTTGTCATGATGTGCAGAGAAGAAATCGTAACAGGGGCAACAGGGATATGTTCCTTGTGTTTATTGATCTGCGGTCTTTTACAGAAAGGAAATGTTCATGTTTATTTTTGAAGAGGGATTTTGAGAAGGGGAGGGGGCAGTTAAATTTTCTCCCAGAACAAATATCTGAATTTCACTCCCAAAGCTATTCTGTTCAGCTACTTTCATCCACTAATATCCTACTCATCCACGCACAATCTTCTCAGAGGCTCAAATGACTTTGTAGCTCCCAAAAACAAAGAAGGATCTTGTGACTTTTGTAACTGTTCAAATTGTTGTTGTCTATATGATATGATGCATAGGAATTTTAGGATTTTTTAATATTATGAAAGTATGGAAACTATGCTCATATAATGAATACGTCACTTGGGTTGTCTCTTAGCATCTAAAGGTATAATGTTTACTGCATAGGCAAAAAAGCTAACAATATTGTGTATATGCATACAAAGGTTATTGGATATTTTTATATGAATCTGCAAAAATATAGTCTGCATATTTAGAATGCAAACAGAACCATGCTAATTCATAAATTTAAACCACCTTTATAATAGCATTAATTCCAGTACAATGAAAAATGTGTCAAATAATTGCACTCTATAATTTTTATACGTCCAGTTGGCAGGGAAATTTATCTCAGTTAAAAGAAAGAAAACTTTTGTTGTTGAAATGGAGAGAAACATATAGAAATGCAAAGTCAAGAATCTTAAATTTTGAACAGATTGTATTAAGATGATGAATAACAATTGGAATGAACCTTTCTTGGCCTCAGGTACTGTATAATAATTTTTTTTAGCAGGATGTTAATGCATTTCAAATGACGATGCTCTACAGGCAATGCAGAGGTTAGGAGCAGAGATTAACTGGGAGCAAAAGATTGTCTCAAGATCAACCAGACAGTTTCACGGTTCGGTGCAAATTTGAGCCTGTATTTCCACTTTTTTAATCCACTACATAGCCACATACAAAAGGCTACCACTCAACCCTGTTGTAGTAATAAATGTTTTAAGAAGAATATTGTGTAGAAAGCTTAAGCTGCAGAAAACTTTAAGTTGCTTACTTAATTTAAAAAATGTGATTGGTGATGATGATGAAGATGATGATACAGTTGCAAGGTTCTAAAATATAGCAGGCACACTCACAAAATGCAATACTTTGTTATATCATGCTCTATAGTTCTTACCTAATAGTAATATTTACTACATGTGAATATATACCTCAATTTACACTGAAGACATTTAAATATATTCATTTAAGCTGTAAATTGCACAGCAGATCAATGATGAAAGCATGGGGTTTGTTTGCTCTTTTATTTAAAATGTATTTTGGACAAAGGTTCATAAATTGATGAATAATAAAAGAAACAATCATTTATTCCCTGGCATGCATCATGAGCTATCCCAAATCTTTGCTTATAGAAGTTCTTATTCTTTAATTTGCTGCACAGATCAAAGGGTATTTTCATTTATGTTTTGCTTCATTCTTCTGCCAATTTGCTTGAATACACATTTAAAATACCATTTAAGATTTTTTTTAAAAAATGTAGCAAGTAATCAAAAGAGTCTTCCAAGGTAATGCAGTAGAATGTAAAATAAATAAAGTGGAAATTGATCTACCGGTTTTACTGCAATTAACATTGCACGCAAATGTATTTTGTCTGACCGCAAAAAAATGCAGTGACCGTATAAAGAGGTTGTAAACAATAAAACCATTAGCCAGTTCTTTAGGAATGATGGAAAATATGATCAACAAATTTATTAGCTGTAGTTAATGTAAGGTTTGAGGCAGTGGTGAGTTTTCATCTTTTTACTACTGGTTCGCTTGTGCACGCGCGATGCACGTGCCTGAGAGAGTGGGTGGAGTCTCTCACCGCCACCACTACTGGTTCACCCAATCTGGACCAAACTGGCAGAAACCCGCCTCTGGTTTGAGGCCAGTATAGAGTGTAGATGCAAATTCCGGCACTTTTTTCCACTTCCACCATTATGGATACTCATGGTTATTTACATTTCTTTGGTGCTATCTTTGGGGCTTGGTGAAGCTAGCCTCAGTGCCTCATTTCCTTTGCTGACCTTTCCATGGGACTTATCACAGCTTGAACCTAACCCAATATTTCAAATATTGGAAGTGATGTTCAGTATGCCTGTCTAAAGATGTGAGCCAACTCTTTTCCATGCCCATAGATGTGCTTCATCTCAAGATACCATTCAAAGAATATCACAAACTTTCTAAAGTGTTTAGGTCAGGGCTGTCAAACTTGCATCATCATGGCAACGTCACGTAACATATCAAGACTTTTTTCTCCTTTGCCAAACTGGGCATGGGAGTGGCCAGCTTGTGACGTATCCAGCCCTTGGGCCAGGATTACCCCCCTTTTTTACTGGTCTACTAGAGTGTTCAGGATGAAAGAATTATGTGTTTCCTCCAGCATACATGACTTCTTGAATTATATTCGATAATTGAATATAATTGTTAGCAATTTCTTTGCAATATCTTTCCTAATTAGCAACCTGTTGAATAGATGGACCCAGCACATTTCTCTAGAACTGCTCTATCAATTCTAGATACATTTGCAGACGAACGTTTCTTTAATCTTGATGGTTGCTCTGTCATCTGGTGGTGATTAAATGATACATTTATAATACCTTTTCTCCAGTGGTATCTATTCTTATTTATCTAGAAGACAAGCAATAACACATATAGATTTACAACTATTATACTTTAGTTTCTGAATTAAAAACCTCATTAATTTACTTTCTCTCTTACACAAATAATGTGTAAGTGAGAACAAAAAATGGCTACGTTACATCCAATAACTACCTGCAATAATTATAATTAAATGCTCCTTATAATGGGTTATCAGATTATCATATTGTTGTGTGGGATGTTGGTCGATTCCAACTTGATGATGTGCTTCAATTCAAAAATATAAACATTTTCTATGGAGTTTAGGCCTGGATTTTGACTTACAGAACATTGCAACTTCATGCATGTTTTGTGACTTGTATGTTTCAGATTATTATATTGTTACATGCTTCAGATTCATCTGAGGGAGATTGTATCTTTATCAGATACAATTATCTGATAAAAGCAAAAGTATTATTTTCTTTCATGATGGCAAGCTGCCCAGATTCTAAGACAAGAAAACATTCTGAAATCTTAACATTATCATCTTCATGCATGAAGGAGGTGTTAATTGTAAAATGCAGTATTTGGTTTTCATCAGACACATCAACATGCACATAAACTGAGAGTTCCCATTTCATCTTTCCACGGGACATTATTCCAGGTGTCTAAGGATGATCCAGATACTTTTTGACAAGGATGATAAATCATCTATGTTCTTATTGAATTAACATTTTCATCTTGTTATTCTCCCATGAATTCCATTTTACCAAGTACATCTGTTACAGTGGAATTTGCTAATATTGATTTTAGCCAAGGCAAGATAAACTGCAGTGTCCTAGAGATAGTTTTCATGTCCTTTATGGGTTCCTGAACAATTCCATACTGCATTTTTGTTATGATTTCACCAGCACAACTATTCTTGGGAAAATTCATAATCTTTTCCATTTCAAAACAAAATTTTGACTTCAGACTGGTAATGGAATATATATGGAGAGAAACTTCAATGGAACAAGTGGTATTAATGTTTGTGATATTCATACAGAATAGGACTGACCCAAATCATCCCCAACTATTTAATGCATTCTTCATTCTACTGGTTTTAATTATTCCTTTAATTTACTTGATTGAACTAAAGGGGTGATGACATTTTCACACTTGCATTTTATATATTGAATGACTTTGCTTATCAAATCAATGGAAATGTAATCTCAGTTCCATTTATCTACCAGTACGTTCTATGTGAAGCTTGATAACATTCAGTGTAGTAGCAAAAATGATGGTAATTTAGTAATAGTAATAGTAAAATTTAAAAAATCCTAAAGAAGGCAAATACTTTTTCACAGGACACACACACACACACACACACACACACACACACACACACTGGGAATAGTATGCTTAGAAATATACTATTCTCAGATTTCTTAGCATGGACTATTTAGTTGGAATTAAGTCGATGCCAACCCTGTGGATATACCATGTTTGTTAAAAGAGTTTTCCCAATTAATCAATTTGTATTATTTATGTAATTTGTCAAATTTAGAAAGCCACCCAAATTCATAGGACTTAAGGTGGCATATGGATTAACAATGGCAAAAGCAATCAAAGCAAGATGAAAATATGTACATCCTGAAAAAGCAATTCCACAAACAGATACAATATTTTGTCAAACTGGCAGACATCCAAGCCCAGGATGTGGGAGAATAGCCAATTTTTAAAAGACTTCTTAAACATTAGCATGGGAGACATACAGATCATGGGGCATACTGTTCCTTAGGACAGTAGGACACATACAATCTAGATGCAATAAATACCAATAGATGGATTGGGCTCCAGGCTGGACTGGGCTCCAGGCTGCATGTGTTCTCTGGAACCATCAATCATACAACTTGAGTAGGTAACACTGGAGGTGGCTATCCCTCAAATAATCAGGTTGTGTGACAAAGGGCACCTTGCACACCCAGTTCTTGGGTGCTACATATCTCTCCATCTTCCTCCTCTTCTTCCTCTTCCTTCTCCTTATGCTTCTCTCTCTCTCTCTCTCTCTCTCTCGGAGAGAAAGAGAAACAGAATGGCTCCTTTTCTCATGTTTTGATCTCATGTTATTTTCAGTGATTTGGGGCTGGCAATTTGTGATAAACAGTGGCATTCACTAGACTAGAGTTTATCTGGTGTTGCAGAGGCAATTTGTGGTAGTGGAGTATCTTTTGGCTACAATCTCACAGCAATTCCACATCCTGCGAAGCTACTTTAATGCTTTGAGGAGGCACATTTGGCTATTGGAAAATTGATTTTCAAAGCAGTCTCATACATACAGACACTCAAATTTGCATTCATTTTTTTTCATCTCCAGGCAGAAATAGTAAGGAAACTAAGGCAATTAAAACATAATTGAAATAAGGTTAAAAAAAGGAAGAAAAATATGTCCAAGAGAAGAGGGACCTGAACAACAAGAGAAAATAATGTTCTAAAAGGAATTAAAGTTTCCCAAGCAGCAGGAGGAACATCTGCAGTGAAGATAGTTAATCAGCTGATTTGGGAGAGATGGGTCACTTTCATAGGCTTGACTGGCTATTCGGAATCCTTTTTATAATTTTTTAGGAGCTTGACTTGAAAAGGTCAAAAGTCTTCAGTAAAGGAGAAGATAAAAAGACATTGCACTCCATGGAATCTTCCATGGATCCAACTCATTTTAGAATCCTTACTCGTAGTGAGGGAGAAACTACTCACTTTCAGCAGAATCTGACTTTTTCAATCTCATCTTCCTTTCTGATAAATATTTAGAGGCATTTGTTTTCATACAAATGTTACATTGTCAAATGTTACATGTGCCAATGTGTGTTGCTTCCATTTACATAATTCATATTATTTAAATTGAATGCCTATTAAAAATATAACAGAAGCTACTAATGGCTAGAACTATTACCCGCACCCTTCCTGTAGGCTTTTCTGGTTGACCTTTCCTCTTTTATAGTATTACTAAATTAATATTCATTCATTCATTCTATTATTTATTTATTTAGCCACCATCTTGCCATGGAGCTACTCTGGGTGATTTACAATAGTAAACATAAAATTATATCTATCGTTTGTCAGTGAGGGCGGGTTTCCAAATGGCTGGTAGGCGGGAGGTATCATCTCGTTTATTCATGCTGTGTGTATGAATAAACATACAATAAACTAATAAATAAATAAACAAACAAACAAACAAACAAACAAACAAACAAACAATAAACACAGCATGAATAAACGAGATGATACCTCCCGCCTACCAGCCATTTGGAAACCCACCCTCACTGACAAACGAGTCCCTAACACAAAGAATGATACCAGACCCACACTCACGAAAACCACACAGGATGTCACTATCACACATCCACGCAATAAGCAAGCCCAAACCCACACCGATGATGACCACAAACCAGAAGCCCGACCACAAACCAGAAGCCAGACCACAGCTGCATTATTAGCCACTTTAAACCCCTCCAATCCATACATGAAGCAAACTGATGCCCACCACGGAGATGTGGCACGACCACAAACGCGAAGCCAAACAACAGTAACGCAGCTCACCAGCTCAAATCCCTCTGCAACTCAGACTAACACAAGCACAACCAAGCCCCCACCCAAACAGAACACGCCCCCATCCAATCAGAGCACAGCCAAACTCCCATCCAATCAGAGCACAGCCAAGCCCCCTACCAATCAGAACACACCTCCACCCAATCAGAATGCAGCCAAGCTCCCACCCAATCAGCACAAATCCCCACTGGCAGTTAAAAAGAGGAACCGGCTGAGATCTCACATTGCTCCTGGAAGCACCAAGCCGGAAGCACCAGCCTGAAGATGATGAATGAGACTTCATCGAAACGTCGTGAAAATACTTCCAATTCTACGTGGGAGAAAACCCGAACAACCAAATACGTACATATATATATATGTGTCTATCTATCTATCTATCTATCTATCTATCTATCTATCTATCTATCTATCTATCTATCTATCTATCTATCATCTCTCTCTCTCTCTCTCTCTCTCTCTCTCTCTCTCTCTCTCTCTCTCTCTCTCTTTATATATATACACACACACACACACACACACACACACACACACACACACACACACACACACACACACACACACATATATATATATATATATATATATATATATATATATATATATATATATATATATATATATACACACACATATATATATACTGGAATCTTAAACAAAATAACATTAGTGAGCTACATTAATGTTCCTGATATTTGAATGGAGCACAAAATAAAGGAATATAGAAATGTCTGTGTTATCTATTAAAGTACCTTCATTAAAAATGGAACCAAAACGTTCAGCTGAGAAAAATAAATACATATCACTGCTAGCAGATATATAAAGATAAAACTTCCCAAATAATTCTACATTCTGTGATTTTATTAAAACAATATTTACTATGTACAAGGTTCAGTTCTGTTTCAATTCTGGGTTTGACATGAAATAATGCTGACATTTACATGGAAAACATACAGAGAGAAAAGTCTGGCATCCAATAGTGGAGGCTAAAAATAACAAAGAACTATTGCCATGAGTGGAGAGGATCACAAAGAATATATACCATAAGATCTTGGAAAGAAGAGATAGATGTTTAAAAAAATCCTACACTCTTTGTGAGTTTACAAAACATTTAGCCAAATCAGTTAAACATCTATTGCCTATATTGGCACAATTTGATAAGTTGGTTAGGACCTTGAGTAGACTGTTGTTAGTTTATTTAAATGCATATAAAATCTTGGGCCCTTGAGTATTTTAATGTACAGTATATATTGTTTTGTTATTTGTCTGATTTAATAAGATGGACTACTTCAGTAATCATATTTAATATGTTGTATGAAACTGGATTTGTCTTGGAAGAAGTCCTTGAGTTGGCAGCTCTCCTCTGAAATGAAGCAAGCATTTTGCTAGGTTGTTAATGGAGATTCTCAGTCATGCAAGTCATGGTTGTCCCAAAGGTGCTTTTTCAAGAGGTTACTGGATTTTCTGTTTTTTTCTTTGAAAACATTTTGCTTTTCATCCAAGAAGCTTCTTCTAGTCAGAGTTGAAGAAGTTTCTTGGATAAGAAGCAAAGTGTCTTCAAAGAAAAAATAGGAAGTCCAGTTGCCTCTTGAAAAAGCACCCATGGGACATTCTGCTGTGTTGTTTTCTGCATTTGGGAGGTGTCTTCTTATGTTGTGAATGCTAAACAGAAAAAGATACATATACCGACAGATCTCTTGATTCATGGCAATATGAATATTGGATATGCATTTCTTGCACCAAGACCCAAATATCACATGAACTCAATTGTTTCATTTCCAGTCTCGCTGAACTCACCATGCCCTTCTTGGTTAGTTTCGGCTTCCCAGGAAGTGACACGAGACTGGCTCCAGGCGATTACCAATGCTTAATTGAAAGAGGGTTCTTTCCCACCACCTTGAAGGAGGCGGTGGTGAGGCCCTTCCTTAAGAAGCCTTCCCTAGACCCAGCCTCTTTAGCCAACTATCATCCGCTCTCCAACCTTTGCTTCGTAGTGAAGGTTGTTGAGAGCGTGGTAGCACGTCAGCTTCCCTAGTACCTGGATGAGGCTGCCTATCTGGATCTGTTTCAGTGGAGTTTCAGGTCCGGGACAGGGGTGGTTCCCCTGTCCTGGTCCTATTAGACCTCTCGGTGGTTTTCGATACCATGGTATCCTTCTGCAACTACTTGGGGGGCTGGGAGTGGGGGGCACCGTTTTGCGGTGGTTCTCCTCCTACCTGTCAGATCGATCGCAGTTCGTGTTGACTGGAGGACAGAGATCAACCCCAAGGCGCCTCACTTGTGGGGTGCCCCAGGGGTCGGTTCTCACACTCCTCCTGTTCAACATATACATGAAACTGCTGGGCGAGATCATCCATGGTTTTGGGGTACAGTATCATCAATACGCTGATGATACCCAACTTTTCATCTCTACCCCAAACCACCCAAACAATGCCTTTGACGTGATATTCCAATGCCTGGAGGCTGTACGGATCTGGATGGGGACAAACAGGCTCAAGCTCAATCCCTCCAAGATTGAGTGTCTTTGGTTCCCAGCATCCCAATTTGTGCATCTTATACCATCTTTGATGATAGGGGGAGAAATTATAGCCCCCTCAGAGAGGGCCCACAATCTGGGAGTCCTCCTGGATACGTGGCATAGTTTAGAACACCTGATAGTTGTGACCGGGGAGGGGGGCTTTTGCCAGGTTCACCTGGTATGTCAGTTGCACCCCTTCCTGGATCAGGATGCCCTGTGCACAGCCACTCATGCTCTCGTTCTTTCTCACCTGGACTACTGTAACACTCTCTACATGGGGCTGCCCTTGAAGAGCACCTGGAGGCTTCAACTGGTCCAGAACGCGGCCACAAGGGTTGTCATGGGGGTACCTAGGTGCTCCCATGTTACACTCCTTTTAGGTGACCTGCACTGGTTGCCGGTTGTTTTCCAGGTGTGATTCAAGGTGTTAATTATGATCTTTAAAGCACTCCATGGCTTAGGCCCAGGATACTTGCAAGACTACTGACTGCCACCGGTAGCCTCCAACCGTCCAGTATGATCCCACAGAGTTGGCCTCCTTAGGGTGCCGTTGGCCAGGTAGTGTTGACTGGCGACCCCCAGGGGCAGAGCTTTCTCTGTGGGAGCGCCTTCCCTTTGGAATGAGCTGCCCCTGGAGCTTCGCATAATTGCCGACCTCCGGTCATTCCGGCACTCCCTAAGAAGTTGGCTTTTCCAGCAAGCTGGCCTGGCATGAATAAAATAAATTATTAATTTTAATTGTTAATTTTAATTTAATTTCTAAATCTCATTGTAAATGTCTATTGGGTTTTTTGGATATTCTATTTAATCTTTCTTTTAACTTTTGTAATATGTGTTTTTATGTTGTATGCTGCCCTGAGTCCTTTGGGAGAAGTGCGGCATATAAATCCAATAAACTAAACCTAAACCATATCAATGACATTGCAGTGTGGGTGAAGAAATCAAGAAAGGAAGCACTACCAATTTTCTGTTCACCCCAGTGGGTGGCCAATGGACATATCTAACTCTTGCAGAAGGAGAAAAAGGCATACTTGTGGCCTCTGGTCATATCTGATAAAATCTGAAGTTTTATCACCAGCCACCTTTCTTTTTCATCATTTTAGAAACCAAGAAGGACATATATACCTTTAGGTGACTTTTAACTCACTTAGCAATGTTGATATATCTTCAAGCACCCATAATGAAATAAGCCAGGCATGTAAAAAAAAGATAAACCCAGTGAGCATAACAGTACCTGAAATCTCTCAAATGCTTTAATAATATAACTTAACAGTTTATTTACAACTATAAAGTTAAATCTATAAGCCAAAAGGTAGATGGCATGGAAACTCCCCCAGAAAGAAGCAAGTTCAGGTCTCTAGCTAAGTGCTGAAAATCATGGGCTGTTGAGTGTATTATTACCATAGAAGAGAAAATTATCACAATCACAGCCCTATTTGTACTACTGCAGTGGAACTGGACATTTTTTGGGGAGATGTAATGAGATGGCACCATGCCTGCTGGCAGGGTCATTCACAGAAGAGACAAACAAGTCAAATTGACAGCCATGACCCCATGCCAGCCCTTCAAAGTAGTCCCAGTCAAAAAAACAGACTCTACAAGAAATATTGGAACTCTTTTGACATTGGCTTAATGTTGAAAGTCTGACTGTCAAATCAAATCTTTATTATGGTCATAGACCAGTGTAAGAAGCCAAGCTTTGTTTCCCTTTTCCTCCCTTCTGGACACCAAAGAGACAAGGCAAATCCCACCTGACTTTCTTTTTGATGCTTCTCTGCTTTTCTGGGCTTAAATAATGTTTTGTAACAGTCATTTGCAAAGTTTCTTCCAGGGCATCTCTCTACTCTCTATACATCACGACCAAAATTCTTGCCTTTTGTTGTTTGTTTGTGACAGGTGCAACACCATGAGTGGTATTCTCTTACCTTCCCTACGGTTCACAAATGTGAACTTGTCTGTGCATGCACTCTGCCTTCCACACATGCTCTTTGCCTTAAGAAAGAGCCTAAATGGGATGCCATAGAGCCACGGTGGGTGGGCGGGGTCACCCACAATTTCTGTTACCGGTTCGGGTGAACCGGTCAGAACCAGCAGAATACCACCTCTGTGCAACGCCTAAAAATACGCCCTTCTCTCCTACTTCTCAGCCTTCAAGCTCCCCCATGTACTGGACTTCCTTTTCATTTCTGATCTTTCATTGTTTAATGGCAGGACCTAAAGGGCTGATCCTGCAACAAACAAAACTTTCTGAAGCTTTGGTTCCAGATGAAGGGAGGTATAGATACAATTCAACACTGCATACACTAACTTTTATTATCCACTTGGCTTACTGATTCCCAGGGAAAATAGATATAGTTAGCAGAAGGGCTCTAACTTTTATCTCCTTTCCTTGACCAAGGGATTATCTTTATTATTAAGTTGCCTTATCACCAAGGGCCACACAAAGAAATTGACACAGTTTATGTCCAGGTGTCTGCAAATATCTTCTCAGCCTTCTTTCTGTGAATAATAATTGCACAGTATAGTTCAGTCTATTCAATGTAAACATTAATTGTCTGGAGTTTGTGGAAGCTTAAATTACAGGTCACTGCTAGATACCAAAGAAAATAACTCCAGTTTAAAATGTACAGAAAATTAGATTAAATTTCAGTTGGAAAATATTCTGGCAAAGATTTAAAAAAAGACAAATTATTTTCACAATTATAATGGTAAAATGATTTATGTATACTTTCCTTCATTTATTGCACTCTCAGTTTCCTTGACTCAGAATAAATTTATAATGGAACTTATTTAGGAGCATTGTATCTGTCCAAATAAATGACATTTTTTCAGTATCTCGAGGAGTCATTCTGAGTTTTGCAGTTCAGATAAAATACATTTAGCTTACCAACATTTTGTTAAGAGTGAAAAAGTAACTTAAATCTTGGCAACTTATCTTCTTTCAGAGGGATTAATAACATTTCAATAATAGAAGGAGAAGGATTGAGAGATAACAACAAAATATGTATTGTTCTATAATAAAACATATCTTAAGAGTTATTTTAGGTTATTGTCTTTTCTTACTTAAGAAATCTTTAAATAATACAATTATGTACCATTTGAGTATTTATCTATATAACCTATTGTGCTATCAACAGCTCTCTAGGAATCTTGAAAGAGATTTTTTTTAATTGCCTGAGCCTTTTGTAGCACTAGAAATGAAACAGAGAAACTTCTGTTTGAGTTGATTATAACTCTTCCATTCGATAGCTAAGATCTCATTCCTTGAAAATTATGTACTTCATTCAAGGAGATAATTTTAGAATGTTTTTCTTAAGTGCAATTGCATGGAAGTCTTCTATTATAGGATTTCTGCATCCAATAACATTCAATGAGGAGTATCTGCATACAGCAATTAAAAAAAATCAAAATATAAGCTGCCTTTATTACCATAGCAACAAGAGATCCCTTCTATTTTTCTTTTCCCAAGTCCCCTTTTCTCCCTTTTCCACCACTTTCTTGTCGGGTGTATAGAGGGAAGGGAGTACCATTGAAAAAAGTTGGAACTAATGCTATTAATATAGAAAAGAAAATGAAAGATCAGTGGTTAAAAAAAAAATCTGTGCATTGCTTTGACTTGGATATTTGCTACATCAAAACATCATAAATATTAAAAGCCTTAAACATGTTGATTTATTTATTTCTTAATTCTGTCTTGTCTGTGACAGACACCCAGAAAATTTCACAAACAAATGAACCCGGCACAGCTAGAACAGTGTTAATGAGTGTCAGTTTCCAATCACTGCCTTAGTGCCTTGCCTGCCAAGAAACATCAGTTGTCATGGCGACTTGATGCTCCTCTTTATTCCTTTTTTTATTAAGCCTCTTGCCTTTCTGTACAGAAGGATATGGCTTGGTCTGACTTTTCACAACATCACTTGTTTTGGCTGCTGAGGAAACAACATGGCTGTACCAGACTGCTGTAACTTAGCACAATAAATACCTAAAGCAAAGTTACCATCTTCTATAAGGCTGAGATGGATGTGACTCCTCTATAGGGGAAAATGAACAATGTGGAAAAAGATCCCAGTGGATTGTTTGTGACATTATCCTACTCCAACCTCTCCACCATAGCACATCTTTCTATTTATTTATCAGATTTATACCCCTCTTAAAGCTCTGGGAGATTTATATATAGATCTCACTTCCTTTTACCTTACAGAGATATAGGAGTGAAATCAACTTACCTTTGCTACCGATTCACAAATGTGATCTTCACGCATGCGCAGGACCTCCTGCGCATGCTCAGAGCATCAAAAACAGGACTTGATGACATCTGGGTGGGTGGGAAGAGTCTCCTGCCACCACCACTACCAGTTCGCCGGAACTGGATAGAACCGACTGAATTGCACCTCTGCAAGTGACCCTATGAGATAAGATGGGTGAAGTGACACAGAGGGGACTGCTCTAAAATCACCTATTGAGTTTCTGTAAGGTAAACTTGAATTTGGTCTCCCAGTCCAACATTTTAATCACTTATACCACAAATAAGCCTTTAACATAGTGCATCAGAGTATTAATTTGGCATTATCAGAACAGAAAACACAAAGCTGTGCTTCTTCACTGCATAGCATTATCTCTCAAATGTTGGGAAAAAAAGATGATATATTTATATGGGCATTTAAACAACTCTGCAATAAACATGATGCATAGGCTGCCTATTCAGTATACCCAATCTGATGTTTATATGGACAAAAAACACATTATCTATTGCTCTAATAACTGTTATATAGCTTGCATATAAAATAAGTTTCCAGTAAGCAAGAATCGGTACATTATATCCATTTATCATTTGTACTTATTTGGAGATTTTTTTTTTAAATCTTTAAAGTTTTGTTTTATGTTAGTATTTTAATTATTTTTTACTGAAGATGCCATTGCTAACAGTGCATGCAATAGATGATTCAGAATGACACTCTGAATTTCTTACTGAATTCTGTAAATTCCCCTACTATATTCATGTTTCGCTGTTCAGTTAGGTCTGTAAAGCCATTGGCTTCTAAAAAACACTCAAAACGGGAAATGTATGAGTCCCAAGTCTCTATGGTCACATTGAAAGCGGCTAGGGTGTTCATTGAGGCCATCTCTGAGGTAATTTCTTCCTTCGTCGATTAACCAGAGGCAGTCTACGTAGGCAAATGACTTACTTGACCTCTCGCTGAGTGATTCCCTGAGGGAATTCAGCTCTCAGTGACTCAGCTCGTAGTTTAGTGACTTTCACAGCTCTGCCTGGGCTCCGCCTGTGTATTCCATCCTTCGTCGCCAATGTTCTAGCTGGGAGAACACGGGTGGACAAACGGAGGAGAGCCAGGACTTAACAAATGCTAACAGTTTATGGCTAACAGGTTGCCAAACGCGGCACTTCGCATTTCGCGCGTTTCAGCTAACAGGCAACAGCTGAGCCTGGCTTTGACAGCCCTTTATATATGCCGGCTGTAAAGTGGTCAGCCAATCAGCGTTGAGCACAACGCCGCCTAGTGAAACGGACCAGAGGGAAAACTTATGATACATAACACTCCTTCACACTTACAACATGTATGCATAGTCTTCCAAATACCCTGGGTGGCATCGGACCCACCCTGATCTTCACAGAGTGACCTCTGCCTCGGAGTTAGTGGCCGCAGTTCCCAAGGTCTCGGGCCTTGCACCATCTGATTCTGTCACCGCTGGAAACTCACTGGGAAGATCAGGTAAGTGTCTAGGTTTTTCTATTCTATTATGTGATTGCTCGGGGGAGGTAGACCGGGTCCCAGGCATTTGCGCGTTTCCGTCGGATAGGCCCTGTTGTTCCCCTGCCATATTTGACTCCCCTTGCCGATTCTGTAGCTGATTGATATGGCGCCTCCATACTCGGCCGTCCTCTAGCTCTATCAGGTAAGAGCAGGGGCCTGTGATTTTTCTAACTATTCTCTGGACCCAAAGTGGGTGGCCAGCGTAATTCCGAGCATAAACTGTGGTATTTAATGGGAACCCCTTAAGCTGACAGTGTGAGTCTAAAGGCTTTGATGGGGCATACTCTGGATGTAGCCTGTCTAGTGTTGTTCTGATTCGCCAACCCATTAATAATTCAGCCGGGCTTTTGTTTGTTGTGGAGCGTGGGGTGGCATGCTGCCAAAACAGGTACATGTCTATGTCTTCCTGCCAATTGTGGGGCCCAAACCTAGCCAGCACTTCTTTCGCTGATCTGACAGCACATTCCACTAGGCCATTGGCCGCTGGATTGAATGGGGCTACAAACGCATCTCGGACCCCAAGTTTGATAAAGAATTTGTCTAGCAAAGCAGCAGTAAATTGGCGCCCATTGTCAGAAATGACCAGATCAGGTAACCCATGGGTCGAGAACACCCACAATTTCAACCCACTTAGAATAAGCATCAACAATAACAATAAAAGTCTGGCCCTTTACTGGGCCTGCCAAGTCCATATGAATCCTGGACCACGGAGCCCTTGGCTGATCCCAATTCTGGATGGGAGCTCTGGGACAGGCAGGTCAGGACTTCTGGCACTTAGAACAGCCAGAGACCCACTTTGCACTGTCCTGGTCCATGCCCGGCCACCAAGCATAGCTCCGGCCCAGTGACTTCATTCTGACGATGCCCGGGTGGCCTTCGTGGAGAGTTGTCAGCACCACTTCTCGTAGGGAGGCAGGAAAGACCACTCGGCCACCCCATAGGAGGCAACCCTGCTGCGACGAGAGTTCGTGTTGCCTGGTCAAAAAGGGTTGCCACTCGGTGCCCAGTGGTTTAGCTGGACATCCTCGTTCAGTCCAAGCCAGCACCTTGGAGAGTAGTTTGTCCCGCCGTGTGTGTGTGGCCACGTCAGCTGCTGTGATTGGTAACTGCATCTCATCGATCAGCAAAACCTCAGAGGCAGGCACTGGGTCTTGAACTGCTATGGGCAAGGGGCACCTGCTCAAGGTGTCGGCATGGCAAATGTCCTTCCCCGGTCTGTGATGCAGGGTGTTTATTATTATTTATTATTAATTCAATTTATAGGCCGCACCCTCTCCACCAAGGGACTCGGGGCGGCGTACAACTCAATATACAAATAAATAACAAGGAGGAGGTAATCAAAACATTGTACAATTCATAAATAAATAATCATAAGTTAAAAACAACACAATAAAATTTAAAACAATTAAAATACCCAAAAAATCAGTTAGTTTAAATTTAAAATTGTCCAGGGGGGATTAGAAAATGTAGTTGTAATTTAAGCCAGGCCAGCTAGTTGGAACAGGTGGGTCTTGAGTTTCGTGCAGAAGGAGTGGAGATCGGTAGTTGTCCTAATGTCGGGGGGGGAGGTCATTCCAGAGGGCTGGGCCCATCACAGAGAAGGCCCTTCCCCTCGGCGGCGCCCTCTGGCATTGCTTAGTGGACGGCACCTGGAGGAGTCCCTCTCTGTGAGAGCGAATTGGTCGCAGGGATGTATGGGGCAGGATACGATCCCGCAAATAACTAGGTCCCATGCCATGGAGCGCTTTAAAGATGGTAATCAACACCTTGAAACGCACCCGGAAGGCCACAGGAAGCCAGTGCAGTTCGCGCAGGAGAGGTGTCACATGGGAGTACCTCGTACTCTCCATAACTGCCTGCGCGGCCGCGTTCTGGACCAACTGCAGTCTCCGGGTGCATCTCAAGGGAAGCCCCATGTAGAGAGCATTACAGTAATCCAGACGGGATGTCACCAGTGCATGAGTGACTGTGCGAAGGGCATCCCGGTCCAATAGGGGGCGCAATTGGCGCACCAGGCGAAACTGGTGGAATGCCCCCCTTGCCACGCCTGCCACATGGTCATCCATAAACAGCCGGGCATCTAGGAGGACACCCAAATTGCGCGCCCACTCCATGGGGGCCAGTTGCTCGCCCCCGATGGCCAGCGATGGAATCAGCTGGTTGAACTGGGGGGCCGGTAGCCACAGCCACTCCGTCTTGGAGGGGTTGAGTTTAAGTCTGTTGTCTCCCATCCAGACCCGTACGGCTTCCAAACACCGGGATATCACATCAACGGCCTCGTTGGGGTGGTTCGGGGTGGAGATGTACAGCTGCGTGTCATCAGCGTACAGATGGTATCCCACCCCAAAACCACGGATGATCTCACCCAGCGGTTTCATGTATGTGTTGAACAGGAGGGGCGAGAGGACCGACCCCTGTGGCACCCCACAAGTGAGCGACCTTAGGGTCGACCTCTGCTCCCCTGCCAACACACATTGCATCCGGTCAGAGAGGTAGGAGCAGAACCACCGTAAAACGGTGCCTCTTACCCCCAGCCCCTCCAGCCGGCGCAATAGGATACCATGGTCGATGGTATCGAAAGCCGCTGAGAGGTCTAATAGAACCAGGATAGAGGAACAACCCCTATCCCTGGTTCTCCAGAGATCATCTACCAACGCGACCAAGGCCGTCTCTGTGCTGTGCCCGGGTCGGAAGCTGGACTGGCGCGGGTCTAGATAATCAGTTTCCTCCAGGTGATGTGGGAACTGTATAGCAACCACACTCTCTACAACCTTCGCTAGAAAGGGAAGGTTGGAGACAGGACGATAATTTGCTAGCTCAGTTGGGTCCAGAGAAGGCTTCTTGAGTAAGGGCCTCACAACCGCCTCTTTCAAGGCGGCTGGTAGGAACCCCTTGCTCAATGAAGCGTTCACTAGTCCCAAGAGCCAGCCTCGTGTAACCTCCCAGGATGCCAGTACAAGCCAGGAGGGACATGGGTCCAATAAACATGTGGTGGCTCGCAGTCGCCCACGCAACCTGTCCAAATCATCGGTGGAAACAGAGTCAAACTCCTCCCAGAATGGTCTCTCAAGACTGGCCTCGGACGTCTCCCCTGGATCACTGAAGGAGACCCATTCCCTCCGTATCTGAGCGATTTTATCCTGCAGATGTTCCCCAAATTCCTCTGCCCTGCCCTGCAAGGGGGCTTCCCGCAGCCTCTGTGACAGGAGGGAGCGGGTCACCCGAAACAGGGCGGCAGGGCGGTTGTCTGCGGATGCAATGAGAGCGGCACAATATCGACGTTTGGCCACTCTCAATGCCACAAGGTATGTCCTTAAATAGGTTCTTACCTGTGTTCGGTCAGATTCGGAGCGAGAGGATCTCCATCTGTTCTCTAGGCGTCTCTTGTGGCGTTTCATCACCCTCAGCTCCTCGGTAAACCAAGGGGCCAGGGTGGATCTTTGCTACAGGAGAGGCCGCAAAGGCGCAACCCGGTCTAAGGTCCCGGCGGCCGCACTATTCCATGTGGCTACCAGGTCCTCCATCCGGGAACGGGTCAGGTCAACAGGAAGTGGCCCAAGCTCCGTCTGGAACCTATCCGGATCCATCAGGCGCCTGGGGCGGAACCATCTAGGACATTCTGGTTCCGCCTCCCCACGGTGGGGGGTAGTGCCAGGGAAGTCAAGCCGGAGAAGTGAGTGATCTGACCATGACAGGGGTGTGATGACTAAGTCCCCTATTCCCAGATCACTCGTCCACTGGCCAGAGACAAAAACAAGATCCAGTGTGTGGCCTCCCTCGTGCGTGGGGCCCTGAATTAATTGAGTCAGGTCCATGGCTGTCATGGAAGCCATGAACTCCCGGACCACCTCGGATGCTTCTCCCATCGACGGCAAGTTGAAATCCCCCATAACTAGCAGTTTGGGGGTCTCGACTGCCATCTCTGCGATCAGCTCGAGGAGTTCGGGCAGGGCCGCTGATGCATAGCGAGGAGCCAAGTATACAATCAGCAGGCCCAACTGTCTGCCTGGGCCCCATCTCACGCCCAGAGACTCACACCCGGATGTCTGTGGCACAGTGAACTCTCTCGGTTCCAGACTCTCGGTATGATCACCGCTACCCCACCACCCCTACCCTGGGCCCGTGGCTGGTGGAATACACGGTAGCCCGGTGGGCACATTTCCACGAGGGGCAGACCTCCCTCGTGGCCCAACCAGGTCTCCGTTATTCCTGCGAGGTCTGGCTCCCCCTCTGAAATCAGATCTTTTATGAGGGGGGCCTTGTTGACAACAGACCTTGCATTACACAGCATCAGCCTCAGGCCCTGGCTCTGTAGATCCTGACCACCTAGTATGCGGGGGTTGGTACAAGTGACCGGGCGTGTCCAGCGACCACGGTCTCCCAACCTAGTTGTAGGCAGCCAGGAACACAGTCCATCTCGTGAATCTGGGGATTAAATCTGGGGTGTCTGTTTGTCCCCAGCGATGATGCCCAGCAGGGGCTTGTGATCAGTCACTATGTGAAATGACGGCCATAGAGATACGGGTGAAAACGCTTCACCCAGCCACTATAGCCAAAGCTTCCCGATCAAGCTGGCTATAGTTTCTTTCGGGCGAGGATAGGATGCGAGAGAAAAATGCCACAGGGGCTTATAGGCCTGACTGCAGACGGTGGCTTAAAACTGCTCCTACCCCGTAAGGGGACGCATCACAAGTCAGAATCACCGGGAGGGATTCATTGTATTGGTGCAAGACACTCTCAGAAGTTAAAAACCTTTTAACATTCTCAAAAGCTGTGGCCTCCTTCTTGCCCCAAACCCACTTCGCTGAGCAGTCTAACAATCTGTGGAGGGGCTCCACAACAGACGCTTTGTGAGGCAGGAAAATATTGTAAAAATTGAGCAGACCTAGGAAGGCTTGAAGCTCGGCTTTGGTTGTAGGTGTAGGAGCTTGACTAATCGCCCACACCTTCTCAGGGGTCAGATGGATCCCTTTCTTGTCTACTAAAAAACCCAAAAATTCGACTTGGGGAACTGCAAACTGGCACTTGGCCGTTTTAAGCTTTAAGCCAGCACCACGGAAACACCGAAGTACGGTTCACAACGGGCCATAAGGTGGGACAGGGAACGGGCTGATACCAGGACGTCGTCAAAATAGAGAACAACGCCTGGTATCCCTTGTAGCAGGCTTTCCGTCAAATTTTGTAACAGTCCAGGTGCTACGCTGACCCCAAATTGTAAGTGGTTGCACTTAAATGCGCCCTTATGTGTAACTATAGTCTGTGCTTCAGCAATTGCCTCATCCATAGGCAACTGCTGATATGCTTGAGCTAGGTCAAGCTTAGCAAATATGGTTCCCTGCCCCAGGGAGTGCAGCAAATGCTGCACCACTGGCACGGGTTATGCGCTCTGCTGCAATGTGCGGATCAAGGTACATTTAAAGTCTGTGCAGATGTGCACAGAGCCATCATGCTTAACTGGTGTGACAATGGGAGTTTCCCAACGGGTATGGTCAATAGGTTCTAACACCCCCTGGGCCAATAACTTGTCTAATTCTGTGTCTACTTTAGGTTTTAACGCAAAAGGTACCCTAAGCGGCTTTAGATGCCGTGGTGGTACCTGGGGGTCTAAGTTAAATGAGATGGGGGTGCCAGTGTATTTTCCCAATCCTTCCCCGAAAACTTCGGGAAACTCCTTAATCAGCATGTCAAGGTGTGGAGTGGTCTGAATCTGATCTGTGCCGGTTATGGCTAGACCCAGGGCTTCAAACCATTCCAACCCTAACAAACTTGGCCTGGGACCCCTGACTACAATAAGAGGAAGCCTCTTATGATACTGTTTAAATGACACCCTACAGAAAAATTTTCCCAGTACTGGAATGGGATTTCCCTGAAAATCCCTCAACTTTAAAGGGCACGGTGATAATCTCGCTTGGAAGATGTCTGGCACAAGTCTCTTAATTCCTGCCCAAGATATGATAGACACGGCTGACCCAGTGTCTACCTCCATCTGACAGGGTTTGCCCTCCAGTCTAATGGTGAGGAATATTTTCCCCTTCGGGGCATGGATGATCTGATCAACTTCAGACTCATCCTTGTCCTCACTGACTGCAAAACAGGAATCCTGTTTCCTGAACCCTGCATTCCTACCAACATTGGAGGGTTTCCTGAAACCCTGGCCATTGCTGGGAGAGTTCCCTTCTAAGGCACTTGCGCAAGGCGCAGTCGCCCTACAAACCCTTGCCAAGTGGCCCTTTTTCCCACAACGGAGGCAGGACACATTTTTGAAATGGCAGTCCACTCTATCGTGCCTACCCCCACACCTGGGACAATTTGTTCGGGACATAGCCTTACCCTGTGCCCCTTGAATGGCTCACCCCATAGGCGATGTACTTCATCGTTTCTGATGGTCCCGGTGTCATCGAGAACATCGTCATGGTGCACCTCAGTGGTCTTGTCTGTGGGCTGGGGCTTTGAGAATCTCTGGATTTCCTCTGTAGATTTTGTTGACAGCTCTACAGCCCTGGCTTCATCAAGGACTGTCTGTAAGTCGAGTTCAGGTTTTGCCAGCAGGCGGCACTGTATATGGACGTCTCTAACACCCCCCACAATCTGGTCTGTCAGGGCTTCATCTAAATCTTTAAATCTACAATGAACAGCTGCGGCTCGTAAAGCAGCCACATAGTCGTTTATTGACTCTCCCTCAAGCTGAACTCTTCTATGAAAAGCAAATCTGTGCATTGTGCGGGACAGCGCTGGGGCGCAATGATTTTTTTAACTTGGACATTAAAATGTCCCAGGTCACATCATGGACGGAGTGTGGGACAACCAGGGTCTCTGCCAGATTAAACATCTCAGTACTACATAAATTTAAAAAAAAACATGCCTTTTTTCGCTGTTCAGTTAGGTCTGTAAAGCCATTGGCTTCTAAAAAACACTCCAAATGGGAAATGTATGAGTCCCAAGTCTCTATGGTCACATTGAAAGCGGCTAGGGTGTTCATTGAGGCCATCTCTGAGGTAATTTCTTCCTTCGTCGATTAACCAGAGGCAGTCTACGTAGGCAAATGACTTACTTGACCTCTCGTTGAGTGATTCCCTGAGGGAATTCAGCTCTCAGTGACTCAGCTCGTAGGTTAGTGACTTTCACAGCTCTGCCTGGGCTCCGCCTGTGTATCCCATCCTTCGTCGCCAATGTTCTAGCTCGGAGAACACGGGTGGACAAACGGAGGAGAGCCAGGACTTAACAAATGCTAACAGTTTATTGATAACAGGTTGCCAAACGCGGCACTTCACATTTAACACGTTTCAGCTAACAGGCAACAGCTGAGCCCGGCTTTGACAGCCCTTTATATATGCCGGCTGTCAAGCGGTCAGCCAATCAGCGTTGAGCACAACGCCCCCTAGTGAAACAGACCAGAGGGAAAACTTATGATACATAACAATTAATAAGATAATATTCATGTTATATGCTTTTGTCTAGAATTTTTTTTTAAATTAGATAAAAGAAAAACAATATACTACTATAAAGTCTCATAATATTATAAACAGAAAATATTTACATACTTTTTTCTAATTTCGAATTAATCTATGTTGTCCATATATTTAATTTTCAATGCAAACTATCATATTCTTATTTTTTACTTCATTTACAAATGCCTTCAAAGTTGTTACCATTGTGTCTATGTAACTTTCAATGATACACTTCTTCAGGAACATTTCTTCTCTTCTTGAAAGCTATTTAAAGGAAAAAGACCAATATTATTCCATTCTAGCCACTGACTTTTGAAATGAAAATGCCCAGATTCAATTTCAAAGCAGTTTGTGGTGTGATACTTTTATATACTTACCATTAGCAATAGTTTTATACACTCATCATGAGTTAATTTATATAGTTACAATACTCGATTAGATTTTTGTAGGAAGCATGTACATAATTGCTAAACGCTCCATTTTGAATGAATAGTTTGGTTTTTATTTAGTGGTGATGTCCTGTTTGTGCAAGACAGAATCTGTGGAAGAGAGGAAGCTGCAGCTAAAGATAAGTGGGAAAATAAAACACGGAGGGTTTTTTCCTTTTTTTTCCCATTCAAAATATTTCAGATTTAATCTGGACATCTCTATACAGAACTGGAAAAATCCCTATCTGAAACTTTGGAAATAATAGACAAATTGGGTATTTTTACTCTCATGTATTTAGCTGTGCTATTTTGTTCTGTTTCTCCATTCATTTGCCCCTAAAAATCATAATAAACATTTTTTGTATATTCTATATCCTTATGCATTGCCTTATGCTTTAGTTAGAGAAATGGGAATTGGATAAATCCCTGTGAACGGATCACATTTCTGGTCCAAACTAGAAAACCACTGTCAGTCAGTAAGGAAGATCTGCAGCAGACAAAGTTATTCCCCCTTTTATCGTGGAAGACTCTGCCATTAACCCTTTTGTTCTCTTCACTGATACTAAAAATATCTATGAAGAATATATAAGAGTATGACATGTAAGTCTGTCAGGTATTCTAAAATACTTCGATTGATTACTGTCTAATATGGCTACCGTCCCTTATCTAGCCTTCTAGAGTTTAGAGTTGAAATGAGTTCTCCCATTATAGATGCTATGGTGGTTGATACAGTGGTTCAAGATACCTACCTAATACTACCGTTCTTCACATCAAAACATCAACTTTTCCAATCTTCTGCAGAATCAGGAGTATCTCATAATTCTACAAATATGCTTTTGTGGAGTTAAAGAAACACTTCAACACATGGAAATCTGTAATAACATCTAGTCTGTAATAATAGAGTTATGCAAGTGATATCATTTGATATAAGGCAATGTTCTATGACAGAATCAAAATTGTGTTTTAACAGCTTGTCCCTTCTTAAGGTACATTGCTGCCATGGTATGAGTATTGTAATTTTTTTTTTATCTAGATTTTATAAGTCACTTCACAAATTTATTTTTCCAGTAAGGAAACAACTGGCCACATCCTAAGAAAAAGCAGTTACATTTAGACTTATACACTGCTTCACAGTGCTTTACAACCCTCTCTAAGCGGTTTACAGAGTCAACACATTGCCCACAACAATCTGGGTCCTCATTTTATTGACCTAGGAAGGATGGAAAACGGAGTCAACATTGAGCTTCGTGAGATTTGATCTGCCAAATTGCAGCAGCCTGCAGTCATCAGAAGAAGCTGCAGTACTGCATTCTAACCCCTGCACCACCAGGGCTCCAAACTCTATCATACGGTTATTTAACAGAGTATGGTGGTTTTGATGCATGGAAGAGGCATTGTAGCTTCATTTTTTAAATTCATTCTTGTCTGTGTTGTTGTCTTTATAGCATGATGCACAAATTCAGTGCAGAAATTATGATAAATATGGAATATATTATCTGAAACTGCAAATCAACACCTGCAGTTACCACTGCACCTCTTCCATTGTACAAAATATTGCCAGTCACCACAGAACAATTAAGAAGTCAAATAAGAATTAAGCTCACCATATGGAACCCAATCTTGCCTTCCTTTGCTTATGATAATTCTGTAGTGACAGTTATATAAAAGTGATATAGGAAGTTATGACTCAGAAAAAGATATGGAAAATATTTCTTACCACTAATCACTCAATATAAAAATAGCATTTATTTGCAATAGATCCTGTTTTCCCAGCCATAATTACATTTCGTACTTTCTGTTTAGTGACATTCATTTCCTAAATAGAAAAGTAAAATATGTGATCACAAAGCAGGCTGATTAATGGTCCATGGATTATAGTACTTTTTTTTGCTGCTAAAACAAACAACTGATTGTGGTCAATTAGCTAATGTTTTACAGAAAGAACATTGTTCATGAGGTGGTGAAATCTGAATAGTTATTAGGATCAGGCTGGCATTAGAGCAGCACTATTTCCATATTTGTGGGGAGTCTATCGCCAATAACTATTGCCAACAACTATTGCCTATTGAAGTGGTTATTGTTGTTGACATATTTGGAACAGGATGGGCAGCAGTGACAATAAACCTGAGAAATGCAGGCTTATTGCAGTGAATGAAGGTCTCAATACTTTATTTCTCAAAGTACAAGATATTTCAAACAACAATAACAGTAACAACAAAATCTGGTTCTCTTTTCATGCAGACGTCTGAGGCAATAAATCATGTTAGGCCTTGACATTTATTAAGGGATGCTACATGGGAATTCCAGATTGGGTTTGGGCAATGGATTTTCTAGTCACAGTTTTTTGGCTTAAGTTAAAACACTCAAATCAGACAGTAAATTAAATATATTGTTCTTTTAACCGGAAAAACATACTTCTCATACTTGTCCCCAGAGAGGTAAATCTAGATGTTTCCTAATGCATGGGCAAGTTAATCCAAATAACTGAACTGATCTTTATACAGTTTTTCTGCTTGAAAGCGTTTTGAGGCCAGATGTCATGTACTTGAGAACTAGTGACAGATTTTAAAATTCAAGCACCCAAGTTTTTGACAATTGTCTTTGTCCATAGTTGAGAATCAGAATTAAAACTTAAATATTATAATTGCTTAAGAATATCATTTCTTAGCTACTGTATAGAATGCATTTCATATACAGTATAATTTCATTCTTCTTCAAGTACAGAATGTTTTGTCCTCTCTTCTTTTTCCTTGTTTTTCCTTGTATACCTCTCTGCAAATCTCTCGCAGCAAAAGGGGAGATCAATTGGGCCACTGGTTTGGAAAGAAAAGAAAGAAAAATGTAGTGAACAGTATGTCAGAATTCTGTCAGGAAAGGTTGGTTTAGGGTTGTAAACTTAGGAATGCTTTGGAATTTCTATGGCGGATACAATTTGTTTCCCTTAAATTTCAAATAGGATTCATTCAATATGGGAAACAAGAATGGGAATCTGTGGTCTTCCAGACCTTTTTGAATCAGGTTTTCATTATCGCTTTGGATGAGACCTACTTCACAAAATGCAGATGGCCCATAAATATCAAGCAGCTTGTGATCCTCAGCATGTTATTGAGCTATAATTCTTTTAATTTTTTTTTTAAAAAGACATTTGCTTTGTTTTTGTAAAATAAAAAAAAGAACATGTGGAAAATGTACTGACAAATGTTCAATTCCTTCTCATTTGACAAAAAGTTTTTTGACTAGATGGTTTGCATAAGAAGCAGTTTTTGGTTATATTAAAGAGGGCAAAGAGGGAGAATGTATTAAGACTACTGTGTTATCTTTCCTATGACCTTCATTCATAGCAGCAATATTATTGGTAAAAAAAACCAAACCCAAGCTCAAATCAATTTGCATCATTTTCATGTCTTGGCAAAAGAAGAGTGCTTTTCCATACACATTTTTTTCATGATGTGTAATTTTGAATGGTACTTTCATTTATACATTTTAATATGAGATGTAAAACTGGCTCTTATAATGAAGACTTGCAATAAACATCGTTCCCATGCGATTGCAGACTTCATTTCCACACAGTGCATTTGGGGAGGTGGGAGGAAGAGAATGCTACTAAGTCAAATTCTGGGCCAAGAGAAAAACACAAGGGAGAGTTCTGATTATGAGACACTGAAAGTCAATATATGTTATGCTCTATTCTAATACAGGAAAACTATTTACAGCTCTCTCTCCCCATTCTATCTATAATTAATTAACCCCATCAAGTTTAAATGGACTTTCTAAGTCCATTAAGAATTTGTTTGCAATGGATCTGTGATATTGCACTGATTGAAGCTGGCAGTATCCAGTAATGGATACTGGCAGTAATGTGGTCCAAGAGTTTTCATCTTCTAAATACTTATAGGACCAAGGATGTGCTGATCAAATTGCTCAGGAGACTCAATGCAAAGAAATTGATTTTTTAAAAATAAAGGTCATCTGAACATGCATAGCCACAAGTAAATTAAAACATCTAGGAAATAGAAGAAAGATATTTGCTTTGAACATTCAGTTATTTCCTTAAATTGTATAAATTCTGCACACGACTGCAGTGACTGCACATCAGAAGTTTAACTTGGTGTTATTTTTAATATGTATAGTTTTAATATGGATTTTTATATTGTTTTATCATGTGATTGGGAGCTCCCCAAAGTTGGCAAAGATACTGGCTACATAAATGTTTTAAATCAATAAATTCTTCCAACTATAATATTAGGCAAATTGAGCTTCTAGACATTAGTTAGCGTATAACAGCCTCATTGAAGTATCTTCATTTAGCATACATACCTCTAAAATTTAGTAGATGCCTTGACCTCAAAAAAATCTAGACAGCTATTCTATATCAAAATTCCAGGAATAGAAATAAAAGGGATTGACTTTTGACACCCTTTGGTGCAGTAGAACAAGGCTTTAACATCAAACCTCAATTTTTTACTTTTACATAATAGTTTAAACTAGCCATTTCTTTAACAACCAATCTATCTTATCAGTAAAAGCCAAAGAGAAAGTTTCTTTTTTTTTTCAGCTCAAGCAGAAAGCCCAGAAATGGTTTCCAGGTAGAAATAAAAGTATATGTATTTTTTTCTTTGATCAAAACAGTCAGTTTGACTATCTCTAACTCTATCAATTTTTGCAGCCATTCATCCATTGTGGTATCGAAATGTCTTTCCATTTCTGTGCATAGTGCACTCTTGCTTCCATCAACATATATAACATCAAAATTCCATTTTCTCCCAAGGGGTTACCTAGGATATTAGCTTAGTACAGCAATGATGCCTATTAATCCTGTTGTCATGAAGTCTATGTTGATTCTTGTTAATATATAGAAACATTTGCGTAATGACTTCTCAATTTATCTTCTATATTTCTTCAAATGTTATATCACTTGAGGATAAATTTGCCAAGAAACAATATGTACAGAACTGATGCACATTCTCAATTTTGTCCTCCCAATATTGTTCTTCAAATATGGATGCTACAAGCAGTCATTAATTTGTTTGTTTTATAAACAGAGAATTAGCATAAACACATCAACCAGAAAAAGTAGCAATGTCAGATACATCACAGTCAGTTGATGTTTTGTAGTGTTATTGTAAAAAAAAAAATCTTCCTTATAAGAAAGTCTAGAATGGGGAATATTTTCTACTTATAAGAAATGCTTTTATTATTCAAATATTTTATTCACTTTGCAATTACCAAAAACTGCTTCTGATATATACCGCCAAGTTATTAAAGAACTATTTGTCAAATGGGAAGGAATAAAATATAAGTAAATAATAAAATAGTAAACAGTAACAGAGTTGGAAGGGACCTTGGAGGTCATCTAGTCCAACCCCCTGCTCATACAGGAGACCTGTACTAGGGATTCGAATCACTGAACTGCCAACCTTTATGATTGACAAGCTCAGGGTCTTAGCCACTGAGCCACCTAGTCATGCTTTTAATGCATGATTATCACAGGTTCTTTTTTTTTGATTTCTCAAGAACAAAGCACATTTCTTTAAAAAAAAATGAGCCCAAAGATTTTACAGAGCCACATGATTTCAAAACTGCCTTTTCCACAATTCAATATCCAGCAGATGAAGCCAGCGTAACTCACTAATGTGTTGAGAGTTACAGGTAGTTTTAGTTTTAGGGGTCAACATCTGCATTTTCTGATGCAGTTCTCACCCAATTCACAGTATTAATCCAAAAAGGTCTGGAAATATACAGACCCTAATTCCTTCAACAATAAATGGAACACATTTGAATGGAACCAAATTGTACTATCCATAGGTCATAGAAAATCCATAAATATTCCCAAGTTTACAATCCTAAACTTAATTGGTCTTGTCCCACTGCCAGGTGCTTTACAAAATAGGTTGACCCTTTTGTGACAAGCCCCTTAGATATTGCTATTATGTCACCTCTAGTTCTTCTTTTCATTAAACCAGCCATACCCAGTTCCTGTAAATGTTCTTCATGTTTTAGCTTCTATTATCCTAATCTTCTTTGTTACTTTTCTCTGCAATCAATATCTTTTTTAGATTGTGGCAACCAAAACTTGATGCAATATTCCAAGTGAGGTTTTACCAAGGCATTGTTATTCCTGGTTCAAACGAATTGCTGATCTAGTTGTTTTCCCAAGTACTGCACAAACTTGCAGGGAGCAGCAAAGAAGAGGAGAGGACAAAACAGTTTTTTTTTAAGTGGGAGAAGAATAGAGATTCCCTCCCATAACATCAATAAAATTCACAGGGCTGCAACGTTTGTACATTATTCCTGAGCGTAATGTAGAAGTAAATGTAGAAGTCACTTAAAGTAAAATATTAAGGGTTTTTTTAGGTTGTAAAGAATATCAAGAGATGTAAATAAAATAAATCCAATGAATATTACTGACAGGTGGAATGGGTGAGGTACATTTCTAAATAATGGGATGCTGAAGTAAATTTGGAGATTATCATATACGTAGAGCAACAGCAGCATTAAACAAAATCTATCACTTTCCACTCATAATAGTACTTCAAGTAATTAATAGGCAGCCAAGCAGCAAGCAAGGAAGCTCTTTCATAATCAGAGAGAGAGAAAGCTACTCAGTGACCCAGCTGCGATTCCGTGCTTTAATAAAATCTCTTACTGTTTGCTCAAGAGTGATTGTGCCAATGCACATCACAGGCACAGTGTGTTGTCAGCTGTTCCTGTCATTTTCTCTTTTGACCGGTGTTACATTGTCCTTGACCAAGAATATTCTATTAGCTGGTAACAGATTTCTGATGTCTCCCTGATGCAAATGCTTATTTTTCCTCCTCCATATATTTCTTTCTGCTTGTCTTCCTTCCGTTTCTATGCAGTTTCAAAAGAAATCAGGTAATCATACATTGTCCCAGAGTGTTCTAAAACAGATATACCACAATGTTCACCAGGGCAAAAGCAGAGTTTCACAACTTAGACTCCAGGACTATATTTCAAAACCTCAAATCCCTTGAAAGCTCTTGGAGGACCTCCAAAATTTGCCAGTGCCATCCATCCATCCATCCATCCATCCATCCATCCATCCATCCATCCATTAATCTACTAAAATATGAGAGAAATCTATCATAATAATGAACACAATGGATGGGAAGTAATTTTATCACATTTTAATTAATGAATTTACATATAATTAATTTAATGAGATTTTAATTCTGATTCAATTTGAATTATATAATATCAAATAACCATCTCACAGCATTTGCTTTGTTTGGTTTTGACCTAGACTCTCCCCTGTTTTCACCTGATCTTGTTTTCTTCTTGAAATGTAGCGTCCAGCACCATGGTACTATTAAAAGATGAACACACTCTTGGTTCTTGTTTAAGGCCAAAAAACCTCCTCAGAAAGTCTGAGTTTCTGGTTTCAAAATTTCAGAACAGGAAAGAGACATTCCCTTTAGGTATTAAAGTCAGCACAAGAAAATTGGTCCTGTCAACAGAAAGATCAGTTGGCATGAGGTAGAGCTAAAAATTAACAGTCCCATTTTGAATTCAGTGATCTGTCACTCAAGTGCGGATATTTTTAATACTGAACATTTCAACATCCATTATGAATGTGAAATGTTTACTTCAGTGTTAGCAATGCTAAATTTGTGGTGCCTCGTGGCTGATTTGACATTAGGAGGGTTCAGATTTTCATTTCTGTGGCTTGGTATTTTTTCAGAATAGAGCAAATGATCTTTTAGCAAATGTTGTGACATGTTCTCTGTCATGAAAAATACATTGGAAATTGATTTATTTGTAGATTTGTTTCACTTCAAAAGGTTATTTTCTTATAAATGCGTAAGCTCTGCATGGATATACAGAAAGAAGATGATCAAAAGTAAAAAAAAAATCAAGATGATGCTACAACTGTGCACACAAAGCTCTACATGTAGATAAATAGATAGTCCAACAGTCAGATAGATAGATGATAGATAATTGTAGATGTAGATATAAATGATGTAGATAAAAATATAGATGAATAGATATATAAATGTAACCTGGCATAAATAAAACTAGCTGGAGCTTTATTTGCATCATCTAGCCAGTATCTTACTTTTAAGTATACTTGATCAAAACACAGCACTTTTGTCTGATATTTTTGGACATCCTGAGATACCACTTATTTAATACAATGATTTTGAGGAAAATCAGTTTGTTTAAACATAAAATTATCTAACAATGAGGAATGGTGTTAATATAATATATTCATTATTTTAATCAATGGAGACCAAATACTTTTAATATTAGTTAAAATTCATACATATAAATAGACTTCATATATAACTATAAACAGATAAATTATGCTGTTTATTTTCTTGTGGGAAGATCTGTTTTTTTTTTAAATATGATTTTTCAATATAGGAACAACAATAGCCTTTATACTTGTATGTCACATCATAGTACTTTACAACCCTCTCTAAGCAGTTTACGGAATCAGCATATTGCCCCAATAATCGGGTTCTCATTTTACAGACATTGGAAGGCTGAAAGGCTGAGTAACCTTGACTCAGTGAGAATTGAATTGCTGGCAGTCAGCAGAATTAGCCTGCAATACTGCATTCTAACCACTGCACCACCATGGCTCATAAGATGCCAAGATGCGTGACTGTAACTTAGTAAACCATCCAGACCTTTAGGAGCTAAATTTTGCAGTAATTTGTAGCATTCCATTAGCAATTTTCATAGATTCTGATTTTGCTATTGCTAATTGTTAGTGATTCAATATACCGCCTGTCTGTTCTGCTGCATGCTGAGATTATTACTCAGCAATTGCCCATTTATAACACATTTAGCTAGCTTTGTTGTATTGTCTCAGCTATTGTCATCAACTCCTCATTCAAAGCCTAGAATTAGATTGTTATTGTGCAGGATCAAGCTATTTCTCACTGTCTCAGTCTATTGCTCATCAATTTGTCATTAAAGGGCTGATTCAAATAGCTATTTCATGTCTTGCCAGGTTTTTGCTTTTCAGTACCTCTTTCAATAAACATTTGGCTAACTAATACTAGGCCAATATCCATATATAAAGGGGTATGAAATGGGAAACAAAGTTGAGTAGAACAGGCATAAACAACTTGATATTTTGGATGACAACTTCATTTCCTTGCCATTGGCCATGCTTGTGGAGGCCAATAGGAAATATGGTTCCAAATATCTAAAGACAGCCTAGTTGTCTACATCTGGCATGCTTCATTAGATAAAAGAGAATGAATTCCAAATGGCCAAATGCAACATAGGCATTCTATTCTTTTTAACATTTCTCTTAACTTGTAGATTTGTTCATAGCTAAACAAAGTGACTAGGGATGCAGCGGCTCAATGGCTAAGACACTGAGCTTGTTGATGAGAAAGGTCAGCAGTTTTGCAGTTTGAATCGCTAGTGCCATGTAAGGGAGTGAGCTCCTTTTACTTGTCCCAGCTTCTACCAACCTAGCAGTTCAAAAGCATGTAAAAAATGCTAGTAGAAAAATAGGAACTACCTTTGGTGGGAGGCTAACAGCGTTCCATGCTCCTTCGGTGTTTAGCCATGTTGTCCACATGTCCATGGAGATTTCTTTGGACAGTGCTGACTCTTCGGTTTTGAAACGGAGATGAGCACCACCCACTAGAGTTGGAAATGACTAGCACATATGTGCAAGGGGAACCTCTACCCTTACCATAAACTAAGTGAATATCTGTCTGTCTGTCTCACATCTATCTAACATCTACCTATCTATCTTGGATTGGTTGATAGATTGTTCTTTCTCTTTCCAAAAGCTGAAGAGCCAGATTGGGAACAAAGCATCCTGAAGAACATCCATCTATGTTGTTGCTAAGATTTAGCACCATCATCATGACGTTCCTTCCATATTTCCAGCTGATCCAGGAACAGGAATGACATTTACCCTTCTAGACATACTGTATATGGTACTTAACATTGTAATAACACACAAGGAAAAAGGCATTGCTGAGAACAGCATCCTGTGCCCTGGCCTTTAATTTTTATTATGAGTTGCTCTTGTTTATGTTTTTATGTAGATTAAGCAACCCTATTTATAATGAAAACGTGTAAAACTCATTGCATTGAACATCAAGTGTAGTGGGAGTTTGGATTACTTTTATCTTGACATAGGTCCAAAATGTAGGTTTATTTATTCAATTTATGAAGCCACCCATCTCACATAGTGACTTTGGACAACTGACAGTGGGTAAAAAACAATACAAAACATCGTGTAGCAAATGTAGCAACACATTAATGTAGCAACACATTTAATCAGCCTTAGAGGCCAAGGCTGATTAAACCACATAATACATCATGGCCTTCTAGTAACCCTCTAGTCCCCAAGCCTGAGAACCTAATCAGGTCTTAATGGCCACTTCTAAAAATTGGCTTGGTTGATACCAATCTAATCTCAAGGTGACCCATATTCCATAGGGTAGGGGTAACAACTGAAAAGGCTCTCTTCTTTGTTCCAAAATATGACATTCTTTGACTCACAAGATCTGCAGCATGCTTTCCTTTCTGGATCAAAAGGACAGGGAGAACACCTGATAAAAGGTTGTCCTATAAATAATGTGATCATTATTGTTGATTTAGCCATGGTAGGAACTGATACTGTAAATACTAAAAAAGGAAAAAGTTATCTCTGTCCTTTTATGTGATGAGCATGATATGTTACTTTTTATAATGTTAAAATTATTTCTGACTTGTTTGACCATTATTCCAGAAGATTTATTTATAGTCAGATTGTGAGAGGAAAATGAAGAGAATTAAACTGAGATTACATGAACAATGCTCTGTTGCTAGTACCCCTGTTACATCTTTCATGTCTAATTAAATAAGCTATTTTTTGAAAAAAAAAAACTAAAGTTGTTTGCTTAAAGTGTAATTTGACTTACACTTTAATTTGAATTGGACGAGTTATTTGCTTAGTACTGAGATACGCTATTCAAATTTGTCCAGCTCTGTCCTTTCTCTGTTGTATTCAGGTGTTGTTCAACTTTTTATTTCTCTTGTACATGCCAAATTTAAGATTAAAATCAATCCCCTCATTTCATTTCTTGATCATCAGTTCATCTTTCATTTTAGTTTACACATCCCAGTATTATGGATTTAAGTGCAAGGCAGATAACATTTGGGATGATTAAGCACTTTAAACCATTAAGTATGTTCAGATCTACTTCTACAAATTCCAAATTGCTGTTCCAAGGAAACCAAAAACTCATTTTGAGATACTGGTAGCAGTAGCACTTTATTGATTAGCCATAGGGCCATAACAAAGTAGAAAAGTTAAATAAAACCATACATAACAGTATGACTAAAACAAAATTTCAGGTCATGTATCTTCATCACCCACACAATTTACCTCAATCAGATGCATTTGGACAGTTCTCAATTGACCAAAAGGCCATTTTATATGAGATATTTGAGTTCTGACTGCACATAAAACATTTTGTTCTGAGATGTGGGTCCCAGTGGGCTATAACAGTATCTTTGTATGCTACACAATTGATGCTCAAGTAATATATGAGTTATATTATTTAAAATGATTAATGACTGTGAGATCAAGAATGTCAACTAAACCTTAATCACACTCTTATTATCGATTAGAATTTTATTCATTCATAATCTAACCATTATTAATGTTTTCATTTTTTTTCCAGTGGTTTAGTTCCCTGTATATGCATTTTTCTGTCTGATTGATTGGAATCTTTCTAAATTGCAAAAAAAAAAAAAAATCATGCCTCTGTTAACATTTTACACTGAAAGAGGAAGGAAGGAGGGAAGAAGAGAAGGGGGGAGAATATTGTTTTTTTAAAAAATCAGGAGTTTGGCAGCAACTTTCAGTCTAAGGGATATTATTTTCTTGAGGTACAGCTCACTTAAACTGAAATAGGATTTAGATGAAGATGAAGTAGAAGGAAGTACAAGGTATGCACTTATGCAGCTGCAGATTATTTATGTCTTTGGAACACATTGAGTTTATTAATTAACAACTGTGTTTGTTGAGACTTTTTGTAGTAATCTGGTAGTAACTTTTTGTAGTAACCTTTGATGTATATGAGGTCAGAAATTTCTCACTTAATCGTGCTGGTAAAGTTCCCCCTTCCTCCCACATGTCTAGTTCCCAACTACATGTTGTGAAATGGACATGTAGTCCTCGACTTACAATCAGTCGTTTAGCAATCATTGGAGTTACAAAAACACTGAAAAAGTGATTTACAATTGATCCTCTACTTATGACATTTGCAGCATCCCCACCCAACTGGATGCTTAGAAATTGGTATTGATTTACAATTTTTGCAGCATCCTACGGTCACCTGATCACCATTTGCGACCTTCCCAACTAGCTGATGATGAACAAAGTCAAAGAGGGAAGCAGGGTTTACTTAATGACCACATCATTTGCTTAACAACTGCAGTGATTCACAGTCACAGCAAAAAAAGATCACAAAATCGGGCACAACTCACTTAACACTGCCTTCCTTTGCAAGGGAAATTCTGATCTCAACCATGGTTTTAAATCAAGGACTACTTATGACAGAGTGATCTGGGAATTTAAACACTCCCAGTAATATCAGATATTACTTTGCTCTTCCTTTGCGTATAGTTTTGCCTGCTGGCAGATGATAACTTATTTCACATATGAAGATGTTCCAAATTTTATGACTAAAGTTGTTGGGTAAGTATATAAGTATAAATATGGGGGCAATGGCTATATTTGGATTTGTTGCAGGGTTTGGTCCTCATGTTAGCATAATTACCCTGTTGTTTCTTGTTGCTTTTGATGCTCTGTTTCAAATTGTGAGCTTGTGTATATGTGAATTTGGGCCTGCCACCCTGAGCCTGAGAAAATACAATGTTATTGTCCCATAGGAATGTACCTTATTAATAATATATTTGACAAGTTTGAGCTATGAGCTGTAGATGACAAATAGTGATGTTCTTTTCTTCTATTTTGGCTCTGTCTTTATAAAGATCGTTTTTGGAACTTGGTCTGGTTCTATTGTTCTTCCTGTAATGTCTTTCTAGAGCCAATGGGTGACTCTGTCAGGCCTGCAGTTTTCTTTTGGAGCTTTGAGCTGCCACACTTTCTACTATTCTACTATGCCTTTTTCTATTGTGGGGCAATGGGAGGGGCGATTGTACGGAGTTACTTACTATGTAGCCAAAACAAAATTCTTTCTAGAAAGCCAAGGCCATCCTATGTCTCTGCACCTGACAGGAACTGGATGGGTGGCACTGCCAACATGGCAGTGGGAGATTGGACCATGTGATGGAATTGTTTGTGGGGGGCAAGATCCTGAACTTTCAACTAGGTGGGGAAAACCTGGAAGCTTTCAGATTCGGTTTTTCCCAGATATGCCAACATGACACTCTTAATAAATTGGAACTGTGAGCAATACATTGCCTTGGACTCGGATTTATTTTTGGATGCTATTTGGAACCCTGGCAGACTGATTATTAGCCTATTTATTTATTTGTTTTTGATGGTGCAGTATTTCTTTTCCAGTTCTGGTTTCATATAGCTATGGGAGCATTTTTTGTCATTTTTTAAAAATGCATTCCATGTTAGATGTTCTTGACATCAGAAATCACTGAATGTATCCTGCCTCCTCTTGCTTTGATATAAATAATACAAAGCATTAACTAGATTGAGACCTCAGGTTATATCTTCAGTGAGGGATCCTCTTTGAGCTTGTTTGTTTTCTTGCAGATATTTCATTACCCAAACTAGGTAACATCATCAATGCTAGTTTACTGGCACTGACACTGTTACCTACTTTGGGAAATAAGACACCTGCAAGAAAACAACCAAGATCAGAGAATACCAAGGTCCCTTCATTTCAACCTTGAGTTACAAATATTATATTGTATTGGTCTATATTCAGTAGAGTAGACTTCACATCTTCCTCTTTTCATTTACTTTTATAGCAAATACAAATAGTATATTTGCTATAATACAAGTAGTATATGTGGCCAATAACTAGTTACCAATATATTATTTGACTCTACTCTGTTCTATTACACTGCACTGCATCTACTCTACTCCATTCTATTCCATTCTATTTTATTCTATTCTAATATATTATATTATTTCCAAAATGTAGCTCTCATGGTTTTTATTGCTATTGTTCCTAGTAATATTAACTTTTACAATATATGCTATTTATAAAATATTTATTATATTTCATTCATCTTAAAATATTCATTATATAATAGCTATTTGTAAAACAGTTATATATAATTATTTTGAAAATCCCAATTTTAAAGCACAGCAAATAAAAGTAGAATGACTCTGACAAAAGAAAGAAAAGATTGTATGAACAGTAACAGGGACCTTAAATGAAGTTTCAAACATCTAGATCACCATTGAATACATTGACAAAATCATCATCAGTCAATTGTAAAAAGCAGCTTTACCTGGAGTAGTTTACAACCTGCAACCAATATCTTTAATATTATTAAACAAAAATATCTGTCCATCACAGTTCCTTAGGAAAGATTTGATAGGTGGATAAAATTGCCAAATCCAGCCTAAACATCAAGCTGATGGTGTGGTCAACCATAACAACTGTAGTAGTACTGTCAGATCAAGAGTATGTTTATCCCAAAGCTTGAATATTTTGTATAATTCTTAAAATAATATTCTGCAGAACAGAGTAAATTTCAAAAGTGAACTTTTTGATAACACAGTTGTTGAATATAGACTTGTGTAGACACTAAGATGAGATCAACAATACATGACTGCATGTAGTTTCCCTTTCCCCATTTCTTGTCTCCAGCAGCCTAAAATTGTACTACTGGAATTAATACCTGAATCATTAGTATTACATGGATAACATTACGACATAAAAATTGTTCAAACAAACAACCTCAACTACTGAACTTCTGTTTAAACATTTTCTGGAATAAAAATTCAGGAACATTTAGTCCATTAGCTTGTTCTTCTTTCTTTTACTCTGTTCTTCTTTCTAGTGGTATACTGTTGAATTCCTTACATGCTTATTACGAAACCAAAAAAGTGGGTATCACCAATAATGGAGGCATGATCTTTGCAAGCAATCCATCACATCTATGTCAGAGCAAATGGCTCGATCTTCTGCAAACCATCGATACTTTTTATTGCAGGGTTTAAGAAAGATTACACAGCATCCCATAGACCATCAAAATTTCAAAAACAAATCAATGTATGGCGTACTTCCCAAGGTCTGACTTTGGGTTTTATTGTAACTCCAATGGAAGTGGATGTTGTAAAACATTATGCTTTGTTGCTTTCCCCTACAACATTCTTTATCTTTGATATGTTGCACCCTTCAAAACAATAGAGAAGATATTGAATCCCTGCCCCCAATCTCTCTTTTTGCACTACAGAGAACAGTTCTACTGCCATCCCAGAATGGCTGAAAGAGAACTTGCACTCACAAAACAGTTTGGGGGACTTAATTTTAAAACAGTAATTTGCTTTACTCTCACAATTATCTGAAAAAATGGAGAACATGCATATCATTAGTAATAATAAATAGACAAGTATACCCCTTAATTGTATATGATCCCCTTGCATGATACATCTCAGTCAATAAGAACAAAAACCACTGTTAATAATGTCCAACGTGTTCAAAATCCAGCATTTCTGAAGTTATCTGTATTCTGGAATCCTTTTCTCATAAATGTATTAAAGCTTGAAAACATATTTTATGAAATCCAAGACTTTCCTGAAACTTAATTCATACAAACAACCTAATTAAGTAAAATGGGTTGTTTCTGAGAATTTCATTGTTTCATATGAGAAGATTCCTTTCTCATATGAAAACTCCCAGAAATAGAAGCTCTTTCTGTATAAAGGAGTGCAGAGATAGCCTTGAAGATGATATGTAGTAGATATTAGGAAAACATGAACCTAGCTCAGGGAAGTAGGAAGAGATAAGAAAGAAATTCAAGATTTGACTCTCTTTTGTTAGTACAGTATAATAGAGAGGGAACAAGAAACATTGCCAGACTTTTGTGACTACAGCCTATATCGATGGCTCTAATTTTTCCTGTAGCATCTATTTCCTGACCTGGTTAACCTTGACATTAAAACATTTTTTTCTGAAAAAGAAATAGTATGTTGTCACACATTTTTTGAATTCCTACATCTTCCTTCCTTACTTATTATCACCTGTAAATCTTGGCCTTCTTGCACCAAGCTTAGGTGTTATTGGGTCTTGTTTCCCCAAGGGAAATGCTTGATGAGTCATGTTTAATTAATGGGACTTCTGTCTTGTAACATACATGAGATAAAAGCATTGTGAACCTTCCATATCTTTATTAAAATGTTTATTAGAAGTAAAGACAAGTACAGCATTTAGCATTTCCTTTTCCAGTTCCTTTTTTGATTATTTAATTTCCAGTTCTTTTACTTGATTGATCATCTTAAGCTTCTCTGTGACAACAGCAGCTAAAGAAATGTGGCCTGTTGGGTTAAGGAAAACTTTTTACAAGTCTGCCTTTGCCAAAACCAGTGACATGTTTTCATTGGCAGTTCAAATGAACCCACAAAATATATATCCCAAGATGCATCTCAATTCACTCTTCTGATGTACTTCAGTCACTTGTCTCTGGAGAATTGTCATTTATCTTCTTGATAAATTGAGTAACTTGCCAATATGATTTAAGAGCTCTATTAAATACTTCCTTTGATCTATTCTTGCTATTATTTAGGATCTAGGCCAAAGAATTATCCATAAGTGGGATGTTATATTATATATGTACACACATACAAAAAATACTTATGGATTCCTATTTATTCATAAATAACAATTCAATAGATTTCAGAATGTATGCTCTCAAATGACCATGTCTAAAAGCAGCTGAATTGTTTTTTTACATACTAAAAATAGACTTTATGAGATAGAGATAGAATGCTAGATTCATTTCCCCACGAGAAGCAGAGAAAAGAATCACATCATCTCCTTTCACTTTCACTTTTTACAGAACATAACTCAGAACTGGTAAGTTAAAGTATTTGTTTTCTTCACTAATAGTAAAATATATATTTAATTATCTACTGATTAACTTTAATGGTCATTCCAAGCAACACCTTGAGTAATAATTGAAATAATTAAATGCTAGGAATGTATCATATTTAGATAGATTATACAGATAGATAGATAGATAGATAGATAGATAGATAGATAGATAGATAGATAGATAGGTAGGTAGGTAGGTAGGTAGGTAGGTAGGTAGGTAGGTAGGTAGGTAGGTAGGTAGGTAGGTAGGTAGGTAGGTAGGTATAGAGATAGAGTTAGGGTTAGGGTTAGTATGATTGAGCAAATAACTAATAAGAATGTCTTAAATGGGTTTCTCATTAGCAATGGAATATTTCATTGATTTCATTTATTGAAAGCACTTAATTGTAGTCTGATACTCAACACAGCAATACTTGGAGGCGGGAGGAAAAATGTAGAGTTTTGTAATTTATGCACCACATATTTTAGCAGTGAAGATTATCATGCAATTTTCTTTAAATCCTGAACTGCATTCTAATAAATATTCAACCATCACCAAAATTAATGAGGGATAAACAAGATACTTGCTTGATGGATTTTATTTTCAGGTAAAAATGATTCTATTGTGCAATTTAAAGCCAATCTAGGATTATCTAAATTTGCATTCAGAGCATTTATTGCTTCATTCTTTTCAGAAATTGTCTCCAACAAATGATCATGCTGACTTAAAGATATGAAAACCAAAGAAGATGTCATTTGACTGAGTATACTGAGCATTGTGTAAGTACAGTATATAATTTATTTGCCTTGTAGTGGTTATTTTCATATGGATGATGTTTATGAATGTTTTTTATCAGAAGGTTTTCTGATGCAAAAACTCCTCAGATGACTTCAGATACCAAAATAATATCACAACAGATCATATAGATCAATATTCATTTTTCTGCAATCCCACAATACAACATTTATCTGAAGAAAGTTCTAAAAGGAACAAGACATTCCTCAAACTTGCATGATTCAAAATGATTTGGGGAAAAAGCTAGGTCACTGTGATACATTGTGAGAATATTTAACAAGAATTTTCTTTTTGTTCACAATTCCCAATTCATTGTCTTTAGAGAAAATAAATTAATTACTGACAAATCCAAAGAAAGAATGTTTATCTTTCTATCAAAATACTCCTTAAAGAATTAAATATATTGGTACAATTGAAGGCTAATGAAACATATGCCCACATATTTTCTTAGTTATTATTTTATTTGTGCTTAAAATGTTTGTATATGGTTATCATTTTCAATCAATTATCTTCAAAACATGTTAGCATAATTTACCTCCTTCTGGTTGATGTTCTTGACATAAAGGGAATGAGAAGACAAGGATTTAGTAGGATAATGACTATCAGGGAAGCTCAGAATTTTAGCTTTAAGAAAACTTAATGAGGATTATGGTTTACATATTTAGTTGTAGGGAATGCAAGTATTACCTATTTTAGTTGCATCACAATAGAAAGATACAAAACAAAAGAGTTTCTAAAGCAGGATATTGTAGTAGGAACAAAAGCATTCTATTCTTTAGATATAAACAGACAATCTTTTCATTTTTAAAGGAAAAGAGATAAAAAAGGATTGCTACAATGGAAATGGTAGATAGCAGGACCTGTTGTAGATATAAGTTGGAAAGTATCTAGGATATTTATAACTTGGACCCTACCTGCATTTTGGATTACAATTGTCATCAACCACTTAGTGAACCAGTTCAGCAACAAAGTTCTTGACTATATTAGACAGAGTTGGTAGAAAATGGTAAAAAAAAAGTAGTTCAGGAAAATACCTTATTATATATCTATAACATTCAGAGCAACATTGACCTGAAGTTTTCACGTGGGATACACTGCAAGAGGATGCAATGTTTGTAAGCTCCCCAGAGTGTCCTCTAGGCAAGATGGATGGCAAACAAATCTAATAAATAAAGAGGATAGGTGGGGCTTGTAGTTGTGGAAAAACTACCAGGTTTATTATAGCATAAATTTCAATGCTATAATTAGCATTTATTATGTGATTTCCATAAAGAGTATTATTCCATAAGGATTATTCACACTTGTATGTATTCAAAGAGTAGATGTGCACAAGCATAAGATTAGACCTGGTTTGTTTCAATTTTCATAACACCAGATTGACAAGTCTTTGAATAGTATAAAAATGTGTGCTTAATTGCTGAGAATATATTTTATACAATCAAAGTTAAAAAGTCTCTCCACTAGTCCTTGATCCAACAATGTACTTGCATAGTTAAACATTAATATCCTCCCTTTAATTACAACTACCTGTTCCATGAGGTCAATCATGGGGGCCTATTTAAGTCCTGTCTGCTAATGTTGTTGCATCTGATGGGACCTAGCTACACAGTGTATATGATGCTGGTCCATTGTCCTGTGGTTTTATTTATATTTGTGTTCAATTGTTTTTTCATTTTTTGTTTGTTTTAATTAGTGTTTGTACACCATTCAGAAGCACATTTGAGAGATGGGTGGCTATATAAATCTGTTGAGGGAGAAAGCCAAAGAATTTGTTGACCCTGTTGTGTACTCTATCCCACCAGAACATTAGTCTTGCAAATGGTGTTGTTATTATTTAGGGTGTACAGAGTGTTTTAAGGATGGAAATTAGTGAACTCCTCTATGTTTGTTTTTCCCTCATCCTACAGCAGGGGTCTCCACTACCGGGCCACTACCAGGTTATGATCTATTCAGAAATGAGCCACACAAGAGGTGGGCTAGTGCATGTCCATAGCCCCACTTGCATAAGCAGCACCCCAAAGATTTATCTTGTCTCTTGTGTGAGTAGAGCTCTGAGCATGCCCGCCACTCATGTGGCCCAGTTCCCATCTTCTCCTCCCAGCCAGGCCACCAAGCCACCTTCTCCTGATGTTCCAAAAGCAGAATAGCAAAGGCTGAGTAGGATGAGCACGCCCTGCTCAGCTTTACTAACTCACCGAGGCTGCCTGAGGAAGATACACAATCCGCTTTTAGAGCATTGGGCATCCTCGGTGAGTCGCAAGGAGCACAAGACCCTGCCCACAAAGACTTCTCCACACCCACAGTTTTTGCAAATGGACAAAAGACTTTGGGGGAGTGATCTCACACTGCTTCAGGCTTTCCATCCCTTTGCAAAAGCCACAATGTATTGACTTTCATTTAATCTGCTATTTATGCAGTCACTTCATTTTATTATCTTGAGGATGGGAAAAGGTAAGACCCATAAAACGTGTTATGTTTTATTATATGTATGATGGGAAGAGACATATTCCATAAAACATGTTATATTTAATTGTTGTGCCTCTTGAAAGGCGTGTGGCACTAGGCACACTGTATGTTTATGCATTTTGTCTTACAGGCCACTTCTAATTAAAAGACAGCAAACACTACCCTTGAGTATTGTGAACTATTTACCATTTTAAATAAACAAATAAAATGCAGCAAAGACATGTACAATGATATGATATATAGACATGGACAAAAGCTTTGTTTACTGAGTTTCATGAACTTCTATGCAAAGCAACCATTTAGCTGGGTAATAGATATTACATTGCAATCAATATGCTTCAGTCTGGTTTTCTTTCATCTGAAGAAACCATAATACACCAGGAAAATCATACCATTAAAAAAAACATTTTGCAATAAAAAAGCATTTTTTATCCGAAACACATATTTTAGGTAGGAGTAATTATATGTTCTTTTGCTTCTAATAGATAGATTTATGCTTGCCTTTTGGAAACCTAAGTACTGTATTTTAGGAGCATGTCTACTATAACAAGTAGTGATTTTCTCCATTGTGGGAAGGTGTAATCAGTTCTGCTTCACACACATATTAAATTTGACTTAATGTTTCATAGAGCTTCTCTATTATTCATTAACCCAAGCTATCTTTTTCAGCATTCCCTGTGAATTGAAGAAAAATGTGACTGTTTTAAGGGGCACTTGTACTTTAATGGCTTAAAATAGAATTGTACTTTAATAATTTAATAATTATCATTATACTATAATATAATAATTTCAATAACAGATAGTGAATTTGGGTTGTTGATCCAGGGGAAATGTATTTTGGATTATTGATTATAATTTTTATGTTCATACTATTGTATCCTGTCCAGTCATGTGACTGAGAATGTATAAAAATCCTATAAATAAAGAAGTAATTATATAAATCAAAAATTAAAGTCTTCATGGGGATTTTCCGTGTGTGTGTGTGTGTGTGTGTGTGTGTGTGTATAATTGAGAACAAAGTTAAAATTCAAAATACAAAACTAAATAAAAATCAAAGAAGACATAAAAGAAAAACAAAACAAAACACAGAACATTTGAAAAGATGCATCAAAAATACATTATACACATGTATCTCTTCTAGTTGAATACTGATTAATATATTAGTACAATATTAATTTCCATCCCTTGCAAAACATGCATCCCAAAGATTTTAAATTACTAAATCTATTAACAATTTGTTGATCTGTCTTCTATATGTTAGTGACAAAGCAGTGCAGATTTAATTTTCAGGGCCATGAAATTCACAAAAATTAATAAACATACCTCCCGAAATCCATGAGCTGACAGAATGATGCGCACTAATGACTGTCAGTTCTCACAATTTTAAAAGACAAGTGATAGCGCTCTGGGGACAGAATATAGAAATATTATATAAATACAATCATAATCTATTTCACCAGTTGCAGAAAGGGAGATATTTTCTCAGAACATTCTATTCTACATAAGAGCCATACAATAGATCAATCTATAGCCTTTCCTTATGTATGTACATTTATTTATATGTTTCATTGGGAGACAGAGTTCTCTATTCATATGAATGCATTAAGGTAGATAAAGATATATGAATTATTGAACTATTTTAAAGATGTATGCAAGTCCCGATGTCTTTTAAATTATGGCATGTGGCAGATACATGCATACAGACACATATACTGCATACAAGTGGGTCACATGGGACTAAAAGTTTGGTTAAAAAGTTTGAAAAGCTAAACACTGTGCAGATGTTTTGTATTTACCGTATTTTTCAGAGCATAAGACGCACCAATGCTTTGAAGAGGCAAAAAAGTTTTTGCACTCTGCAAACCTACCAAAACGGCCCTGTTTTCTTTTTTTCCAAAAAAGGGGCATGAATAGCCTTTAGGAGGCTTGTAAAGTCCTCCTGGGGGAGGGGGTAAGGTGGGGCCAAAAACAAGCAAGAAATGGCCTGTTTTTCATGAAAATGGGTCCTTTTTTCCCAAAAAGGGGGCATGAATAGCTGTTAGGAGGCTGATAGAGTGTTCCTGGGGGCTGGAGGAGGCAAAATTGAACATAAATCAACCTGGTTTTTGCTCATTTCTGCTCTCCCCAGCCCCCAGTAGCTCTCTGATAGTTCCTGAAAACTATGCACAGCCATTTTGGTGAAGGGGGTGGGGTTTCAGGAGGCAAAAAATACTATATTCAGTGTATAAGACGCACCCAGATTTTCAGCCTCTTTTTTAAGGGAAAAAGGTGTGTCTTAAACTCCAAAAATATGGTATGTCCTTTTTTCCTTTGGTTATCTTAAATTCAAAGTCAATATTTCAGATAAATATAATATATGAAATATTCTTAACCCTTGCAAGCTTTAGACAAAGTGCAATATTATATTTTTAGGTCTTATAAACTTCAGTGGTTATGCTTTAAAATTTCTTCTCTTAAAAAAAGTTTTAAAATCATAGCAGGTTTTTAATTTTAGAAGATGTGATAAATTTATATTTGAAAATATTTGAAAAGTCTAGGATCAATATTTTTTTAAAAAAAACTTTGTAAAACAGATTATCAGTATGCCAAGTAAATCTTGTCTTTCAATATTTTTTTTTATCTACTCTTAAGTGATGTAGGTAGGTACTTGAGAAAAATAAGATTTTTTGTCTTTCACTGTGAGTTGTATTGTATTGTGCACGAAGGGATGTTCAGCCAATCTCATGGTACACATGTTGTACTCTGACAATAAAGGTTTGAATTTGAATTTGTCAATTGTTATTTAATTAAATGTAGTAAATTCAGTCTCTAGAAAAGGTCTATCTTCAAGTAAGAGTGCAAGCAGAAGTAGTTACTAGTTAACTGTAATAAATCTATCCAGTCTCCCTCCATGTTCGTAGAGGAAAGGAATTACTTCATAGAAGTACAGAGTTTGTCTCACGCCCTTCTAGCTTAGGTTATAATGTTTGAGAAGTATACAGAATCAAATTTCAGAATAACAAATGAAATCCAATTCACTGGTTCTTCTTTTTGATCTGAAACTCAACCAAAGTCCATTTGTGTATCTTTAACCAAAGGTAAAACTTCATATTCTACCATTCTTTCAATACATCTTAAAGTTTGATTAAGTTTTTGTAAGAGAAATTCAACTAAAAGCTGCATATTTCCCCACCTTCTTTTCTTAGATTTCAGCCACTGATCAGCCATTTTAATCGGTGGACCTTAATCAGGGAACAAAAAACACACACACACACACATTTCCTCTATATCACAATCCAAAATTACAAGGAAAATCCAATAGAAATAAACTCCAGATATTTTGCAAATTCAAAAAATACAGAATCCAGTGGTGAGTCTAATGTCTATTCACCATCACCCTGAATGTTGCCGTGCTTTCCATTTGGAAGAAATGGTGGTTGGTGAAATTCAATTTTTTTACTACCGGTTCTGGTGGGCGTGGCAGGGAAAGGAAAACTGCAAAATCCCCATTCCCACCCCACTCCTGGGGGGGAGGATATTGCAAAATTTCCATTCCAGTGGTGGGTTTCAAATTTTTTGGGAACCTACTCTGTGGGTGTGGCCTGCTTTGTGGGAGTGGCTTGCTGGGCATGTGACCAGGTGGGAGTGGCTTGCCGGCCATGTGACCGGGTGGGAGTGGCTTGCCTGCCATGTGACCAGGTGGGAGTTGCTTGTCGCCCATGTGACTGGGTGGGAGTGGCCAAGACGATGTCACTGAATTCTTTGCCCCAATAGATGAACTATAATAAGATTAAAATAAGTACAAAAACAATAAAAGAGCTACTTACAGAAGGAAGATGACTATTCTTGCCAGTCTTCAGTATAACTGACTCCAATAGATGAACTATAATAAGATTAAAATAAGTACAAAAACAATAAAAGAGCTACTTACAGAAGGAAGATGACTATTCTTGCCAGTCTTCAGTATAACTGACTCCAATGAATGGCCTGCACAAAGAAGAGACACAGAAGTGAACTCTTTCATTGCATGCACTGCATCGAAACCAGCACACAAAACAATAAAGACAGCTACTTACAGAGGGAAGTTTATTGCCTTGCTGGCCTTCTTCACCACCACCTCACCACCTTGCTCCAATAACCTGCACAAAGGAGAGACATAGAAAGCAAGACTTTAATTGTATGCACTGCATTAGGATGAAACAAGCACAAACTAAATATAGAAAAGGAGAATTACTGTCCGTTTTTGTGTCTTCTGCACCACCACCTCACCACCTTGCTCTAATAACCTGCACAAAGGAGAGACACAGAAAGCAAGACTTTACTATCTCAAGGATGAACCCAGCACAGAGCACACCCAGCAATAAAGACAGCTACTTACAGAGGAAGGATCTCAATGGCTTGACGATGTTCTGAACACCACCTTATTTCCTTTTTCTGAAATTTAGTTCTCAGTTCAAAAAAACCAGGAATATATGAATTAGGTTCACTACTTAGGTCGGTCCAAGTAGCTATTCAGATATTAGTGGTTAGAAGCAATGGTAAAGCAAGATACAGAATTAAAACCAGAAACATTTTGCTGGATATTTGAAAGGGAGTACAATATATATTTAATTTTACACATGTTGGCATTGCTGGAATTGTGTTTGCACTACAGTGGAAAAACAGAGATATGAAAATGAATAAATATTACAATGTGCAGGAATAAATAAACTGACAATTAAAATCAAGAAGGCTTTGAATACTTTTTCACGTGGGATTTGTTTTAGCAATTGCTAACTAAAAGAAACAGAAATTAGAAATCCAAAAGTATGAAAGAAAACACCAATTATGTAAGGAAAGGTCACTAAAATGTATAAGGAAATATTACTAGATCATTATTAATGCGTAAATAACTGCAGGACATTACACACCCACACCCACACAAACTATGACAGTGCCAGGAAAACACCCAAAAATAAGAATCCCCCCCCCCCCCAAAAAAAAGGACTGCAAATGAAACCAGTTTTTTCCCCCTAACACTAAGGACAGGAAAGACAAAGCCACTGGAATAAAAACCATCAAAGCATTGTGGGAAATTATAAAGGACAGTGCCAGGAAGTTCACAGAACCAGCAACCAACTCAGAATTAGCTAAACAATGAGGGTGAACACAAAATCTGGCAAAGCTGCCGTGCACCTACCTGGCCTGCCCATAGAAAAGCAGCCACTAAACCTGGTCTGAACACTTAAAAGCAACATATTGCATCACAAAGAAAACATTTGCAAAAAGGAATAACATTTCTTGTAGTAAATATATTTTGTAAACAATAAAAAACAATAAAACAAATAAAATAAAGCATTATTTAAACACAGCAAAGATAACACCAATAAAAAATAAAAATGCCCTAAAAATAATTTAAAAAAAAATATTCTATAAATAAATAAAAAATCCTTAAAAACCATTGTTAATTATTCTACCAGCAATAATTTATACTGTAACCATTTCAAACTATTCCACACACAATAATTTAAAATGAAACCATTAAAAATATTCCATACACAATAAATTACAATAAAACGATTTAAAACAATTCTATGCACAATACATTTTAAAATATTGAGTATAGAATTTTTAAAAATTGTTTATTTTAATTCATTTTGGATAGAATCTTTTTTTAAATAGTCTAAGACAATTAAAAAAAAAAAAAGAATCCACACACTATAAATTGAAGTAAACCATTTTAAAATATTCTATACTTTTAAGTAAAATTCTTTTTAAAAAATCTATGCACAATAAATAAAATATTATTTTAAAATACATTAAAAAAATAAAAGAAAAAAAATCCAGGTTACGTACCAGCATGCAGAATCAGCAGCACTCTGATGCGATGGATCCGACTCTGATGCAATGGATGGATGCAACAGGGAGCAGACAGACAGAGAAGCAGCAGGACAGGTAAGACACTGGACTGGAGGGACAAGGCCAGGGTTGTCACTAAGCAGGTGACCTGGCAGGCTTAGCCAGCCAGGCGAGGCTGCAGAAAGGGGGCGGCGGGCTTTTGGCCTTCCCTTGCGGAAGCCAGCCACCTGCGCTGCCTTCACCAGCCCGCAGCTTTAGCTAGGGAAGGCCTGAAGGCCTTCCCTCACGGAAGCCAGCCTCCCGCCGCCCCCTCACGCTTAGTTGCTTACCTGAGGGAAGCAGCAAGCTCCTGGAAGGCGAAGGGAGTTTTGAAATGGAGGGAGGAATGTTGGCCGTTGGCGCCACACTTTTAAACGGGTCACCTCCAGCCCGCTCACTGATTGGCTGGACTCCAGCCAATCAGTGAGCGGCGGGCTGGGCTAGCCTAGTTTAGTGCGGATGGGCGGGGGAGCGAGCGAGCTGCGATGGGCCAGCAAGGGCGATCGAGCGACAGGGCTGTTTTCCAGAAGTTACTTCCGGGTCCAGTTACTTCCGGGTCCGGTCATGAACTGGTTCACCCGAACCAGTGCGAACCGGCAGAAACCCACCAATGCTCCATTCCCACCCCACTCTGGGGCTAGGAAGAGATGCTATTTGCCACTTCTCCGAACTACTCAAAATTTCCACTACTGGTTCTCCAGAACCTGTCAGAACCGGCTGAATTTCACCCCTGAGATAAGGGTTATCGAGAACAACCTATATCGAAAGGGGGAGGGGAAGCAATTGGAGTCTAGCAAAAGGTTGAAATAACTCAGCATTAAACCACTGATCAATTTTTAAAACGAAAAACAAAATAAAAAAATAAAGTCAAAAAATGAAACTTAAAATTTTGGCTTGCTTAGAAAATAAAACTGGTGGATATGCCTAGTGACTTCTCAATCACTTCTAGAAAGGATCCGAAGGGATCCGATGTGTGTGCGGGTTTGTTTACAAGTGTGGTGTGTGTGTACACACATATACATATTATATTAAGATGTTAGTTTTCCGAAATTTCTCTTTACTTTTCTAAAGTTTTGTGAACTTATGTCAGGGTTCCGAGAGTCATGTTGGCACAGCTGTGAAAATCCGAATCTGAACTTCCTGGTTTTCCCCACCTAGTTGAGCGTTCATGATCTTGTCCCCACACCCACAAGTCCATCACATGGTTCAATCTTCCACTGCCATGTTGGCAGTTCCACCCATCCAGTTCCGGTCAGGAGCCAAGCTGTAGAGACAAAGGATGACCATGGATTCTAGAAAGGAATTTTATTTTGGCAACATCACATTCTACTCCTTACTATTCCCCCTTCCCAATTCCCCACTAATGAAACAGCATAGTAGAATAGAAAATTAGTGTGGCAGGCCAAAGATCCCAAAAGGAACCAGCTGCAGGCCTGGCAACTTCATTATGTCTAACCAAAATATTAGAACTTTAAAACACCAGGAGTTTATTCATAGCAAAACTATAGAGAAACAGGATAAATTTTCAGTGACTATAGTATAGATGAGGTAGTACCAAATATTTTTGTTCTATTGTGCTCTGCTGATTTGTAATGATTAGTTTGTTCTGTTGCTTGCAAATAAATAGTCATGTTCAAGTGAAGGTTGATTTGTGGATCTTGCCAGAAAAGAGTTCAAGAGTTCAATTATTTCTGTTGCATTGTTCTATAGTAGGCACATGTTCAAGTCAAGCACCTCTCTTTTTTGTTTGCTGGAAACAGTGATGTCTTTACTTTACTTTACTTTTATTTAGATTTTTATACCGCCCCCTCTCCCCAAAGGGACTCTTTGTCATCTCCTCTTTGTGGACTATCTACTTGCAAATTGGGTAGGCTGTTTAAGATTTTATCGGATGAAATCCAGTGAGTAGAAGTTCATTGGCCAGGGATATTAATATATTTTAGAGGAGACAAAACTTCCAAATAGTATCAGACCGCCTCCCTCTCCTTCTTCCTCCCTCCCTGTCTCCCTCCCTCTCTCCAAGTATTGTTTGTCTTCAGTTGAAATTTCAGTCAGAGCTTAGACCAAAGAGTCTTTTGAGACTATTCCATGTAGAGTTGGTACATATTCTTTTAACCAGAAAAATAAAACAGCATAAAGTGAGGCAGCTCATAAGCTCTGTCTCGGTATTTGTGATCTGAGTATTGAGGGCCACACAGGATGGACTTTGTAAAACTTGAAACATGTTTTTTGCAGGGACGTGCGGTCAGGGGAGGCAGGGGAGGCAGAGCCTCACCTCTCTTCATGAAATAATAGTATATAATATTATATACTATATATATATATATATATATATATATATATATATATATATATATATATATATATATATATATATATATATATATATATATATATATATATATATATATATATAATATTATAATATACATCCGGCCGGCTGCGCCCGGGAGCTGTGGAGGCAGAAATGTTGTCGGCGCTGCCGGATGACGAAGCCATGAAAGCGACTGGGGAACGCAATATGCAGTCGCGAGGAGCGCGCAAAGTCCAGCAGAGGCAGGAAGGTTCTTGTCGTTCCCCAGTCGCTTTCGAGGACTGCGGAGCGCGAGCCAGCGGAGCACGCTCAGGAAGGCGGGGAATGGGATCACGTGTGCTGGAGGCTGAGGTAGCCTGAGCTTCCAGCACACGTGGTCCCATTCCCCGCCTTCCTGATGACGTCACCAGCCTCACCAGCCATAAACCTCACCGCACGTCACTGGTTTTTTGTAGGACTGTTGCACGGGCTAACTAACATGGGTTTTCTTGTATTTTAAATTTGCTTTTTCAATTGTATTGCTACAACTTTCCCATAAGCCTTAACCTTCAAGAAAAGCCTCTCTTTCAGAAACCAGGACTGGCAGGAGATCATTGTAAATAACAGCTTTGGTTTTAGCTGTTCTAAAATCTCCATGAACAAAGGATATGGTCAAGCTCAACCTTGGGAAGCACTGAGAGTGTATCTTACCAATACCCATGTTGATGCTTTTACTTTGCAAATGTTTCTTTTACTTTTATTCAGAATACAATGCTCCTTTGATTTGATCACAATGCTCCTTTGTTATGATCACATACTACTGGATGCTTTAGTGATGTCATTGAGCACATGGCTATTTCTAAAGCAATCAAGTTTAGTTTTGAAGTTCTTTGTTGTGCTAATTACAAAACTAAACACAATCCATTTCTCCAGGTTCCCCCTTTTTGTATGGAGACTCTATTGGAATACTGTAATAAATTGCTTTTAAATGATCTTCCAACTTGGTTGCTTATTGGAAAAGTAAACTGAGGCAGAACCAGAGACAACTAGATTGTTGAGGGGAAATATGTGTGAAGTAACTCATTGAAGCAGATTATCCTTTTTGCACAGGTCCATAGGAACTGTAGTTATAAGTAGTGGCATACTGTTAACCTTTTCTTCAAAAGGGCCAAGAGGGAGATTTAATATTCTTTCTGGATTTATTTCTATGTAACAACTAGGTGCAGGCCTGCAAAAACGTGCTTATCAGCATTTTACAAGCAACTGTGATAAAGGGACCCATTAATTTACTTGAAATTTTGCTTCTATTTTCAATGAGTATTGTTATGATGTTACATTACTGAGTGGTGAGTGGTTTTTATTCTACACTTCATTAAACAGTTGAGGACAACTTTTTGAAATATTTCAGATAAAGTCTTCTTTGAGGTAATAGTAATTTCCTGGTTTGCTCAGTTACAAATTTCCACCAAGGTCTTACTATCCTGATTAAGATAGCTGTCCTGTCTTGATAACGTGCAGTGAAATGTTTGTAATTTACTTTCTGACTCATCAAAGAAGTGGCCCTGCCATGCAGGAAATTTCAAAGTATATGTATTTTTTTCAATTCCTTTTCTTTTTCCATACTTAGAAATATGAATACAGAAAGTCAAAAAAAAATATGCCCTGTATTGTATATTCAATTCACTTGTTCTCAAGATTGTTTTCACTTGGTTCTTCCTGATCATTTAACAAGAAAGATGAGGTTTTGAAAATTGCAGCTGGAATCTTCTACAATATGTGAGGTTCATTATCGAACTGTTGCCATATCTTAACATAGTTAGTTTAAATTGGCATGCAAGACTTCGATAGGTAATGGCTAATCTATATTTCTTCTGTTTCTTTTCTGTTTTGTTCAGGGAAGAATTTGAAAATAGCGACTTTTTTTGTTTTTGTTTACACCTACTTAAGAAACGTTAATGTTCTTAATGTTAATTTTGTGCTAAGAACCACAGCAGTGTGTTTAGAACCATACCTCTTATTTTCAGCAATGTGACTTGAGGGGTCCCATGGACCACAATTATGACTGTGGTTGGTTTTAGGTGTTGAAGAAAAATGATAGTTTTGAGTTCTTTGGAAGAAAACTGTGATGCAATTGAAGAATAATCTGGAAGGGGAGAGAAAAAAAGGAGGAGCTGTAGCATTAAGCTCAGCTGATTTGCTAATTTTTGTCAAAATCTATTAATCAAAGCAAAAATGTTACTCTAAATATTCCTTCTGTTGCATCTGATAAAGCTGACACAGACTACTAATATTTTTTGCAAATAAGTTGAACGAGAAGACTGTTAAAGATTTTTCATAGAAGTTCTCAAAGCAACAGAAATTAAATAAGTGACATATCAGCTATACCCTAGAAGTAGCAGACTACTAGCATAATTTCTCTGCCAAACAAGACCTGTCAACCCTGCCAAAATGTGATGGATTCAAACCATGTAATTTACATTGTATTTACATATTTAATCCTTATTTTTTCAGAGTTTGTTTTCAACTTTATTAATATTAAAACAATCTATAAGTGTAGTAAGCCAAAATATGTGAGCTGGAGTCACTTTCAACTCTTCAAGCATAATAGTCTTGTTATACATTTTTTTAGATATCCAGTAAATTCAAGATTCTTTTCTTGAATTGCATCTTAAGGTGATGTAATACTAATTTAACTTTCTTTAGGATCTTAGCCCATTGATTTATCAAAACAGGGTTCTACGTCATTGATTCAATAATTCAAACTTTTTAGTGTTTGTATTGGAAAAATGTATTAAATGTGCTTTAATACATTTTTAAATTTGTTTTAGTAACCATGGTTGTTTCATTGGATACTGAGAAAGACTTTGACATGTTGTAGATTAAATTTTTGCAATGTGATCAGGATGAATTAGATTTTCCCTTTAATTTTGTTGATAGGAGTAAAATTTGATACTTACATTTATTATAAATTATCTATGTACCTATGGGGATGCAGTGTGGAAGTTCCTTCAAAAGGAGGTGATGTGAATTCTGAAAGGGTTATATAATCTTTACTTCTATTCTTGTTACAAAAATTTTGTATAATGCAATATTACTTAAATATTTCAAGATCACAGAAGGCCCAATAATATTTTTTTCTTTTCTAATAAGGAACATCTATGATGCTTTAAAAAAATGAAATAGAAAAGAACACAAAGAAATGCAATAAAAAGTAATGCTCCTTATTTCTCTTTAATTTATTGTATTGATTATAAGCTTTATATGATATATAAGCTTTGCATATAATGACATAATTGATCAATATCTGCAGTGAGTTTTATTAAAGAATTCAGTTTCTCTGTAGTTATATGTAGAAGGGAAGACCAGAAGTTCCCAAAGTAAGATATTAAATTAAGGATTAAAAGAAAGAAAAAACAAAACATGAAAATATATGTGTAATACATTGGGCAACAAAACAGAGATGACTTTTTATTGTATCCTTCTGGGATCTGGGTTTGTTTTTAATTTATTTTTGTTTGAAACATCGCAATCCCCAGTGGATACAAGCATCCTAGAATTTGCTGGTTGTCTTCCATGTAATTATTAACTCCTTCTGAGCCTGCTTAGCTTTTTCAAGGTTAGCTATATGACTCCTGCCGTGATACTTCATTATGACCTGGTTTTGTTTTCATTCTAATTCCAATAAACACTTCTCAAAAGATGTGCAAAAGAGCTATACAAGCTATAGCTGCATCAGGGACACATATGTCTCCAAGGAGAAAATTCACTAGCTCCACATTAAATTGTTTATAAAGGAAGGCTGAAAACATGTTGCACTTTGGCTGAAGAATAAGGGAGAAAATAGCTGAAGGTGACAGTGGCAGAAGGATTGCTGTCAGCCAACTGGTTATCAATTTCCCAGCAAATTTCTAAATGCAGGGAGAAATCTAAAAAAAATGTTAATAAAGCTGTCATTATTTGTTCATACTTATTAGCATTTTAACTTATGATTCTTTCTTTTTTTCCCTTTTTTTGGGGAGGGGCATAATAGCACAATAGGCAAAAATATTTTTAAAAAAGAACTCCAAAGTGTTTGATGTGACAGGGCTTTGAAATATCTTATGCATCCATTTCTGGGTTTCTGTTTTTTGTTTTATTTTTCTCAACATGCTTAATTTATAGCTAAATATTCTGACTTAGGCAAAATCTTTTTTAAAAACAAATTACATATTGTTTTTCTAAAGTCCTGTTAAATGTAAAATGCAGACATTTTACTTAACCTCTGTTATTTATGTAATATTATTTGGCTGTGAGTTGGCCTTTTTTAGGAGGGAAAACATTTTGAGGAACAGCATATTTACATTGGCCTTTTAGGTACTTTTTCCTTCCCTTCTAACTTTTTTTTTGGAGGCCTCAGAGTGAGGTTTTAATTTATGTACCCCCACCAGAACCTCTTCTGTAGGTGTGGCCTGCTTTGTGGGAGTGGCTTGCCAGCCATGTAACTGGGTTTCAAATTTTTTTAGAACCTCTTCTGTAGGTGTGGCCTGCTTTGTGGGAGTGGCTTGCCAGCCATGTAACTAGGTGGGTGTAGCCAACTTGTAAAATGTGGTGAAACTCACTTAACAATGCTTTTGCTTAGCAACCAAAATGTTGGCTCAGAAACTCTGGCGTTTGAAGCACGCAAGTCTTAAAGCTGTCAAATTACAAGACCCTTGCACCCCTAACCCTTTAGAAAAAAACAAAAAACCAGGGGTGTTCAAACTTGACAGCTTTAAGACTTGTGGACTTCAACTCCCAGAATTCTCGCTCTTCATCTTGATGATGGCGGGGGGGGGACGGAGCTGGAACCGGTTCTAAACTCTGTGTGTGTGTGTGTGTGTGTGTGTGTGTGTGTGTATGTGTGTGTGTTACAACCCCTGGTATGCCCAAATATGGGAGGGAACTCACTACTCCCCCTTTCTGTCTATCGGCTCACTCCAGGAGACCATCCAGGCAGAAAACCATATTTTTAATGTTGCCTTTTTATATTTGTGTTGTATTTATGTTGATAAATAAATAAATGGAGACTAGTATGGCTAGCTGATGAGAGCTAAATAGCTTGAAATAGATCTATACTAGTCTCCCTTTATTTATTTATCAGCATAAATACAACATTATATATAATCCAGCTAGAAAACCAAGGAGTCTACAAAATGCCATGAAAAATCTGCCGGGCAACATATATAGGACAAACAAACATGAGAATAAATGCACGCATCACAGAACACAAGAACCCAGTAAGAAAAAAAGAAAAAAACTTCCTCCCTTTTCCAGCACCTTAAAGTTACAGGACATGAAATCAGTTTTGAAGGAGCCAGGTTAATCTCCAAAACAGAACACCTTAACAAGAGAATAATTATGGAAGCCATCGAAATAGAGAAACACCCCCACAACATGAATAAACGTGATGATATCTCTCGTCTACCAAACATCTGGAAACCAGCCGTAGTCAACAAACGAACACCACCCACCACCTAGGTCGTTACAATACAAAACAACAATGCACACACAGCCAGCACCAATCAGCACCAATCTACCAATCATGACACAACCACACAATCAATCATTCCACTTACTGAAACAAAGCCAGCACCCCATCCCCTCCCACCAAGATTTACAGAAAGACGGCAACTCCAATCGCATTTTAAGCCAAAGACAGCAGCCTGAAGATGGCAAGTGAGATCTTGCCAAAACGTTGCCAAGACAATCTCAATCTTACACGGGAAAAGACCCGAATACAACAAAACCAGCATACCTGCACCCGTGAAAATCTACGAAATATATACATATATAATAACAGCATATTGATCTATTAAGTAATCACTATTTTCACTATTACTATTGTGAATCTCTTACTTGTTTCTGATCCATATAACAGTATACTTTTTTCCCAAGTTTCAAACTGTATTGATGGTGAAGGTTTTCTTAACCTTTGACTTCCTATACTTCTTTTGAAGAAAACTCTAGAACATAGTTGTATCACACAATTTCTTTATAGGCAATGGTACCATCTTGAAATACAATCCCTTACTTTTATTTTAGGTGGGGTCATGGTGATCATAGAGATCCAGCATTTTTTTTTAATCTTACAAGTTGATTCATCCATTCTTCCATTAAGCAGTTCCATTAAACTATGAGGAATATTTAGTTGGGTAAAGTGAAAAAAAGTGGAAATAAATTTCATTATGACTTGCAACGAGTATGCTATTTTCTATTTAGAGATTCTTAAAAGTAGACATGCATTTTATATGCATTATTCCAATAGGTGCATTTTATTGGTTCTCCTCTAATATATTTTTCTATGCACATTTCAATAATTCAAGCATTTTATATGCATATTTTCCTAATATACTTCAATGATGCTTTAGTTGCAAACTCTATTTTATAATTCAGAAAAAGATACAAATTTTACCATATAATTTTACCATATAATTGTGTTGTATACTCATGCATATCTCACGATGTGCTAATGGTTACTCTTGGAAATCATGACAGTAGAAAGTAGGTAAATAAATATATGCCTCAAATGGATACAATCAGATCTTATCTGCTGGGCAGCAAAGTTCAGAAGATGTTTTTACTCATGCAGTTGCATAAAAGATGGAATAGAATTACAAAATGTCTCGTGAGGTGTTAGGCTTTATATCTTGTTTCCATATCCACTTTGAAGCTGTCACGTATGTTGAGGAATCATTTCACAGTTTCTTTGAAGTTTTCTTCCTTTTTGTTTCCTTATCTTACTTTCAAACTACTAGTATTGTTGCTTCTTTTTATTATGTCTATTTTCTTCTCTATGTAGTTCACTATTTACCTTTCCCCACCTGAGGTGAAAAGTTCAATCTTTATGCCTTACCTTTAGAATAATTTTCAAATTTGAGAAATCTTCTTCAAAAAGGTCCAGAAAGATGGACCTTTACACACACCCTTTCAACACTTCCCTTACTAGCAGTTCTAAGAGCATTACTTTGAAGCAAGCTCTCCTTCACCAGAAAGAATAAGAATCACAATAGAAATGCATGAGAACTTATGTACATAGCACTAGTGTTGATTAGGTTGTAAAGAACAATATCCTATTAAAGCACAATATTCATTTTTTTTTTTAAAAAAAAAAGGTTTAGAAAGCACATAGAGAGCATGGTTCTGCAATTTTTTTAAACCCCTTTACCAACAGGATTATAGAAGACATCTGCATTTTTTCATCTGCAATTAAGTGATCTTTTGCACCTCTGGATCTGTGTGTCTTATTTTCTTCAATTCCTATTCTTAACATTGAATCTATGTTATTTGTATCTATCTGTGCATTGGGAACCCAAGGCAGATGGCAATTGATCTGTTCCATATCTTATGACAAAGGAGAAAAGAGAATTTATTCATTCATTGTATCTACATAGCTGCCTATATCACAAAATGTGACTCTGGATAGTATACAGTGTGGGCTTAGGACAGAGTCGGCAGCAACATTATGAGCAACTGCATAACTGCCTTTTCTGTAAGGTTGCATTAGGCAATTTCCTTCCAGGTTTTTTTTCCCCCCTCTATAGCCTTTGGCTTGGACAAGTCCATTTTCAGGCTTGAATTCTCTTTTGCTGGCTTCTTTCCCCATTGATCCGATTCTATTCATTTTTTGGGAGAAGCATTGTGCTGAAGAGAGAAAGAGAGAGAGGGAGGGAGGGAGAGAGGGAGAGAACGACCCCGCTTTCTATAAATTATTTCCAACATTCCATAGGGTTGGAAATGACAATAACAATTTAAAAAAAAACATTCCACAAAGCTTCAGTTCTGGATTGGTTCCTATGTTCATTTGATTCATCTCCTACCGAGTTAGTGTAGTCATTAACAAATTAGGCTCCCAACAAGACTATTAACATTTGTGATCCTCAATAGCCTTTTGGAATGCAAACCAACAGCAGGGCCTTCACTCATTTCTATTCCCCCCCCCTCCCGTGGTTCCAATTGCTTGGCAGATTTGTTTTCTAAAACAGTGACTGCTACAAATAGCAAATATTTTCTGGGCAAGGAGGGGGTGAGAATGGCAGATGGTAGGACACGGGAATACATTTTATTTTTTGCATTTTAAGTGTTGATATGAAAGATTACAGTTTTTTTAAATATATAAATATAAGCATTAGTAATATTTAATGCAGGTTCTTTTGCCTTCAGTCACCACAAACACTTACATTTTTAATGCTGATAAATATTCACATCGAAGTACACACACACACACACACACACACACACACTGGTCTTGTTGTATTTGGGTCTTTTCCCAAGTAAGATGGAGATTGTCTTGGCAACATTTCAGCGAGGTCTCACCCAGCCTGAAGATGGCAAGTGAGATCTCGCTGAAACGTTGCCAAGACAATCTCCATATTACACGGGAAAAGACCCAAATACAACAAGACCAGCATACCTACACCCGTGAAAATCTACGAATATATATATATATATATATATATATATATATATATATATATATATATATATATATATATATGTGTGTGTGTGTGTGTGTGTGTGTGTGTGTGTGTGTGTGTGTGTGTGTTGTATTTGTGCTGATAAATAAAGGGAGACTAGTATAGATCTATTTCAAGCTATTTAGCTCTCATCAGCTAGCCATACCCTTACTGGGATTCGAACCTGGGCTGTATTACATTTGTGGGGTTGTAACACAAACACACACACACACACACACACACACACACATTCTTTTTCCAGTATCCCAGAGATTTAGATATTTAGAAATATATAAACCACCTAGTAGTGTTTCCATAGCTACTGATAGCCTACCAGCAGTTCTAAGATACTAGGTACAACTATTTTCAACAAATGGATCAACATAAAATAAGTGCCGAAGTTTGTGCAATAGACATTTAACAGTGTTGTGTTTTTAATAAGCCCATTACAGATCTTGCACACACCCAACAAAAAAATTCTGTACCAAAAATGTGTCTTTGTATTGAAACTTTAACCAATGCGTATGGAATAAAGGCTACATTAGGAGTATATTTTCAGAAGACTTTAGATTAGACAAATGACTTTTTGATTTCTGTAACTATTGGTTAAATCCAGTGTTAAACAATTTAACTTCTAGTATTATCAAATGACTTTTTTTTCCTTTTCCCCAAAAGTGTCAAGTGATTGACAGCTAAATCCAACTTGTATGCATCTTGTTAATAGAGTTTACTGTTTGTCCCTTCCCCCCTTCCCTCCTCCATATGTGAACGTATGCAAAGGAATAGCTATATCATCAATTAATTGGAAATCTATCTTGCTTCACAAATATAGTCCAGCATAGTATGGATTTTGACTTATTTGTACTTTTTCGGCAGTTGAACCCTGAATTTGAAACCAACTGAAATGAGGAATTATTGGAGAATTTGATTTTAGTATTTTTTATGTCATGCATAATCTGGAATGCTGAATTGGTGTTTAGACACAATGCAGATATCAATCATATTGCATAGTAAAGATTGCAACCATTTATGTGTGTGTGTGTGTCTAAATGTAAAAACATCTAAAAATCTCGTTAATTTTTCATTCATTCATTCAATCAATCAATCAATTCCCTTAAAAAAGCAGGTCTTTTAGATCTTATGGAAGACTTGGGGTCAATCTGATGTCTGGCAGGAACCCTTTGGAAGTTTTCTCCTGAGCCTCATCAAATGACACTTCTTAATGGACAAAACTCAGAGAATACCTCCTCTTCCAGATTCAGTGGATGGGTAGACATGATCAGAAGAGACGGTCCCACAAATAATCTGGCCTCATTCCATGAAGGGCTTTGTAGCCTTCACCCACACCTTAAATATACTTGGAAGCAGAGTAACAACCAATTCAATTTGCACAGCATAGGTGTAATATGCACCAATCAACTGTGTGTAGCAACTGAAGCTTCAGTATGCTCTTCAAGGGTAGGTCAATGTACAATATATTTCACTAGTCCATTTGGGAGATGACTAGAGCATAAGTGATTGTGAGCAACACTTTTAGCTCCAGGATGGGGCACAGCTGATGCACAATATGAAGTTGGACAAAAACTCTCTTAGCCAAAACTCCTCAAACAGGAGTTGTGAGTCCAGAAGAACCACCAAATTGTACATCTGGTTCTATTTCATATTTTTTCCATATCCCACTCCCAGATTGTGTACAGGTTCTGTGTAGTGAATTATCCAGAAATAGAAAATCCTCAGAACCAAAGAGCCCTGGGATCTGAAGCCAGTCTTGTGAAGGTTGAACTGAACCCTATTGTATTCCATCCAAACCCCCATGCCTTCCAGACACTGAGATATTTCCTCCATAGCACACAGATTGAGGTTTAAACCTGATACCATAGTGATGATACCTCAGTCCATGTTGTGAGATAACCTCAGCCTGTGGTCTCATGTAAATGTTAAACAGGAGAGGGGAGATAATAGAATCTGCGGCATCCCACAAAGTAGGTATCATGAGCTGAACCTTTCCTGCCCTATCAGTACAGACTGGAATAGAAATAGACTCAGAAACAGAATTAGTTAAAGATTGTACGATAAAATGGGCACAAAATTTTGAAGAACCAATAATGATGGAAACATGGGAAGAGATTTGGGTAAGAAATGTAAAATTTACACAAGCTCAGAACTTGAGAGAGAATTTTTACAAGATGCTGTACAGATGGCATTTAGATCCAAAAAAGTTAGCCTGTATGTATCCGAATCTACAATCTAAATGTTGGAGATGTGACTGTGTTGGTGCCACGTATTACCATATTTGGTGGACTTGTAAAAAAAGTTAAAGCATTTTGGATAAAAATATGGTGGGTTATTCAAAATATTTTGAAAAAGAGGATAAAGTTCACACCCCAGTTGTTCCTGTTAGGTATAGTTTCATATTGTACTGTTATAGAGACTAATTTGACTTTGAACCTAACGACGGCAGCAAGATTGTTGGTGGCGCAATATTGGAAGAAGGAAGAGTTGCCCACTATCCAAGAATGGACGTTAAAAGTAGTAAACTTAGCAGAGATGGCCAAAATCTCAGCATATCTGAAGGACCATTCAGATGAGAAGTACAAGCTGGACTGGAGAAGATGGATTGATTACATTCAAAACAAATACCTGACTAAAAAAATTCAGTTAGCTTATGAATGAAGGCATAAGGAATGCTACAATTTATTTAAAGATAGTTTATTAAAGGGGGAGTTAAAGCACAAGAATAGTAACATGTTAAAATTTGTTAGTTTATGTTAGCGTATGGTTGTTAAATATGTATACCCTGTATTTTGCTCTGGAAAGTTGGGGGGAGGGAGGGAGGGAAGAGGGGTAGGGATGGGGGAAGAGGGAAGGGTAAGGGGGGTAATAATTGTAAAACTTATTAAAAATTTTAATAAAAAAATAATCTTCATTGTTTTTCATGTATTTGTAATAGTGATTTTATTCCTTGAATCATGATGTATTTTTATATGATGTATCTTATTTAGCCTGTTGTTGCCTGTTTAACCCAATTGTTGTCATTCAACCAGGTCACATAATTTGTTTGTTTGCTTGTTTATTCATCACAATTCTATACTACTCATCTATATGCTCTGTGCATCATCAGTGCTAAGTTACCTAGTTGGGTAATGAAATGTCTGCAAACAAACAGCCAAGCTCCGAGAGCACGAAGGACTCCATAAGACTTACAGTTGAAAAAGAAAAGAAAAAATGCAGAGTTCTATTTTAGATTAAGCTTACCAAAAACACATTAAAGACAAATAAGACATTCTCACAAAAATTGTCCCTAGAAATAAGTGTCCCTCAACTTATCAAAATGTTATCCTTCCCTAAAATACTGAAAACTTTTAGAATTCATTATATCAATAAAATCCTTTTTAGATTGAGATGACTTCTAATTAAATTTGTATTTATTACCATTTTTGATGGCAATGCCCATTAAGTAATTCATTTTGACTGAAAGCTTTGAGTAATGGAGGAAATTACTGAACATTCTTTGGTACTTAGTCATACTGTAGCTTTATTGTCAATATTTCCCAAGACATATTTCCCAAGGCTGGAATGTAAGAAATTAGATTTACATGTTTTTTTTCCTGTTAGCTGCCAAATCGAGGACTGAATCAGTAAAATGTTGGTAAAAAATAATAATAAAGTACAGCTTTCTTTGGTTTAATGATATTTTACAATGCTGGAGATTGCCCTGTTTGAAGAATCTTGAAACTGTCAAAATTTAAATATTATTTAAATTTGGTCATCACACTTGGTTACATTAACATATTCTTTTTTTTTATTGTCCAAATTTTATTGATTTTAAAAGTTTTACAGGGAGAAAGGGGTTAAAAGGTTATAGAACATTTTGACAGCTACATCGTGCGAGGGGGAGAAGCCCCCCCAGGTCTCGCAACTTTTACAAAAAAAAAAAGAAAATTATCAACATTTACATAGATATTAGCAGTTTTAAGTTTAACACAAAATCATCAGTATGTTTCAATCATTTTGCTTTTTATCACTTCCATAAAGGTACATTGTAACAACATTTGCAATAATGTTTCAAATCACTTTTGTGATCTGAGTCTTCTAGTTGTCGCATCCTCCCCCCCCCCATCCACTGGCAGAGCCTTAGCCCCTCCCTCCTTTGTTTCTTGTGTAACATCCTCCATGTCACCTAAGAGAGCATTGTGTTTTTTAGTGAAAGCCTGTGCTTCCGCAACTGTGTTAATTCTAATTCTACTGCCCTCCCAAAAAATCAACATGCCTTCTGGCAACAACCACCTAAACCAAACCCCATTATTGTATATTTTGTTTTGCTAAGAAGGAATATTTCCTTCTCTTATCTCTTACTTTCTTTGGGATCTGCTTAAGAATGGTTATTTCTTTATCCTTATATTTTAATGGTCCTCCCCTTTGAGCTCCTAGAACCTCATCTCTTGTGGTTTTTCTAAGAAATTTAACATGAACTTTCCTTGGAACATTGTGTGTTCTTGCATAGGCTGAATTAATCCTATAGATCAGGTCAATATCCCACCAAAGCTGTTGTTTGTCTCTGTTAATATATTCTGCTAACATTGTGGTCATAATCTCCTTAAGATCTTCAACATATTCTTATTAGATTCTGATCTATACCAGATGAAAATTTTAAATGTACTTTAGGGAAATGAAATATATATTTTAAGGAGTTTAAGTAGTTTGTTGGACACAGAATTCAGAAATGTGGGCTTTGATAGAATTTTGTTTTAAAAATATACAAACCTTTATATTGTTAATGAACAACATAATGTAAAAATAGTAGACAATGGACTTAAAGAAAATAAATGTAAACATACTATGAATCAGTAATAACTACATACATCCCTCATAATAAATTAAATTTTGGAGAAAAAGATAGAGGCGATATCATCATTGTGTTTCACATTCAAATGATGGCTCTTGTTTTTTTTTGTTTTTTTTTTTACTGGAAGAAAACTACTGTAAATTAGAAAAAAAATGGGGAAATCAGATAGTCCTCTACTTATAACAGTGGTGGGTTCCTGCCGGATCGCACCGGATCGCGCGCTTCCTTTCGGCGCTAAACCCGGAAGTATGGTGTTGCCCCGCCCCTGGCGACGCGACGACGCTTGCCTGCACTCCACCAGCTCGGCTGGGAACGGAGACGTTTCTCTGCTCAGCAATGTCTTCAGTGGAGTGGTGGCAGCCTGGCAGGCTGAGCCTGCGTCCCTTTCAGGCGCTCCGCTCCGCTGAGGAAACGTCTCCGTTCCCAGCCGAGCTGGTGGAGTGCAGGCAAGCATCGTCCCGTCGCCAGGGGCGGGGCAACACCGTACTTCCGGGTTTAGCGCCGAAAGGGAGCGCGCGATCCGGTGCGATCTGGCAGGAACCCACCACTGACTTATAACCACAATTGAGCCCAAAATGTCTGTTGTTAAGTGACACAGTTGTTAAGTGAGTTCTGCTCCATTTACGACTTTGCTTGCACAATTACTAAGTGAATCATTACAGTTGTTAAATTACATGGTAAATTAAGTAACACGGTTGTTAAGTGAATCTGGCTTCCCCATTGACTTTGTTGCCAAAAGATCACAAAAGGGGATCACTTGACCCCAGGACAATCATCATAAAGACCAGTTATCAAGCATCTGAATGTAAAACATGTGACCATGGAGATGCTGCTATGGTGATAAGTGTAAAAAATGGTCATAAATCACTTTTTCCAGTGCCACTGTATTTTCAAATGGTCACTAAACAGACTGTTGTAAGTTGAAGACTACCTGTAAATATACTAATGAAAACACCATGTTGTTTGTTTACAACAATTATGTATTTGTAATATTTGTTATATGAAATATGTAAATTACACATTTTACTGCCAATTTTAACTCAGTAATATACCTCCACACTCATACAGCTTTCTCTCTCTCTCTCTCTCTCTCTCTCTCTCTCTCTCTCTCTCTCTCTCTCTCTCTCTCTCTTTCATTCTCTTTTTTCTTCTTCTCTAAACTGTTACACAAATAGGTGTATACACAACAACTCTGATCTAATTCAAACTGAGTTGATTCTGGCAATTGATTAACGATTTAGTATGAAGAAAATGTTAGGGGAAATGTGTGTATGTTTGTGTTTGTGTATGTATGAATGTATGTATGTATGTATGTATCAGTGGTGGTTTCAAAAAAATTTGGAACCTACTCTGTGGGTGTGGCCTGCTTTGTGGGAGTGGCTTGCTGGCCATGTGACCGGGTGGGAGTGGCTTGCCGGCCATGTGACCAGGTGGGAGTGGCTTGGCAGTCATGTGACTGGGTGGGAGTGGCCAAGACGATGTCACTGAATTCTTTGCCCCAATGGATGAACTACAATAAGATTAAAATAAATTACAAAAATAAATAATACTAACTGTGAAAGAAATAAAACAATATTGGACTCAATTGTGGTTGTAAGCTGAGGACAACACTAGAGGTAACAGAAGGGACCTCTGTTCTCAACCAACAATGTACAGTCTTTTCAGGAAGGATGAGAAACAGGAAAGATATAAACAAACAGGAAAGAATGAATGTCATAGGTAGATTCCCAGAAGAATACAGATTTCCTTTTTCTGAAATTTAGTTCTCAGTTCCAAAAAAACAGAAATATATGAGTTAGGTTCAGTACTTCAGTCAGTCCAAGTAGCTATTCAGAAGTTAGTGGTTAGAAGCAACAGTAAAGCAACATATGGAATTAAAACCAGAAATATTTTGTTGGCTATTTGAAAGGGACTACAATATATATTTAATTTTACACATGTTAGCAGCTGCTGGAATTGTGTTTGCACTACAGTGGAAAAACAGAGATATGAAAATGAATAAATATTACAATGTGCAGGAATAAATAAATTGACAATTCAAATCAAGAAGGCTTTGAATACTTTTTCACGTGGGATTTGTTTTAGCAATTGCTAACTAACAGAACCAGAAATTAGAAATCCAAAAGTATGAAAGAAAACACCAATTATGTAAGGAAAGGTCACTAAAATGTATAAAGAAGTATTATTAGTTCTTGATCATTATTAATGTGTAGATAACTGTGGGACATTACACACCCACACCCACACAAACTATGACAGTGCCAGGAAAACACCAAAAAATAACAATCTTCCCCCCCAAAAAAAGACTGCAAATGAAACCAGTTTTTTTCCCTAACCCTAAGGACAGGAAAGACAAAGCCACTGGAATAAAAACCATCAAGGCATTGTGGGAAATTATAAAGGACAGTGCCAGGAAGCTCACAGAACCAGCAACCACCTCAGAATTACCTAAACAACCAGGGTGAACACAAAATCTGGCAAAGCTGCCTTGCACCTACCTGGCCTGCCCATAGAAAAGCAGCCACTTTGAGACACATAAACCTGGTCTGAACACTTAAAAGCAACATATTGCATCACAAAGAAAACATTTGCAAAAAGGAATAACATTTCTTGTAGTAAATATATTTTATAAACAATTAAAAAATAAAAATTCCCTAAAATAATTTTAAAAAAGATATTCTATAAATAAAAAAGTCCTTAAAAACCATTGTTAAGTATTCCACACACAATAATTTATACTGTAACCATTTCAAGGTATTCTACCAGCAATAATTTATACTGTAACCATTTCAAGGTATTCTACACACAATAAATTGAAATAAACCATTTTAAAATATTGTATACTCAATACTTTTAAGTAAAATGATTTTAAACAATTCTATACACAATACATTTTAAAGTATTGAGTATAGAATTTTTTAAAAATGGTTTATTTTAATTTATTTTGGATAGAATCTTTTTTAAAATAACATAAGACAATTTTAAAAAAGAATCCACACACAATAAATTGAAGTAAACCATTTTAAAATATTCTATCCTCAATACTTTTAAGTAAAATGATTTAAAAAAAATCTATGCACAATAAATAAAATATTCTTTTAAAAAACATTAAAATAATAAAATTAAAAAAAACGGTCACTTACCAGCAGGCACAATCAGCAGCTCTCTGATGCGATGGATGCAGCAGGGAGCAGGCAGGTAATGAAGCAGCAGGACAGGTGAACTTACCGGCTCGGACAAGGGTTGTCGGTTAGCTAGGGACACTGCCTGGCAGGCTTAGCCAGCCAGGCGAGGCTGGAGAGGGGGGGCAGGATGCTTTTGGCTGTGTGGCATGCGCCAGCTTGCGGCTTTCATGAGGCCTTCCCTCATGAAAGCTAGCCTGCCGCCGCCACCCACCTGCTTTCAGCTGCATGGCATATGCCAGCTCGCAGCTTTCACAAAGCAAGGCCTGAACACCTTCCCTTGTGAAAGCTAGCCTGCCGCCTCCCCCACCACTACACACCTGCTTTCGGCCACGTGACAAACACCAGCTCGTGGCTTTCGTGAGGCAAGGCCTGGAAGCCACGAGCTGGTGTAAGCTAGCTTCCCGCCCTCCCCCTTCTCCCTTAGTTGCTTACCTGAGGGAAGCAGCAAGCTGCTGGAAGGTGAATCAAAGCGAAGGGAGGACTGATCAGCAAGCACAATGCAACAGCTGCTTGGGAATGAGAAAGACTCTGGTGCCATGCTTTTAAACTGGTCACCTCCAGCCCTCTCACTGATTGGCTGGATTCCAGCCAATCAGTGAGCGGCGGGCTGGGCTAGTTTAGTGCGGATGGGTGGGGGAGCGAGTGAGCTGTGACGGGATGGCCAGGGCGAGCGAGCAATAGAGCCTTGGCAGGCGTTCTGAAAGTTACTTCCGGGTCCGCGGTCGAACCTTCTCTCACCGGATCGGTAAATTTCACCAACTGGTTCTCCCAAGCCGATGCGAACTGGTAGAAACCCACCACTGGTATATGTATGTATATCCTGTATATAGCACAATAGCACCGCAGAAGGTTGGAGAGAAAGAAAAAGAGATCAGCATGTATCTGCTTTAATTTAAACATAGTCGTTGTAGCAAAAAAAATGCTTATGACGGGTTTTTATTTGGGTATTTTAATTGTATTCAATTATTTAGGGGTTTCTAAACATTGTATTTTATTGTTTTTATTCATTAGCCGACCTCCTCCTTGTACATGTCTTGGTATATGTTTTTGTAATATGTATGTCTTGTCTATATATTTATTTCATATGTTTTATTGTACGCCGCCCCGAGTCCTTCGGGAGAGGGTGCGGCTAAGAAATAAATATTTATTATTATTATTATTATTATTATTATTATTATTATTATTATTATTATTATTATTATTATTATTATTATTATTATTATTATTATTATTATTATTATTGTAAATGTAGGCAAGACAAAAAATATATAATTTATGAAAAGGGATTCCTTAATTGTACTTTAGTGCAGAGGTTCTGAAAACAGTTCATTTCAGCCATACTAAATAAAAAAAATAACTTAAAAAAAGCCATAATGGAAAAGTAAATGAAAAAGTCTTCTTTAATTACACAGGAACACTTATTAAGCTAATGGAAACACTCAGATATTGGTTCTATCAATTAGATGCAACCTGCATTGTCTATTCACAATTTTAATTTTATTATCTGTTCCATTATTGCAAAGCATACATGAATAATCAGTGTAGGAAAGAACAACATTCCAATAATGCGAACTAAACGATAAGAAGTTTCTGAGTAGCAGCTGCCTAGGCTGTACAGAACTCTGTTTTCATTTCAGACTTAAACAAATCTTAACACTGGTTCTCTTCAAATTTACCAACAATTTTTTTCCCTATGTGATAAGAAGAAAATACCAGCAAGTGAGAGAATGGAAAAAGTCTACAATGAGTAAGGAATTATTGTAAATGTCCACAGATATTTCACTTAACAAAAGTACATGTTTTCAATAAGAAATAGTGAAACATTGTGTCGTCTGAGATGAAAAGAGACAAATGACACAATGGAGCTTGCTTCTATGATTCTCTAATTTATTACAGTGAATTATTACCTCCTAGCTATATAGTTTTCTTGTCATCAATATTGCTCAAGTGAATATGTGGCTGTGTCAACTGTGATATTCTGTCATTCAATAATTAGGGTCACATTTATTAATTTTCACAAGCAATTTGATCAAAATATTATGGGCTTTCATCTCCTAGATATTTTATCAAGGGAGGCCTGACCTGCCTTATTGTAGCTTGAAGCGATATTTTATGTGATTCTAGGCTCATTTCATTATAAATTTAAGTCAGCATCCAAAGATATGTTTTATCAATTCATAATTCTCTCTGATGGACAATAGTTCTTAGCCCCTTTGAATAATTCTTTCCTAGAATTGTCTTGGTTAAAATAACAAGATACAGAAATCACGCAGAACATGAGTTTTAAAAACAGTTTTATAATTCTTCCAGCTGGGGAGACATTGATTGAAATGGATTTTTTATGTTTTATATTTCACAATTTCTGAATCTTATTTCTATATTAGGGTTTTTTGTACAAACTGGTTATTTTTAAATTAAATAAATTAAAATTCATTTATTTTTGAACTGCAAAATGCCATAGGTATATCTAGAAAAATATTTTTGTAACATTTTAAATATATAGGGTCAAAGTACAATAATAAAAAAATAACAAAAAACTAACAGGAAAAAGAAAAACAGAAATAAAGACTTTCCATCCTCATCATGACAAGTATAAATGATATCATTTTCTCTTGTTGGTGGAACAGTGGTTAGAATGCAGTATTGCAGGCTGGCTATGCCAACTGCCAGGAGTTTGATCCTGACTGGCTCAAGGTTGACTCAGCCTTTCATTCTTCTGAGGTCAATAAAATGAGAACCCAGATTGTTGGATGCCATATCCTGATTCTGTAAACAGCTTAGAGAGGGATGCAAAACACTATGAAGCGGTATCTAAGTCTAAGTACTCTTAATAAGTATAAAACTCTTCAGTCTGTAAGTCATCTCTTAACTATAGGAAAATTAAATGTCTTTCCCAATCCAGGCATCAACAAAATGTCCAATCAAAGTCCTAAAATAATTATATTTATTAACAAATATAAATCTCATCATTACATATCTCAACTCTTAACTGTAGGCAAATCCAATACAAAGTCTTAAAAAAACTTTAAAATATCCTATTTTAACCTGATCAAATAAGTTAATTTTATATTCCTTCTTTTTACATAAAACAATATTGCTCTTTAATCAATTTGAATTATTATTATCCCTTGTCTCAAATCTATTCAAAGCCTTTAACAAGCCTCTTTCATAAATCTATTGGGTGTGTGTGAATCCAACTACTAACTTGAATTGTCAGTTGCATTTTCTTCTTAAATTGTAGCACTTTAGATGATATATAGATATAGATATATACAGTATGTATGCATGTATTTGTATTGAAGCTCTAAAATTTCTAAAATATAATGAAAATGAAAAAAAAAACTAAAATATATTGTGAATAGTAATTCAATGGATTTGATTTAGAACTGCAAAATATGAAATTTTTAGAAATTCCCAAATGTTCTATTGAATAAGAAATGTTCGATGCAATAATGGACATTCTATAGTTTTGGTGACTAATAATGGAGAGAGTAGGAGACCTCAGGCATTTTTTTAAATGATTCAATTATGGTTAAGTTTCATATTTTGGCTAAACATTTTGGACCAAATAATTTTAGCAGAATACAGTATATTCACTGAGTTTTTAATGCAATTTTGGATCAGAATTTTTAAAAAAATCAGAATTGGTATGATCTCCATGGAAGCATGTTATTTTTTATTAAGCCAATTTGTGGTCCTCTAAGAATTACTGGTACAGTTATAATTTCTGATTATATTTGAGGAATAAGGTCATTGGTTTTACAAAAGAAACATTTAGTTGTTATGGTATCACATTCTGATGGAATGTGTGTATAGGTCGGTGATGGGATTCACGTACCTTCCCTACAGGTTTGCAAATGTGAGCCCAGGCACACGCACGCTCGCTTTGCTCACATGTGCTGCATCTGTGCATGCTCACTGCCTTCTGCACTTGTGCAGTGCTCTGCATTATGTCAGGATGGGTGGACGGAGTCTCCCACAGCCGCCGCTATCGGGTTGCCGAAACAGGAGAGAACCATCTGAATACCACGCTGGTATAGGTTCAAGAACCTTGACAGACGTAGACAATACAAATGATCTTCCATTTCCACCCCACTCTTTGATTCACGGTTCTGATTACACATAACAATCTTCTGTAAGCCTCAATTGTAAAATTAAGGAATGTTTTACACACATATGTAGTAGTTCTGTAATTTTTGTCCTATTCTGGCTGGTATAATCCTTTACAAGTACTCCTTGTCCTATGACCATTTGCCTAATGACAACTTGAAGTTATGATGGCATTGAATGAAGGGATTTAAGACCCATACTTGAAGTTACGTTTTTTTTACATTGCCTATGGTCGCATGATCAGATTTCTGGCATTGGCAGCTTGTCCATACTTGCAACTATAGGGGTACTTCAATTCCACAACTTATTCCCCCCCCCCCATCTATGCCCTTTTGGCCCCTGAAACCCTGTGTTCCACCACTGCAGCTGGCCTTTGCCATGTTGTTGCTCCTATCACTGATGAGGTGTACCTGACTTCACCCTTTGGACAAAGAAGTGTCTTTACACTACGCTAATGACCTGGCTAGGGCATTACTTTCCATTATTCACCTTTTTAGAGGAGAATGTGGTATAAGTGGGTTCAAAACTTCACTTCTAATTATAATATTGCATCTGATATCAATAATAGCCAATCTGAACTGCCTCCTTTAGATAAGAAGAATATTGATCACTTCTCTTAGCTTTATTATAAATATATCATGTATTAAGTGTATTGATTGTCTATCTGCATGGATGCATAAATAGCCAGTAATAATACTGGCTATTAGTAATAATAGTAGTACATTATTACTGGCCAGCTTTCACCGTATTAATCAATAGCTACAACAGTATCTTAAAACAAAAAAACAAAAATCAATAAATTGAGGGATGGCAGATGCAAGGATAAATTGGGATATCAAAGCATTTATATGTGGTAAGATCATAGGACAGAAAACAAAATAATTATATCATAGAAAATTTGAAAAGGATGCAAAGGAAGCACATAATATTTATGTTTCAAATCATAGTATAGAAACATACTATATCCTGAGATCCATTCAATTGAAGTTTGATTGCCTGTATGAATTGAGCACAGGCTATTTGTTGAAGAGTATTAAATATGGTCATTGGAACAGACAGCAAGAATTATAATGTCTAAGAGACTCAGAGGGAGTATAAAGTGATTATGTTTCAGTTTATAGAGTTTTACTCAAGTTTATATACTAACATATACAATGAGCAGATGGATAAGATATTTACTTGGAATAAACTTTCAAAAAAAGTTGGATACCGGTGCAACAAATTTAACCATACTTTTAAATTTAAATAAAATATTAATACTATTGAAACAGTAAAATTCAGAAAGCCCCCCTGGCCAGATAAGATTTCTATTCAGTTGTAGAAAAATAAAAGAATTCCTATTTAGTTAAGATATATAAGATATATTTATATAATATACATAGATGACGTGGATGTGAAAGTAGATTAAAGCCAGTTTGGAATAGTGTTTAAGGTATCAAAATTAAAATCAAGGAAACTGTGATTTCTAGACCTGCCTTACATGGGAAACCTGCTAGATGATTTTGTGCCAGATCCTTTTCTCAACCCTTGAAAGCGGGCAATGGCAAATCACTTGCAAAATTGTTGTTTAAAAATCTACATGCACTTGTCCAGGCAATTACCAGGAGTCAAGACTGACTTGAAGAGACACAAACACATGTATGCACACATATGTCTAGACATGTACACACAAAGATAATGGGGCCCCCACCTGCTGTAAATGAGGTTGACACTATGGCCATTTTGAAAGGAACCTACAAATCATCGCCCAATATCCCCATTAAATGCTAAGATACTGATAGCTGCTTTAGCGGGATGACATTCGAAGGCATTCAGTAATTCATCCAGCAAACCAACTGATCCCTTGATGCAGTAGATACAGTGTCAGTAAATCCAGGCATGTCATTAGAAACACTAATCAAGAAGCTAAAACTTACAAAATGTGTACCATAGTAGAGGTACAAAGTACAAGTAGAGATAGTCTTGTTACTTGGAAAAACTTGAGGCAATTGCAAAAGAGGACCCCAGAAGTCAAGATGGCTAGATAACTATCACTGATGACACAAACATGGGTTTACAAAACACTCAGACAAACTTGGCAAACTGTTTTCCATTGGATAAAGATACATTGCGAGCATTTTAATGACCCTCAAGAATAACTATAATTGGATATCAAGATCAAATGTTTTCCTTTAACTTTGTGTCAGGCCTAGAAACCTATTATTATAATGCTAGTGAACTGCATGAAGAGGAACTGGTAACCTTTTAAATGTCTTCTGTTATTCTGTGTAAAAGACATCATCAAATAAACAAAGGCTTTAATAAGATTGTTTGTAATCTTGATGCTTTGAAGGGGGGGGGAGTGTTTTTTATGCCCTACATTCATCTTCATATAGAGAGAGAACCATTCAACCTGCTGCTAATTCCACAAACTGTGTTGTTGCTTTCCTGCTAGCAATGGAATTGCTGTGAAATATTAGGGATTCAGCTTTTAAGTTTTGACAGCTCTCACCATGGTGACATAAGTATTTTCCATGGTTTAAATTGATAACTTTTTGAAACTTCACTTAAAGGAAAGAAAAAAATTATAGTGAGACAGAAAGTAAACAATGCTGCAATGTTTTCTACAATAAAACATGGGTAGTGTGATGCTGTACCATGCCCTGTGTCTCAAGGTAGGTTTTATTTTTAATTCAGCTATTTATGTTCTTTTTGGTTAGAAACAGCAAAGTGCAATAAGCTGATGTGAAATCTGAATCAACATGCTGTTGAAGCATTTTCATTTATTTTCTATACCAGAGATGTTATCTATATCCTAATGGAAATATAGTCTATCGATTTCATTGTTGTTTATATCTTAGTGGTACATTAGAAAGCTACAATTAAGGGCAATTGAGGAATACTGTATGCTGAGCTGAAACATTCGGTGAGCATCAGAATAAGGTTACATTGTACTGAATTTACATTTACCATCAAAACTTGGTTTGGTTATCAGACATTGGAATCCCATGGAAGTATTGTTGTTGTTAGTTGCAAACACATTGTGACCCCATGGACAATGTTCCTCCAGGCTTTCCTGTCCTCTACCATCCTCTGGAGTCCATTTAAGCTCAAGCCTTCTGCTTTAGTGATTCCATCCAGCCACCTCATTCTCTGTCGTTCCCTTCTTCTCTTGCCCTCAATCTTTCCGAACATTAGTCTCTTCTCCAGTGAGTCCTCATTTGGTGGCCAAAATATTTGAGTTGCATCTTCAGGATCTGGCCTTCTAAAGAGAAGTCAGTCCATGGAAGCATGAACTTCAATAAATAATTGCTATAAACTAGACAGCATTTTTCTCTGCCTTATATAATTCTGCTTTTTAATTTTTAACTGATAATGGATAAATTATATCAACTGATTAATTTTATTTGAATTTTGTATGCCCCCTGCCCCAAATCACATGCAAGTAAGATGCGTGACTATCTAAATTAAATAAATAAATGTATTTATGCGGGTAGTACAAATCATGCTTCCAAAAACGTTTCAAAACTACCTTTAGAGCACGTTTGTGTGTTCCTTTGAACTGTGATCAAGACATTTTGTTAGTTTGCAGGGAGATACCCAACTTCAAAGGAAGAAATTGATTTATGTATGTTATTGCCTAACACATTAAAGATTACAGAGTAAAGTTGTGAAGTCCTTTGAACAAGAGTCAATGGTCCATTACTATTGTTTTTTTTTTTAAAGAGCAGTTATACAATAGGGGCCATGATTTTGATAATTCTTCTGTTTTTTAAATAGTTATTCATGCATGCCTCAGTCAAATTAACCTGCATATTCAATTATAAAAACTGTTTTACATTTCTGAAATATAATTTATAAATAAATCAATATCAAATGTGTTGTACAACTTCACATTGCTATAGTAGATTATTCTGCATACTTAATACATTCATTATTACACTGATACAAACTTGCTTTGAAACATTATTTTATTGATTATCATCTGTGGACAAATTGCATTGTCAGTAGATAAAAGGACTTTCTCTGGAACTCCAAAGAAGTGAGTTATCTGGCTTTAATTTTCCCCAGAAATGTAGATTAATTATCAATTAAACAACAGGCTAAACCCTGTTGTTTAATTGATAATATATCTTTTTTGTTAAAAAGAAAAAAGACCAATACTGTGCTTGTAATGTTAAAAATAAATAATAATTAAGAACAGTAAACATTCAACAGTAATCATTGGATTGTTTGTTTGCTTGTTTGTTTGTTTATATCAAATTTACATTTTTATCCTTTGTACTAAGGAACTGTTAGGTTTATTTGAAAATCTCAAAACCCTTTGGTTACTAATAATACAACAGTGTGCGATTTTTTGCAATCTATTCATTTTTACTAAAGGGTAGATCATTATGGGAGAATGTGTCATAACATATCATTATAATGAATAAAAAGTAATTCAGGTATTAGACACAATTACCTGTTATAATACTAACTACTATATCGAACTTTGACCTCAAACCAAAATGGTTAATATAATCTAATATAATCCTGTTCATATGCCTAAATATACATATATGTGTGTGGGGGTATATATGTGTGTGTGTTTGTGTGTGTATGTATATAGTTCAGATCAGTTTAGATTTTTACCTGCTTCAATGTGTATGGTAATTGATTCCATACAGAGGGGAAAAAATCATGAAACAAAGAATTTTCTTTTTTCAATGAAAATTGCACATGAAGAATCATAAGTGTTTCAAACATTTTTTTAAAGGAAATAGCGCACAATATATAATTAGCAAGCTTTGATACCATCTAGCAATTTAATCATTCTAAGCCTTAACTTTCAAATTAATTCCATGTCAATGTATGCATTGTCCTACCAACTTTAGAGTGCAGTTGTGGACTGCGGAGAGGTTGAGGAAGATATTACATTGCCTTCATAGAGGCAATGTTGCCTCCTTATCTGATGAGTTGTTACATATGGGAGTCCATGGCATATATCTTCTTAAAGGAGAGTGCTTCAGGAGCACTCTCTATTATACCTGCCTGAAGAGATAACTGTGAAAAAAAAACCATGTTCATGGCATTTGTAGGACTGTAGAACAGGGATCTGTCCAAATTGTGTTTTACCTTTTGAATTCTTAGGTTCAAGCTAATGCCTTCAAAGACAACTGAGATATGTGTTTAGTACTTAGATCAGGAATGGGTTGCAGGAAGTACGTCCCGGTACGGGCGTACCAGAGGCAGCCCGGAGCACCGGATACCGTTCCGGTACAGTGCTCTGGAGGGCCCACCTGCCACCCGAGCCCCTTACCTATGTTTTAAGGCTGCTGCGCATACAGTGCCTGCGCAATGCTCCGCAGAACAGCTGGAGCATTGCGGAGGCGCTAAGGCGCATGCATGCTCTGCGCATGTGTGCGGCATGCTGCACGCATCCATGAGGACGCTGCCATGCCCCTTCCAACCATACTGGTTGGAACGGGATTTGAAACCCACCACTGGCTCAGATAGAACTTTCCCTGTTAATAGTTCATTATCAGCAAGCTACATAGGAGTTCCTAGAAAGGTAGCATGCAGGATTGGCTGGCAGAATAGCAAAACGGCTAATGAAAAGTTTGAGTATGATCTATTGACAAAGTGACATGGGAAAAAAACCAGATTTTCTTTTTCTATATGTGTCCTTTTTACTGGTCCAGGAATAACAAACAAATAGAAGAATCCACCAGGCAGGCCCTGTGATAAACACAGTCCAGACAGAACAGGTGGAAAAAAAAAACCTAGGGAGGAGGAATTTAAACCCTGAAAGAATTTCTTAAGCCAGCTTTATTTCCAGCAAGTTGCATGAGAGTTGAGAAGCTTAGGCTGCAGTGTCTAAAAGATTTTGGTCTTTTGTTAAAAGTAGTAACAAAAATATGAATTTAGACCCTGGAGAAGAGTTAGATATCGAGATTTATTTATTTATTTAATTATTTCTTAGCGCTTATAGACCGCCCCCTCTCCCGAAAGGGACTCGGGGCGGTGTACAGTCCATATCAAAAATACATCATAAATAACTATAAAATTTAAACAATTAAAATTATTAAGTAGATAGATACATAAATAAGAGGAGGATAAAAAGATATACAGAACTGTACTGCTAAGTAAATAATTTAAAATGTACAAAATTTAAAACCCCAATATCCTATAAAATTAAGTTTAAAAGAACAATCCTCCTAAAAAACCAGTAGGAAATATGTATGCCAGGAGGTAGACGTTAAAATTATGCCAGGCCAGCCAGTTGGAACAGGTTTGTCTTCAATTTCTGTCGGAAGGAGCGGAAGTCAGTGGTGGTTCTAATGTCGGGGGGGGGAGGTCATTCCAGAGGGTTGGGCCCATCACAGAGAAGGCCCTACTCCTTGATGTCACCCGTTGGCATTGCCTAGTGGACGGCACCAGGAGAAACCCCTTCCTGTGAGAGCGAATTGGCCGCAGGGATGTGTGTGGGAGGATGCGATCCCGCAGGTAGCTAGGCCCTATGCCATGGAGCGCTTTAAAGATGGTGGTCAGAACCTTGAAACGCACCCGAAAGACCACAGGCAGCCAGTGCAGCTCGCGCAGGAGCGGTGTTACTTGGGAGTACCTGGTACTCCCCATGACTGCCCGCGCGGCTGCGTTCTGGACTAGCTGCAGTCTTCGGGCGCGTCCCAAGGGAAGCCCCATGTAGAGAGCATTACAGTAGTCCAGGCGAGACGTCACCAGTGCATGAGTGACCGTGCGTAGGGCATTCCGGTCCAGAAGGGGGCGCAATTGGCGCACCAGGCGAACCTGGTGGAATGCCCCCCTTGCCACGGCTGCCACATGGTCGTCCATTGACAGCCAGGCATCTAGGAGGACGCCCAAATTGCACGCCCGTTCCACAGGGGGCAATTGTTCGCCCCCTATGGCCAGCGTTGGAGTCAGCTGACTGAACCGAGGTGCCGGTAGCCACAGCCACTCAGTCTTGGAGGGGTTGAGTTTGAGTCTGTTGTCCCCCATCCAGACCCCGACGGCTTCCAAACACCGGGACATCACTTGATCTTGAAAGAGGGGAACGTTCAAATAAAATACTATTCAGCTTAAGCTGTTTATATGATTTTTCAATGCTTAATGGAGTAGTTGGTGTTTGGTATTAACTCTTGAACATTTTAGTGTGAATCTGGTCTTTCTAATATTTGAGGGACACTGCAAAGACATTTTACTAAATTTTTAAATTGAATGTTTACAAAAATGTTCTTGATAATCCCATACTGGATGTTTTTCTCTTGATACGGTAACTAATAATATCCCCCTAATTTTCATTAAAGTTCTTTATATGCTTTTTCTGGTCATTCTGCCCTCATGTTTTGAAATGCTTAATGGAAACTGCAAAACTGTACATAAACTGTTTATTGTTGCAAGAAGAAATGTGCAGAATGGCAGAAGCTGATGAACTAAACCTGTCTTGAAGGTCACTTTTTTTTTTAAAAAAAAATCAAAGCTGCAAGAAAAGCATTTCCCTTCACAATTTACACAATATGTCAACAAAATGATATGCTTTGCCACTAACCTGTACATGCTTAAATTGCTAAACATAAGCTAGCACTTCTGATTCTGGATCTAGCACCAAGAACATTGTTTGAAATGTCATTTAACAATGTTAAACAATAACATTGTTTAAATGTTATGTAATTGGTTGAATAAAAAATGTATATCTCATTACACATAACCATTTCCTAGAAACGTATTAGATCTAGAGAATACTGAAATGACCTGTCCTTTATACTTCAGCTGTATAGTATGCTATATTATTGTTTTTTTTAATTGTTTTGTTTTATATATTATTCTTCCATTCAATTATGTCTGATTTTCAGAGAATGCCTAGATAACTTTAGGCAGTCTAGTTTTTCAGAATTGGTTGGCCATTTCTTGCATCCTAGACTTTAGAGAAAATATCTGGCCCACGATCAACCAGCTGGCATTGTGTCCAAGGCAGAACTAGAACTCCCAGTCTCCCAATTTGTTTGGGACTGACCATGCCCAATTCATGAGTTGACATATACAAAGTTGCCCTCTATCAACAGACCAAATATGAAAAGAAAAATAGGAAAAGAAAACAAGTTAAAAAAGAAAAAAGAAAGAGAAAAAAGAAGGAAAGAAAGAAGGAAATTCATCCCAGCTATTAAGCTGATCACCATTTCTAAATATAACATAAACTCCATTCACCCATAACACACCTCTTACCTAAGAAATAATATAAAAACCTTTCTAATGTATTTTTTGTTAGCAAAAATCCAATAAGTAAACCAGATATAACTATTTTTTAGTTCATTGAATAAGCCAAACTTATATTATTTGCCTGAATTTTTAAGTTTTATTTTTTAACCTCTTGAAATATAGTTCCAGAGCTTCTTTTTTGTTCATCTTCTTTTTAATCTAAGAATCTGAATCAGTTTTCAGAAATATATATTAAGGATTTTTGTTCCATATTTTATGTTTGTTAATAGAACAAATAATTCAAAACTGTATCAATCTGTATAATGCAAGAATTGTTGTATTTGGGTCTTTTCCCATGTAAGATTGAGATTGTCTTGGCAACGTTTCGGCGAGGTCCCACTCGCCATCTTCAGGCTGGTGTTTTCAGCTTTGTGCTTGTGCGAGTAAAGGCGTGGTCGGAGCTGTCATCTTTCTATAAATCTTGGTGTGTGTCTGTGGAGTGCTGGCTTTGTTGCTGTAAGTGGGTTGATTGGCTGTGTAGTTGCATTCTGATTGGTAGATGGAGTTGATGTTTGTAGATTGGTCAGTTGTTTCGTATCCTGTGTGGGTGAGGTGCTGGCTGTGTGTCTGTTGTTTGTATATATATATGGAATGGAACTGGATTAAGATCAGTGTAGGAAGCAATCTGAATCTGTCAGATCAATGATACTACTGAGACTGCCACTTACCTCTATTCTATCTCTCAACTTCCTCCTCTTGTAACGGCTGCTTCCACTGCATGTTTAGACATTTTCTTTGCCTCTGTAATGAGAGAGTCCAGATACTGTTGAACTATATTTAGCATAGACCCTGTTTTCACAAGTCCACCCCCAACTCTAACTTTCAAATCTCTCATTCTCCCCTCTGCATCTCAAACACAAACATACACTTCAGTAGTATAAACCCTATGTTCTTCTGACTTGTGAGACTATCCTATCCAGGTTTTTTATCTACTTTGTTACTACTTTGTAACAAGCAGTTACAAAGCTTTGCACATTCTACTGCATCTGCAGAAGCAAATAGAATCCATGATAAAACTTTCTTGTTAGAGATAGTATCTATTGCTTCTCACAAGTGAGCCTCAAGATTGTTCACATCTGCTTCCTATCCTTCAGAAGTAGCATACTCATAAGAATCCTGGGATTTTCCTAGTTGCCATTCAAGTATAGCACCAAAAACATTTTTAAAAGAAATAAAAAATCAGTATCGGAAAGATCCATTCTCCTTGAGTAGCATTTTATTACTATTTTGTCATTAAAATTATGCTTTGATTTAGTTTTTGGGGACCTAGAAAGATACACTTACAAATAACCAAGTACATATTTTCCTTCTATATACATTTGGATTTTTTTTTTAAAAAGTGTTATTCTCCAGTCATCTTCACAAATTTATTCTCCCGTGCTTCAAAGTTTTATGCAGGTGACCATATACATATATACATACATACACACACATGTGCAAACACACACACACACACACACAAACACACACCACACACACACACACACACACACATATATATATATGTGTGTGTGTGTGTGTGTGTGTGTGTGTTACGGTGAAAGACCGAAATCTGGTGAATGTCGACATTCACCGGTGAAAGACCGAATATTTCATTACATTGTTTTACATTCGGACCTTCACCGGTGAATGTCGACATTCACATAGTCGCTTGGTGTATGTCCGAAAATACCCTTATCCTCTCGACACCCTTACCCTAATCCCCTTACCCTAATACCTCGGCTCCTCGCTTCCTTTTAAGCGTCTTCTATTCGCGGAGTGTTTTTTTTAAAACCTGCGATCCTTAAGAAGACGCTTAAAAGGAAGCGAGGAGCCGAAGTATTAGGGTAAGGGGATTAGGGTAAGGGTGTCGAGAGGATAAGGGTATTTTCGGACATACACCAAGCGACTATGTGAATGTCGACATTCATCGGTGAAGGTCCGAATGTAAAACAATGTAATGAAATATTGGGTCTTTCACCGGTGAATGTCGACATTCACCAGATTTCGGTCTTTCACCGTAGTATGTATGTATGTATGTATGTATGGCATATACTGGCAGTTAAAAAGAGGAACCGGCCGAGACCTCACATTGCTCCTGGAAGCACCAAGCCGGAAGCACCAACCTGAAGATGATGAATGAGACTTCATCGAAACGTCGTGAAGATACTTCCAATTCTACGCGGGAAAAAACCCGAACAACCAAAGATGTACACACACACACACACACACACACACACACACACACTGAATGAATAAAAACCATATGAGAGGTTGAAAGTTCTCCCTCTTGTTTTAAATTTTAGTTTGTTCCCATCCTATTGAAGAAGGCCAAATGATGATAGCTAATTGTTGCATGCAAATATGGTCACAGCTTTGGAAGCACAAATAATTAACTATATTTGACAGATACCACAGCAGTGTGAGACTCTACTTCCTGTTATTATTTCCTTTTATTTTTTCCCTGTCCACCCTTTTATGACTGCAACTTTTCATTCTTGAAGCAAGTGAAAGTCTGAATTATGACTAGAGCTCATTTAGCTGACAGTAGCAGTATCCATTAAATTTAAGGCAGAAATCTGTTTCTTTGCTACTGGTTTTCTTGAAGCTGTTCACAATGTAATATGGCAAAATGTAGCAATACACAGAAACTGGATGCACAGAGTGATGTCACGTATGCACAACAGAATATTATATTAACACTCCAAGTAAAGTAGACCCATTATGGTTATATATGAAATCTCACTTTTGGATGCAGGCTTAGTAATGACAGAGGCAATGAACTGATTACTTTCTTTTGAAGAGATTTGGATTGATAGAATTGATAGAAGCAATTACTCTCTGAACCTATCTGGAGATGTCATGTTCATGTGTAAATTAGTTTGAAACTGTGAACATAACTTTGCTTCCCTTGTTTTCTTCAGTTTTAAAATCCATTAACAATAAGTGAAACCTGAAGCTTTAAACTATAGTAAGGAAGCAAGCCCTCTTCATGGAGCTTTGCCTTCTTACCCCCAGGATCACATTCATTTCATCATGCCTAGTAGACTCTAGGTCCTGTGGGAGGGGAGGAAACAACAAATGCTCATTTGCACAGCTGATCAAAAAAGTAAGATTCATATTCATGGCAAGCATAACTTACATCAAGGTCTAAAAGGGGAGACAGAACCAGGTGTGCTTGAATAGATGAAGTACAGGTGATATCGTTTCTGAATATTGGATTCAACAGGGAACATTAATTTTTGATCACCAAAGTCTCAGTGAAGAGTCTAAGAAGGGTAACATTTTCATCAAGGTTGCAAATACTGAACAGAAAGTAGGGCCAAGTAAATTTTCAACAGTCATTTCTGCAAATGGATGTCATCTGGAAATCTTTAACTTCATGCTACAAGAAAGCTGAGGATGAAAACCAAAACTACAATGGGGGGAAAAGTCCAAAAATGATTTCTTTTTGTAATCTGGACACTGGTTCATAATGAACTGATTCAAGACCTTCATGAAGTTCAAGTCTTACTCATAATGGTTTTGTCTGATGTTGGCCTTTTTTTTTTTTTTTTTGCTATTTTACAAATTCCACCATTTCTGGATTTTTTTCTTGCCAAAAGCAAGGATTTTAAATTGGAGTTCTGAGTGGGGGGGGCTTAAAGGGGTTAAGAGTGGCAATTGATATCATCATGCAAATATGAATTGGTATCATTACATGACTAATGCAAATTACAAAATATATGCTATTTGCATGATATGCACAAAGTAATCATGGCTTATACCAGAGATGGTATTCAGCCAGTTCTGACAGGTTCTGGAGAACCGGTAGCAGAAATTTTGAAAGTGGGGAGGGAATGGGAATTTTGCAGTATCCTTCCCCTGCTACATCCACAAAGCCACACACAGAACCAGTAGTAAAAAAAATTGAATCCCACCACTGGCTTATACTGTATGCCTACAATGAAAACTTCTACAAAGGGTCACTTTAGTGGCACAAGACCTTTTATCCAAGCCAGAATAGTCTTGTGGATGATTTCTTGTCCCTTTCCATTTTTTTAAAAAAAGAAATATATCTAGCAAGTATTATGATTTCATTTATATAAAGACTCACGTGAGGAGTCAAATTTGAAATATACCTGAATTAAGAACCTTACTGGTCTTAAGTAGAGGTACGCCTATATGCCATCTTTAAACCCTAATTTATAGAAAGATTGTAAAATGATCAACCAATCTATATTTTTGTTTGTCCTCACAGTAATTTAAAGGAGCTATAGTTTAAGTGAACAGTACATGGAAGGAAGCCGTTTTGGAAAATGTCAGTAGGAAACAGATACCTAAGACAACACCTATTAAATGATGGCTCAGTTATAAAAAAAAATATAGTGTTAATGTTTTTGCAATGTTTCATCTCCTACTAGATGATTTGACAAAGTTTTTTTAAAAAAATACATATTATTGTAGAGGAAAATATTACAGTCAAAGCACCTGAAAATATCCTCCTTATGCAAAGCTAATATTTTGCTAGGTCCTATTTTTCCTGATTCATTATAGTAAGCTATACATTTTCTCCCATGGAACAGCTGTTCCATGTGCAAGAAAGTCCTTGTCATAATTACTATTATAGCCTTCTAAGAAGATTGACTTTTAATTGAGATTCCTGATAAAGACTGAACAAGATTTTCTGCACTGAAGGCTACATAAAAATGTATCATATACAGAAGAATGCAGTAAGGGGTCCATTGTCTTAGGACTTACAGCTAATAATTACAGAGAAGTTTACATTATTCTATAAAGCACAAAGCTTGGGGAGGGGGGGAGCGAATACCAGATACTGAACTAAATGTAATCGAAACTTGCCAAAATAAAGTGTGTTGTTTTATTGTAGGGTTTTTTTTTTGGAAAACACATACATAAGCACAGACACACCAACACAGAGAGTATTAGAAAGTAGTCATTGAAACTATTTTCATTTTGAAGTCTAATTCCCAAAAATATGCAACACAGTACCTGATTTTAAACACACACAAACACACACTGCATCTCTTGTTTAAAATAATTTGCAGTCTAGATATTTTTCACTGAATATGTTTCTGTGTCAGTTGTACTTGATTGTTCTACCTATAAACAAAACATTATTAATTGTACAATACAATATTTTTTGTGGTAGTGTTTAAATAATCCTTTAAAATATCTAAGGCTCATTGAATGCACTAGACCTGCCTGGTGCATGAAGGAAATAATTGCTTTGATATTCATGTATAATTAGGCACATGGGGATTATATTGTGTTTCTCAACATGCATGAAGTAGGAAGCATAATTTCTGTGAAGAGAAAAATATAGAGGACTGGATTTTAGTAAAGAGAAAAGCTTTATTGATTTATGTGAGATGATCTCATATAGAGACAATGAAAAGAGGACCAGCCAAGAAGGCCATTTGGCCTTGGCCCCAGTTTCAAAGAGTCCCTCAGATGTAGGCACTAGTGTATGTTTATTTTATTATTCAAATATGTATTATTCAAATATGTATTATTCAAATATTTATTATTCAAATATTTCCATTTTATTATGGCTAGGGATCTTAAAATTGTCTCAAATGTCTATCAGAAGGATAATTTTCACAGATCATATGTGGCTGAAAGTTCTCCATTCTTTGATTATCAAAATTAAATATACACAAATGTAAGTATAGGTAGGTCTCACTTACTGACTACAATTGAGACTGGCAACTCCATTGCTAATGGGTACAACTCATTAAATCAAATGTCATATGGCCATGTTGACATACAATGTCCTTTCATGTGAATCACTCATGGTTTTGAAGTGCATTGTCCTACGACCACTACTTGTGACTTCCTACTTGTTGACTTTGCTTGTTGGAAGCTGGGTGTGAAAGTCACAGATAGTGATCATGTGATTGCAACATACTGTAACCCTTATACTGGTTTCTAAGCACTTGAAACATAATCATGTGAATGGGGAGACACTGCAAGAGTGGCAGTATTTTAAGGACCAGTCCTAAGTCTCTTTTTTCCCCCCAGCACTGTTGTAACTTTGAACAGTCACTGAAGAAGTGGTTGGTAAGTGAGGACTACCTCTATTTGCAGACTTTTAAAAGCATCCTCTTTCATGATGATCAATTTAAAAGCATCATCTATAACTTGAAGTTCTATAAATATACATACACTAAAATGTTCAGATGAAAAAATGGTTTTGCTTAGAAAAAAAGCATAAAGATTTCAAGAATTATGTGCACACAGACACACATACTCACAGACAGACTAGACATAAACAGACATATTAGATACATCTATTAACTAAGTGCCCACCCACAGAAATGAAAGTGATTGGCAGCTGCTTTGTTGGCATGAAATGCACAGCAGTGGGGCAATAGTCCAAAGCAGCCAGCAGTCTAAATTAAATACCTGGTAATATCTATCTGCTTAAGGTGGATTTAAGAAAAAAAAAATCTGGCTTACAGCACAGAGAACATCAACACAGACAGGAACAACTTAAGGTTCCCTTGTATTGCAGCCCCTATTGATGGAATATGTAGCATTATAGGCTGGCATAAAGGTAAGCTATTCATAGTCATATGTCACCATAAGTGTTAACTCCCCTTAAGGCATAAGTTAACAGTAAATTAAAAATAAGCTATGTTAACAACTTATCTTAATAAACAATAAAATAAAAAAAAAATAAAGACAGAACTTTGCAGTTTCCTTGGTAAGATTTTGGGAGTGATTGGCCATTGCCAATCTAGGTTTGGTCTGAGACAGAGTGACAGTTTCAAGGTCACTAGCTGCCAAATAGGAAGCTTTTATTCCAGAATAATTATATTTTGGATTTGTTTTAAGAATAAAATAAGACAAAAAGGAGAAAAATAGGAGAAAAAAAGTACTCACAGTTAATAGCAGTCTCTGCTAGTGATTAATTAGTACAACAGAATGTTGTGCTGCTGCAGAAGTGAAGAGTTAACACAAGCAATACTACATAGCTATTCTAAACTCCCCAATAAGATGCATTTCAGAACCTTCTGCAGTTGAATCTTTCATGTTTTCCGCACAATTAAAATTTATCCATTCAGAATCACAATGTAAAATGCCTTCAGTCCTGTAGTTTTGCAGCTTTGAAAGGCTGTGTTCCATCCCCATCTCCCAAATACAGAAAGCTGTATTTACTTGCTAACATAGAAATAACCATACCTGAACTTAATGTGGCTTATTTCTGATTAAACATTTAGGCTTTCAGATACTTTGCCAGAAGATAAAGTGTCTTTAGAAGATATGATAGGATTAAATATAGTATCTTTGCACTTCTCTGCTAACTACTTGGACTTCCTGGAACGGAAATGAACATTCGAAATTTATATATGGATATACTGTTCACTATTTACATGCCTTCTGTACTCCCTTTACAATCTTGTAGGAGTATCTTTAGAGTCGCCATGATGAGCAATACTATGCTACATCTTTCTCTATGTGCAATGCATTTAATTATAAGATAAATAAGTGTCACATATTTTAAACATGATTTTGTTGTTATTGCTTGCTCACATAATCACTTAGTGATGACCTGAAAGGAGATTTGAACTTATTCTTCCTGTAAAAACAACATCACTATATTTATATAGGCATTTCATGAAATCAGCTACTAGTCTTTGATAAACTAACTCCCCCCAAACCCCACTGTGCTGGTGGCTATGGGGATATTGCAACATTTTTCAGGTTTATCCCATCAATGCAGTTAATGCATTGCTTTGAGGAATGGATGCAGAGTGAACACATCTTACTCTGGAGCTCAGCTGGTCTTTTAACTTTCAATTTGTTGTCATAAGAACCCAATTTGTTTTTTTCTGGTTGTTTGTTACTGTAAAATATTGAGAGATGGAAGACAATGTTAAACATTCTGAATGCTATTTTTGTATTATGTTTTAACTCTGGTTATCTGGTTTCATAAACTGAATCACAGAAGGACTCCCTGGGAAGACAGGCTGCTTATTTGGGTGAGAAAATGATAAATATGGGGTATAGCTGTTCAAATGTCCTTTAGTTTTGTTCTGTGTAATCAAGACACTAAATTAGACAATTTCTATGTGCACATAAGCAAGAATTTTACTATGCTAACATTCTAGACTAAGTGAGTTCCAGGGCTTCCTTTGAGATTATATCCTTAGTTGGTCCAAAATATTGCAGCTGGAGTTTAGGGTGGCTCTAACAGATCAGGACTGCAAGTTGTCTTTAGTTGATTTTGAAAAAGTATGATACCAGCAAATAAAAGAAGAAAGAAAAAAGAATAAAAATACAAATGGTATCAATAAGAAAAATAAAATAAAATAAAAAGTTGGGAATAAAGGAAAACTAGTGACAAAATGCCAGCCAGATCAGGGTATTGTCCTTTAGCCTGAAATAACAGTTGATAAACACTGTATTCATAACACTTGAATTATGAACAGTTTCTCAAATTGTGAACTTATACTTTTCATGGATTGGCAAAACAAACAAACAGCAGGGTATCTGACCATGGATGAAGAACTTAAGGCTTCTTCATCCATGGTCTTCTTCAACAACAATATGTTGTTTCTTGGAGTTGCTCATACGGAATTCCTAGATGCCTAGGAATCTTACCCTCTAATCTGCCTAATTCCAGTTGATTCCATTAAGCTTCATGGAAAAAGTTGTTGATTCACATTGCAAATAGTCAATGAAAAATAGCAGTCTGAATCAGGAAAACTGGCAACTGAGAAATGTCTGCGGAGATTCTCAGTCATCCAAGTCATGGTTGTCCCAAGGTGCTTTTTTCAAAAGGCAACTGGACTTTCTGTTTTTTCTTTGAAGAAGTTTCACTTCTTATCCAAGAAGCTTCTTCATCTCCTTTAGCAACTGAGAAAGTTTGTTAGATAGAAGGAAGGCATTTTTTTGAATTTATCTTTCTCCTCATTAGCTACTGTATTCCTTATTCTTGTTGGTCAAGATTATCCAATGTTTCTTAACAAAATCTCTGAAGATCCAAAACTTCCAAAAGTTCAAAATTAATCAGAAGTAAACTGTGAAAAAAGAGTTTGTATTAATACCAAAGGGTGAAGAGTCAAGCCAAAGTAGAGAGGTAGCAATATTCATCTCTCTGTGAATATTGAAGAAACAGAATGGAAAGAGTATTGATGCTTTTCAAATATGGTATTGAACAAATCTCTTGTGAATACCATGGTCAGCCAAGGGGAAAAAACCAAATGGATAATTAAATAAATCAACCCGGAGCTGAAGAAGCTTCTTGGATGAGAAGTGAAACATCTTCAAAGAAAAACCAGAAAGACCAGTTGCCTCTTGAAAAAGCACCTTTGGGACAACAATGGCCCAGATGACTGAAAATCTCCATAGACAAACCAAGCCAGAGTTCTCACTCAAGGCACAAATGATCAAGCTCCAATTATTGGAGTTCAGGTGCATTTTTTAAGACTTAGCTATCTGGAAAAGATGCAAGGAAAAGAAAAGGGCAACCATCAGCAAACTAGTTAGATTCAGTTAGACTGGTGATGGGTAAGATGACTTTGCTCCCTCAATACTAGAACCAGTAAAAATTGGCCGTATGAAACCCCCTGGTCAGCAGAAACAGCAAAAGCCACAGCATGCTCATTGGTGATGGAACAGGTGATGGGTATCTTCTTTGGAAGATCTGTTGGACCAGCTTAGGGACAGATTTTCAGGGAAAAAGTCTATCTATATAGTCACAGATCCATGAGCTTAATGAATGACATCCACTCACCAATGAATAAATGAATGAATGAACAAATGAATAGTCTGGATGAAAAATAAATAAAATTGCAAATAGTGAAGATATTTGCTATGAATGAATGTCCTGTTTGAGACATTTTCAAATATCACAGTAAAACTATTGTTTGGATGTTTTTTTAAGGAAGGGGATAGATACATTTGTGTTTACTGTCTGTAACCTAAATAATTAAATGGATTTTCTACTTTAGAAGCCCCAAATTTTTTGAATTCCAGGTAAGAGAAGGTAAATGATTGGGAAATCCTTGTGCCTTCATAGTCTGCTTTTGGACTTCTCAAATCAGAAAGTAGTGAAATAACTGCTTCTCTGTTGAAACCAGGCTGGATTGTCTTATGTTGGACAGGGGAAATTTTTGAAAGTATACTGAATAGGACTTCTATATTAAAGAATGATATGCTTATTTTTATAGAAAGAATGATGAAACCAAGGATAGCTTATGGCTTACCCCTAGATGGCATTACTTCATCTCCAGATTATTTTATAATGACCTTTTTAATTCAGTGTAAAAACTAACTATTTTCCCAAAGTTTACAGACATGAAATCTTACTGAGAATTTTAAATTATGACATATGAAATTAAAAATGCATCTTGAATACACATGGATTTTGAAAAGATTGGTTTCAGTCTCTATGGTTTTAGTCTTCTTTTCCTTTCACAATTATTACTTCCTCACAATATTTCTATTAATAGGAATGCTGAAAAATAAGTACTTAAAAAAATCAGCACCCTTTGGTTTTTAAATTTTTAATTATTCTAAGGTCTGCAATTACAATTTCCATTATTCGGTTTGCTTTATAATTAGAGAAAATTGAATTGTGTGTTGAGTGTTTGCCAGTGGGGCATTATTTCTTATTGATATAAAACTGTATCAAGTACATGTCTTTCACTTAAAAGAAAAAAGCAGGTAGTAGAAATGTTTTTTTTTTATTCTGCTTTCTTTAGACTTATTTTGATATATTTTATTTGCAGTAAGGGAATAGAAGACAGGTCTTTTCTGTACCATTATGTAGCCAAGCCTAAACAACCCAGCACAAAATTAAAATCTGTACCATAACAACAACAAAATTCAACAACAAAAATCAATTTCTACCACCCTTCTTCAAGTTATGGTTTAGGGTTATGTAATGTTTCTTGGCTTTGGATTTTAACTAGCAATAACTTGACACTTACAATGCCTGAGTGGGTAGCATATATTGAGAACATATTGTTTAACTTTATTCCCATTTTACACATTTGTGAGTGAACCTGCAATAATGTGTTACAGATTCAAGTAAAGAACTTTGTATTCCTCAGAGTGTAAAGTGTGTAATAATAACAATGTACTGTGGTTTCTGATGTGATTACACTGTTTATTCCCCTAAATCTACTTTCCACTATTTGCTTACACTGTAATAAAGTTGTGAATAACTTTGGATAAATCATCCATGAATTTAAGGAAGCTATTATTCCTCTTGGAATTTTGAGTTTCACTCTGAAATTAGGAATTGTAACAAAAATTTATCCAGATATTTGTTTAAACTTTGTCACTTGAGGCACAATTGACCAAATGATCCTACATGAGACACATTATGAAAGATCTAGGTCCCAATAAAGAGTTCTAATGGTGGGAAGATGATGACCAGCAGAAAGTTGTGGCCTCAATTACAATAGAAATGTGTGCACTGGTAGAAAATCTGAAGAAATAGGTTAGAGACAGGTCATCATAGAGAAAGTCTGTCTATATGGTCATTAAGCATTGCCACTGATTTAATGGCACATGACAGGAAGGAAGGAAGGAAGGAAGGAAGGAAGGAAGGAAGGAAGGAAGGGGTGTCATTAATATGTTTTTAAAATTCCCTTATGCTTGGATTATTGTAATAATGCAATCTGTACATTGTAGTAAACTTTGTAATCTGTACATAGCTTTGGAAATAATAGATAGGCATGTCATAGTGCATTTCCATTGATGAGCCATTTTTATAAACATTCTAAGACAAGTTTTGAAAATTACAAGAGTAACTGAAAAAATGTTACTAAGTTTATAAGTAAACTTAGTAACATTTCTTCAATTAACAACTTTTTGCTCCAAATACTTCTTCCCACAAGTACCTTGTAATAATTTTATCTCCCATAGTTTTCCATATGTGTTAGGGTTAAATGGAATTGGAGAATATCCCTATGCAAATGCCTCTTCTTTTTGTTTTAATGTAATAACAAAACATCAGAGATGGAAAGGACCTTGAAACTCATCTAGTGCAAAGTACCTGCTCAAGCAGGAGACCCTATATCATTCTGAATAATGCCTGCCCAATCTCTTCTTAAACATCCCCAACTATTGAGTTCCACAACTTCTGGAGACAAGCCATTTGACTGATTGTTCTCGATGTCAATAAGTTTCTCCCTAGAAACCTATTGTAGGTTGAATCTCTCCTTGCTAAATTTCCATCTGTTACTTCTTTTAGTGCCCTCAGGTGCTTTCGAGAATAGGGTCACAGCCCCCTCTTCTCTGCCTTCTCTGTGACAGCCCCTCAAATATTGGAAGACCACTATCATTACATTCCTAGTAATTCTTTTCATTAGACTAGACATATCGATTTTCTGCAACCATTCATAATATATTTTAGTCTCCAATCCCCTAATTATCCTGTTAGGTCTTTTGCAAACACTTTCCAGAGCAGTGGGTCCCAACCTTCCTAATGCCGTGACCCTTTAATACAGTTCCTCATGTTGTGGTGATCCCCAACCAGAAAATTATTTTATGTTTTCTGTATTTTTTTAAAAAAATATATGTGTTTTTTTTGATGGTCTTAGGCGATCCCCGTGAAAGGATTGTTCAATCCCCAAAGGGGTCATGACCCACAGGTTGAGAACCAATGTTCTAGAGTCTCAACATCTTTTTTACATTGTGCTGACCAAAATTGGATATAGTATGCAAGCATAGTTTAATCCTATGTTGTGGGAATGCACAACATTTTTTTCAGTAAGGAGTTGCACTTCAGGGGTGTGCTGAGGGCTGCATGCCAACCTGGGGCAAAGTCAGATTAAACCCCTAATTTTATTTCATGCCATTGTCACTTAAATTTCACTATAAAAATAAACACAGTTAATCTAATTGGTGTCCAATCATCCATTTAATGATTTTTCTCTTTCAATTTTGTTAAAATTTAGAGTTTAGTAATAACCTTTATACATCTCTTGGGATATTGAATCATAGAAGCAATGAGTTGGAAGGACTTTAGAAGCCTTCTAGTCTAATGCTCTTCCCATACCATTCCACACAAAATAATGGAATTGAATTTAATCCCACACACAACCTTTGCTTTAAAACCTGCAATTATGAAGTTCTCATAACTATAGGAGGTAGGATATCCATTGCTTAATAGATCTAATGATGAGGAAATTGATACTTCATTCAAGTTTGAATCTTTCACCAACTGGTCTTGTTCTACCTTCTGGAACTATGGGTAATAAGCCTATACCCCTTCTCCCTTAAGTATTTGAAGATCATGTCTTTCCTTAGTTTTATTTTTTTTAGGCTTAACATAACTAGTGCCTTTTCTAGAAGATTTACCCTTCATCACCATGACATATTTTTTTTATTCTGGTGATCAAAACTGGATTCAATATTCCAGATGCAGTCTGACCAGTACAGTATAAAGTGGAACTTTCCATTGCTGTGATATTGCCCCTCTGTTGATGCAGTTCAAGACTGAATTGGATCTTTTGGCAGCTACAGCACATAACTCTCTCATATTTGATCTATGGTCTACCAGAATACTCATATCCATCTCCCAAGTAGTGATACTGTTGAATACCGAAGAGCTTGGCCAGCAGAGGGCGTTTGAAGGAAGCCCTCTGATTGGCCAAGGCGCGCGCTCCAGCCGGCGGGAGAATTCAAGGGTTCCTATTGGTTTACCGGCTGACAGCTGTAAGTATAAATAGCTGTCAGCCGGCTCGCGTTTTGTTCGTTCCTGTCAGCCTGTTCTGTTAATAAACCTGTTGAACTGACAGCTGCCTCAGTCTCCTCACTACAGATCTAACACTGGCGACGAGGACGGGCGACACGGACCCTTTCGTAGTGCCGCCAATGGCTACCAACGCCGCCTTTTCGCCTTTCAGGCCAGAGGCTGAGGCTTGGGAAGCATTTCTCGAAAGATTCGACTGCTTCCTCATAGCCCATGACCTCGTCAGCCTCTCTCAGGAGAGGAAACGTGGCATCTTCCTTAACTATTGCGGCGCGGAGATGTTCGCCACTGCTAGGGCTCTTGCTGCTCCAGAACCAGCAAACTCGCTGCCGTGGGATGACCTGATGACTCGCCTCAAACATCACTACGAGCCCGCGCCATCCCGTTTCGCCCGGCGACAGTACTTTCGTCGGTGCATCCAGAAAGAGGGCCAAACCATTGCCCAGTACGTCGCTGCTCTCCGAGCTGAGGCGAGCCTGTGCGAATTCAGCGACCTAGAAGAGGCGCTGCTGGAGCAGTTCATTTATGGGCTCCGCGACGTAAAACTGCATCGCCGCATTCTCGCACGACCAGAATTGACTTTAAAAATTGTGGTCGATGATGCCAGAGCCTATGAAATGGCTGACCAATCCACCCCGGATTTCAGCCACCTCAGCCAGCACCCTCACGCTGCTTATGTGCCGCCTTCTCCCTACGCGGCTTCCTCTGCCTCCTACGCGCATTCTACAGCCTCTGCTTTCCGTACAGAAGTCGATCAGACCGTCGACCGCCTCCAGTCACTCTCCACCAGAGACGGACGTCAATGCCTGAGTTGTGCGGCCGCCACCAACGCTCTCAATGCCGGTTCCGTCAAGCCCTTTGCCACAATTGCGGCCGAAAGGGCCACCTGGCCGCCGTGTGCCGTTCCGCGCCTCCTGACAGATGACCCACGCAACAACCTCCTCTCCCTCCCCGTAATCCAGCCCATTTACCTGGCCGTCGCCAAAATTCCCTCACCATTGGCGACCCGGCCACAGCTTTCCCAGAATGGCTGGTGGACTCGGCCTCTTCCTCTGCGGAGGGCCGAGGTAAGCTGCATCTCCCAATAACTTTAGAGGGAGTGCCAACCTCCATGGAGGTGGACACGGGATCGGCTAGATCCATCATGTCATGGGACACATTTCACACTTTGCTGCCTAAAATCCGGCGTTCTAGCCTATTGCCCACAGACTGTCGCCTCCGTGACTATCAAGGGAACCCCATTGACTTGTTTGGCTGTGGCAATTTTAACGTTACCTATGGTTCCCGCCACGCCACGCTGCCGCTTCTCATCGTAAAAAACCCTCTGTCCTCTTTGCTAGGCCTAGATTGGTTTAGGGCACTAGGACTCTCAATAGCGGGGGTGCATTCCCTACTTCCCTCTCCTCTGCCCTCTTCTACTTCTCTCTCTTCTCTCCTAACTGAGTTCGCTGATGTCTTCAGCCCCTCCCTGGGTTGCTATACAGGTTCCCCCATTTCCCTAAACCTCGACCCTTCCATAGCCCCCATCCGTTTGAAGGCTCGCCGCCTGCCGCTGGCTCTTAAAGCCAAGGTAGACGCGGAGCTAGATAAGCTTCTCCGCCAAGGCATACTGGAACCCGTGGACTTCTCCCCATGGGAAACGCCAATAGTGGTGCCTCTTAAGTCCGACAGATCCGTGAGGATCTGCACGGACTTTAAATCTACATTAAATAAAGCCCTGCAAGCGCACCCCTATCCTGTGCCCGTGGTGCAGCATGTCCTGCACTCCCTAGGCAATGGGCGCATTTTTGCCAAGCTAGACCTCGCGCAGGCGTATCAACAGCTGCCCGTGGACGAGCCCACCGCGCTTGCGCAGACGATAGTTACCCACCGCGGGGCATTCAAATGCCGCAGGCTGCAATTCGGAGTCAGTGTGGCCCCGGGAATTTTTCAAGGATTAATGGAGCACTTGCTCCATGCCATTCCCGGGGTCACCCCGTACTTCGACGACGTCTTGATCGCAGCCCCCGACGCTGCGGGGCTCGTTCAGACGCTGCGTGTTGTCCTACAGCGCTTCCGCGCTGCGGGACTCCACTTGAAGGCCGAAAAATGCCAACTGGGGGTTTCTGCCGTAACCTTCCTCGGTTACCGCATCGATGCCGCGGGCATCCACCCCGACCCAGCTAAACTTGACGCCATCCTAGCTGCCCCCCCCACCCCAATCTAAAGCGGAGCTACAAGCCTTCCTGGGCCTTCTAAATTTTTATGCCTCCTTCATTCCCCACAAAGCTTCCCTGGCCGAGCCCCTTCACCGCCTTTTGGACTCCAAGGCCCCTTGGAGTTGGAGCAGCCGCGAGGTGCAGGCGCTCGCGGCTGTCAAGCACTCCCTCACTTCTCCTCCAGTCCTCGCCCAGTACGATGAGTCCCTTCCACTAACCTTAGTTTGTGACGCCTCTCCCTTTGGAGTGGGCGCCGTCCTTAGCCACTCCTTCCCTGATGGCTCAGAACGTCCCATAGCGTTTTACTCCCGCACCTTATCAAAGCCTGAGCGCAATTACAGCCAGCTTGATAAGGAGGCGCTGGCTGCCGTTGCGGGGGTAAAGCGCTTCCACCATTACCTATATGGACGTCCCTTCTCTCTTATTACAGACCACAAGCCGCTTCTAGGCATCATTGCCGGCGATCGCCCCACCCCTCCCATCCTGTCCCCTCGCATGTTGCGATGGGTTGAATTCCTTTTTGCCTATTCCTACACCCTTGCCTATCGCCCCGGCGGCCATATAGCCCACGCAGACGCTTTGAGCCACTGCCCCTTGCAAGTTCCCATTGTCGACCCGGCTCCTACTGTTAAGGTCTGCCTCATTGACGACCTATCTCTCCCTATGTCCGTCTCGGACATAGCTGCGGCGTCTGCGACCGACACTGTAGTCCTCCGCGCTATGGCCGCCGTAACTCGTGGATGGACAGCTTACTCTAAGGATCCCCTCCTTCTGCCCTTTTTCCGCCGTCGCTGCGAACTTTCAGTAGTGCAGGATTGCCTCCTCTGGGGCTTCCGCGTCGTTATTCCCTCTTCCCTGCGCGCCTCTGTACTGTCTCGCCTCCATGACGGCCACCCAGGCATCGTCCGAATGAAGGCCCTGGGCCGCGGATATGTCTGGTGGCCGTCTATGGATGCTGACATCGCCTCCTATGTGCAAGGTTGCTCCGCCTGCCAGCGGGTGCAGGCTGCCCCCCCACCGCTCCTCCCCGCGAATGGGAGCAACCTATGGGCCCTTGGAGTAGATTGAACATCGATTTCATGGGTCCCCTCGATGGCCACTCCTTCCTGGTTGTGGTAGATGCGTGGTCAAAATGGGTTGAGCTCTTCCCCATGACCACCACCACCTCCGCCGCCACAATCCGCGTTCTCAACTCCCTTTTCACAACACATGGGCTGCCCGATGTTATCGTTTCCGATAACGGGCCCCAATTCACCTCGTCTGAATTCCTTTCGTTCCTCACCTCCCTGGGCATCCGCCATGCCCCAATTTCACCGTACCACCCGGCCAGCAATGGCCTGGCGGAACGTGCCATACGCTCTGCAAAGGATGCCTTTGCCCGTATGGCAGCCCTTCCCTGGCCCGAACGCATCCACATTTACCTCCGTACCCAACACACCACCCCTTGTTCCTCCACGGGAAAAGCTCCTTCTGAGCTGTTAATGGGTCGCCACCTCAGGTCTACTTTGGACCGCCTGCATCCCCTCTGCTCTTCCCCTCCTTTTCACCCCTCCACCCCCCCGAGGTCCGTTCTAGTGGGGGAGGAAGTTTTCGCCCGTAATTTTGCAGGGGAGCCAAAATGGGTACCCGGAAAGATCTCAGATGTAACAGGACCCTGCTCTTACAGGGTCCTCCTCTACGATGGGAGATCTTGGAGGCGCCATGTAGACCTGTTGCGGCGACGACCGGCAGAAGTTCCAGCAATTGCAGCCAGCGGACAGAAACAGCCAGGCCCTATCAACGCCGCCTGCCGGCCCAACCAAACACAAAATCCTAGCTCCGAGTCGGCGCAGATTGTTCCCGGTGCGTTTGGTTCCTTACCTGTTCTGTTGCATCCACCTCCAAGGGTTGGGCCTGTTGCGGCCGCTCCTCCACGCCTCGTCACAAGGGCGGAGCCGACACTCCTTCTGCCTCGGACACCATACCAACTATGCCGAGGCGTTCCCAACGCGTGCGCAGACGGCCGAGTTACTTGGACGATTACGCATGCGCAATCCGGGGGAAAGGAGTGTTGAATACCGAAGAGCTTGGCCAGCAGAAGGCGTTTGAAGGAAGCCCTCTGATTGGCCAAGGCGCGCGCTCCAGCCGGCGGGAGAATTCAAGGGTTCCTATTGGTTTACCGGCTGACAGCTGTAAGTATAAATAGCTGTCAGCCGGCTCGCGTTTTGTTCGTTCCTGTCAGCCTGTTCTGTTAATAAACCTGTTGAACTGACAGCTGCCTCAGTCTCCTCACTACAGATCTAACAGATACCAAGGCAGGTATCAACTGTCTTGTTCAGTGCATCTGATTTTCCCCACCTAAATCCAAAACTCTATATTCCGAGTGAATAAACCAAAATACCCATATCTATGTCCTTTCTTCATAGTGGCCTCTTTTGTCCTCCCTCATCTTTTGGGAGATTTATTTAAAATTTCTTATTTTCCCTCAAAGGAAGAAAGTTAGCCTCCAGTACAGCAATATGTTTGTATATGATACAACTGTGTTGGAGATTTCCTTAGGCAAGAACACAACAAGGAGCATACCTTATGAATGCCTTATGTATTACCGTCATGGGTCCTTGTCATGACTGTAATCTTCCAAAGGTTACTCAACTCTGAACACCTTCCTTTAGGCATTCCCTTGTGTAAATATTCCTGGCCAAACTAACCATCAACCTCCCCTGCAAAGCAATAAATCCTGTGAGCATCTCCCTGGTTCATAAATCTGCTCAAGTTCTATACCAAGTTCTGATTCAAGTGTAATAGAAGTGACTCAACCAGCTCCAACAGATAGCACTTCCTGTATGGATCACATCTGATCTACTCTTTTTTTATCAGCTGCTATCAGTCAACTGCTTCCTCTGCTTTCACCTACTTTTGGAGGTACCATATTTTTCGGACTATAAGATGCACCAGACTATAAGACACACCTAAATTTACAGTACAAAAACAAGCAAAAAATAGTTTTTGGGCTCCGCACGTCGCATTTTTGTCCTCCCCGGCCCCCAGAAGCACTACGTTTTTGGCCTGCAGTGTGCTTCTGTGGGCCAGAGGGGGTGAAAGTGAAATGTGCGGAGGCAAAAAACTATTTTTTGTCCTGTAAATTTAGGTGTATCTTATAGTCTGGTGCATCTTATAGTCAGAAAAATATGGTACCTCCAAAAGTAGTTGAATACAGGGGAAGCAGTAGACTGGTAGCAGCTGATAAAAAAAGGGATGGACCAAATGTGATCCATACAGGAAGTGCTATCTGCTGCAGCTGGATAGGTCACTTCTGGGCCCATTTTTGGAGAAAATGGGATGTGTGGAGCACTGCAGGCCTTAGAAGGTGAAAATGCAACATGTGGAGGGTTCGGGAGACCAAAAGTGCCCCTATTCGGTCTGTAAGACACACCTAAATTTTCACCCACTTTTAGGAGGAAAAAAGATGTGTCTTATACTCTGAAGAATACGGTATATACTATCCTGGGCAATCAAGTAATACACCATTATGATAAATATTTCAAATACTGCTAAAGTACTTCAGTGAAAAATTCCTAAAGAGTGTTAATGACTCCTGACTTAGAATGGAGTGATAAAGTACTGGGTATATCACATTCAATCATAGGTAACAATGTTATTCTAGTAAAGGTTACATGTTTTATTTATGTTTATTGTAAAACATATACCAAATACTCAACTATATTTTATTTAAAATTACACAGATGACAACCTACTGAATTACCACTTCTTTTTAAATGTCTTTTTCCAGTTTCTTCACTGAAAGATAAAGTGATTTGAAAATGATATTTCTTCTTATATTATTAATCAATTAATATGTCCTTTGGAAAGAAGGCAGGCTGACAGAAACAATATTGAACTATCTAAAATATAATTTACCTTTTTGCTTTTCTTTCCAGTTCCTTGTTTGTGTTCCTTTTATTTTTATTTTTTTTACAATTTATGCACTAAAGAAAGCATTTCCACAACTGATGTGCAATTTTACCTGACCAAAACTATTTAATGAGAAACCTCAATGAGAAATATTGTGAGCCTTATGAAAACTCCACTGGCTTTCAAGTGAAATTCTATGGCTAAATTAAATTTATTTTATTGAAACTATTTTAAGGTAAAAGGCTCTCTTGCACATATTTGCTAGTCATTCCAACTCTAGGGGGTATTGCTCACCTCTGTTTCAAAGCCAAAGAGCCAGCACTGTCCGAAGATGTCTCCGCAGTCATGTGACTGGCATGACTGAATGCCGAAGGCGCACAGAATGCTGTTACCTTTTCCCCAAAGGCGGTTCCTATTTTTCTACTTGCATTTTTACATGCTTTTGAACTGCTAGGTTGGCAGAAGCTGGGACAAGTAATGGGAGCTCACTCTATTACATGGTGCTAAGGATTTGAACCACCAAACTGCTGATCTTTCTGATTCACAAGCCCAGCATCTTAGCCACTGAGCCACCCTTGAACTATTTTAGCATCTCCTAAAATTCCCACAAAATGAAAACCTCCGAAGTTGAAATTTGATTGGGAACCGCTTAACGAAAATTAAAGTATAATGGTTGAAGTATATAGCTAACTGGTAGTGAGAAGCTTTTAAGTGTCAGCCTCATAAGTGGTTGCATTTTTCCAGTATTTCCTGAATTCTTAGTGAAATGCTGAAGCTATCTGACCACTTAAGATTAAGGATGAATATTTTTACTGAATTGCTTCAAGCAATGGATCTCCCCCGCCCCTCAAAAAAAAAAAAGCTTCTCGGTGTTATTGGGATCTGCTGGGAAACTGAATAATATATAGAATCAATTTTAACATTAATGACTTTAGCTTTGACACTGGAAATATATTTTGCCTGCAACTTCTGTACAGAAAGCAAGTGACCAAGTCAAAAACTGCTATGGATATAATTAGAACTATGAATTATTTCAGAGCCTTAGTTCCATTTTTAGCAATCCTTCTATTTTATTTCATGCATTAAAGTCTGGAAAGCACATTTGGAAGATATTGTGGGAGAAGTACAGTTATTATGAAATGATATATGAAGTATTTAAACTCTAGGATAATCTCAGTTTGAAAATTGCAGATAAATTTAGTTTATTAGTTGTTTGTGGGGGGAATCATAATGGTACTAATATTTTCCCTCATTATTTTCCCTCATTTTTAAACTTTATTTTCAAATTTAATTGTCTAAAATTCCAGAATGGCAATATATTCAGTTAAAATAGTTATTTAATATACAGTTGATCTAGATACATTAGCAGTGCCTAACTCTCCTAATAATATTGAGAATAGTGATATTTGGGATGATTTTAAATCTAGAATATTTTTTTTATTTTAAATAAGCAATTAAAAAGTATACATAGATTGAAACAGAAATGATAGAGATATAGATACAGTGTTTTAATGCTGTTGAAGAATATTAAATAATTGAAATATTACCTTAATTTTGAGTAGCATGGTAGCCTAGTGGTGAAAACACTTGCCTTCCACTCAGAAGGTTGAGAGTTCAATACTAGATAGAGGTAGATGTTTCTCTCCTAGGGGCCAAAGGGAAAAAAAATAGCTGCTCAGAACTCTGTGTGGCATCAGGAAAGTCATCTGGCCAGTAAACTCACAGCCCTGATTCTACCACTAATTAAGGAACTAAAGGTAAAGGTTCCCCCCACATGTGTGCTAGTCATTTCCGGCTCTAGAGGCAGTGCTCATCTCCATTTCAAAGCCAAAAGCCAACGCTGTCCAAAGACATCTCTGTGGTCATGTGGCTGGCATGACTAAACGTGGAAGGCACACAGAGCACTATTACCTTCCCACCAAAGTGGTCCCTATTTTTCTACTTACATTTTTATGTGCTTTCGAACTGCTAGGTTGGCAGAAGCTGGGACAAGTAACGGGAGCTCACTCCATTACGTGGCACTAAGGATTCTAACCGTCAAACTGCTGACCTTTCTGATAGATAAGCTCAGCGTCTTAGCCACTGAGCCACCACATCCCTATGAAGGGATTACTGGGTTGTAAAAAAAGGAGCTTATTATCTTAATTATTATCCATAACTTCTTATTTTGATTAAAAGTCACCACGAGAAGATGTACAATGAAATGTAAGGGAACAGTCAATAATGAGGCAGACATCACCCCTATTAGAGCAACAAGGAAAAAGGAGGACTAGCAATCATTGCTTACAATTAGCAATACCTGGAAATGGCCCATGGAGTAGCCAAGATGACTTTGCTCCCACAATACTAAAACCAGTAAAAATTGGCCATATGAACCCCCCTAGTCAGCAGAAACAACAAAAATCATAGTGTGCTCATTGGTGACATAACAAGCCAAATGTCATATACAGCTGACAGCAATATACAGCTAATCAAAGCTTCTTTTATTTTCTGGTTTAAACTGATTTTCTATGCAGCACAGGATTGATTCTATTCAGATTTAGGTGTTTTTTTTCCCCGTGATAAGAAACCTGAGCAGAGGAATTCTAGTTTTACTTTATATAAGGAATCTGTATCAGATGTCAATAATACCTTTGAAATCATTATGTAGACCAGAAGTGTCAAACTGGATTTCTTCAAGGGCCAGATCAGCATTGCAGTTATCCTCCGTGGGCCAGGGAAGAGGGGGAGACAGGACAGATGTCTCCTGCAGCATTTTGCAGGCCAAAACAGGCCGTGGGGGTGCTCAGACTGTTTTTGGCCTGGATGTCTTCCTACAACACTTTGCTGGCCAAAACAGGGTGTTGAGAGGGGGGGCTGCACATGTACCCCATGCATCCCCATGCCCCGTTTTGGCTAGCAAAGTGTTGCAGGAGGCCTTCCAGGCCAAAAACATGCCACACTGGGGCCATATACACCCCCCCCCATTTTGGCTGCCAGAGGCACTGTGGGCCACTCCTGTGCTATTTCTAGTAATCCATGACCCAGATTTAGGCACAGTGCAGCCAGATCTGGCCTTCGGGCCTTGAGTTTGACACCCCTGATGTAGACAGATACTTCTGTGGCAGCCAGGTGTCTGGTTCCTGCTGCAGCTCAAATCAAAATAGCCACAGAGAACAAGGAAAACCAACCATCTGATGCATCCCGAAATGGCCGAAAGAGCTGGACATCTTTCAACCTCTGACAGCATCATCAGCTGATGAATACAAAATCATGGCCTCAGCATAGAGGATGTTAAGAGAAGAGGGAAACCACCATTTTAAAACAGCTAAGGGTGGCTTTAAGCTGCCTCCCCTTTGGGCTAGGGATACGATAAATCAACACTATGAGTGTGTGCCACTTAAAAATGTTTAATAGAACATGCTTGTGCATTAATACCGAGGGACATAACGGAAAGCCATAAAGAAAACCTCAGAGATTAGTAACATTTAGGATTACAAAACTAAACAAACAAAAATAGTTTTGAACCTTTTTTTATTGTACTTAGCAGAACTGACTGGGATTATTAAGTTTAAAAGTAATTAATCTACACTCAATCATCTTGTGGCAGAGGGAAATTCTTTGAAATGTAGTACCCAATAGGATACATTTATTTCAAGAGTAAAACATTTCTGCCAAAGTGTTGCGAATGACATTTGAAAGGCATAAAAATAACACAATTGGTTTACTAATAAAACAGAAGGGGAAAAAATCCTAACAGGGAGATCTGACACACTGTGTATCAATCATGTTTCTCTGCTGATGTCTAGAAAATTGAACAAGTAAGATTTTGACAGCCAGAGCATATGTTGTAATTGTTTTTAAGCTTCTGGCTGGGAAACTAGGCAAAGGTTGATCTAGAGAAGCAAAATCAATCTGCAGCTTTCCTTTAAACTGCAAATACTGGCTCCTCTTCAAAGAAATATTTGATGCGATAATGGAGAATATTTGATTCCATATTTTGATGACAGAGATGTACACATTGCTGCTTGCTTTCATAGGGTAATAGTTCCCTGCAAACCCAAAATGTTATTTTTGTAGAAAAGCCAGATACTTAGCAAAAGCTTAGAAACAAGAAGTGAATACAATATCATCCAACAGTTCATATTCTTAGTCAACACAACTCCCAAAACATGGCATTGTGATTCTGAAGCTAACAGCAAGTATTCCCCTGTTCTGCATTATCTAAACCATAGTTGACAGTCATTTCTATAACATATGAAAAGCTATAATTTAAAATTATTTATTATTTATAATTTACATTTATAATACTGCCCAATATAACACTCTTCCATGTAGTGATAGAATGATTATATGTGTCCTGAATTTATTCCCAGAGATAATCCTGAGGTATTATGTAGAAGTAAAAGAAATAGAAAACATTACAACTGAACCAATGGAACATGCTATTCACTATTGCCCTCTCTATGTAGGCGCTCTCCAGGAATTATTATTTCCACTCTTTACTAAATATTCTGGTTGTTTTAAATTTATCTCAAGATGTTATTATCAGGTCAATCTGATTTTATTTCCTTTACCCCAGCTAAGTACTGTTCTATAGCCTGATTAGTGCTTTGTAGTATAAACTCTAACCCTTCAGTTAAGACTATATTTTATAATAACTATATATTTTTTTTCCTTTTATTTTAATGAATTGTGA
>NC_138548.1:85003315-85098315 GCF_964273705.1 Natrix helvetica
CATGCATAGATCTTGGTGTTTTATTAAAAGAACAGGATGGGTGAAACAGGGAACAGTAGAAATACATGCAGTAAGAACCCAAGTGTAAAATAAGTGGTGTTGAGTTGTTGGTGAGCATCACATTAACAAATACAGATAAATTTAAATCTCACCAGGGATGATGTGTGTATGGGATATGGATTTTTGTCCTCAGATCAATGTGTGTCACGGATTAGGCTGGATTCTTCCCCGTGTTTCTGTTTCCTCAGACTGCTCAAGGAAATGGAGCCTGGCTTCCCAGAATGCACTTGTTTTGGGGAATGAAGAAGATGGGTGTCTTGAAGGGCTGGATCAGTTTACAAACAATAAAGTATTTGGCCTTGGCCGCTAGAAGGGGGTCAGAGAACAACAGCAGTTTATACATAAATTATATGATGGGGGGATTGTAATGTCCTTGACTTGCGACCAGGCTTAGTTCCTCGATTTACAACTGGCCATGAGTCCTCAACTTACGAATGACAGCCCGGCTACCAAAGGCTCATGCCTATTGATTAAGACGGGCCTGGCTGGAAGCGGGCTTTTTGCTCTATTCCTATTGACAGCTCGGGTATAAATTGTTGTTCCTCGATTTACAACCGGCTGCAAGTTTTCAACTTACATATGACAGCCTAGCTATTTTTTGCTTTTTGCTCTATTCCTATTGGCTGCTCTGCTTGACAGCTCGGGTATAAATAGCTGTCAAGCAGAATGGGGTGCCGAAGTTGTTAACTTACTGTTGATTGCTGTTCTGTTGTAATAAATTTGGTTAAAGTAGCTCAAGGAGTCCGACACCTCTCTTTCCGGCCCAGTCTACAATAGGGATGACAGAGGCACTACCTTGATTTGGTTGTGGGGCTTGTAAACTCTGAGGAAAACAAGAGCTCTACTAGAGGTTCAATTATACTAGATAGGTCTCATCAGAAGAGTCAGACAAAAAGTGTCCCTCCCATTAAAAAAAACACGGTTGGATGTCAATTCCAGAAACCCATATCGGCTTAGTTGTCATTCGGGTCAACAAGGACCATGCTAGATTATTATGTTTTTGCATAGCATAGTGAACAAATTGCTATAGCTTTATTCTAAAAGCTTTCTGGCTTTTTAAGCTTTAGAAAAGCAAATAGCTTTCTTAGTTTTCCATACATATTTCCTCTTTTATAGAAACATGCACGCATAATATCTTTAAATTATGTCAGAATGCTATTATTTCTTTGTCATACTGAGAGCCACAATAATTTCTTTTAATGATGTCACTTAAAGCAAGATTTAAATATAATTATACTTCATTATGGTTGCAATTAACATGTCAAACGGTTGTAAAGCTAAGAGCTTAAATGTCCAAAGCTGTATTACAGTGTTGGTTTGTCAAATTACTTTTGTGCCTACCAGTTTTAGTCTATGATCAGTGACTTCCTCAGTTGTATTTAGGGAACATTCACATGCACATATTGTCTAATGGAGTCAAAACTGGGAGGAACATTATAAACACACTTTGGAAAGATTCTCTAAACTGAATCTAAAGTGATGTTTTGGTAATCAAATAATTCAGAAATCCAAATTATGCATTTATAGTTTGATCATTGCCTAATAAGGTAAAGATAAAAGTTCCCCTCGCACATATGTGCTAGTCGTTCCCGTCTCTAGAGGGTGGTGCTCCTCTCAGTTTCAAAACTGAAGAGCTAGCGCTGTCAGAAAACATCTCCATGGTCATGTGGCCGGCATGAGTAAATGCCAGAGATGCACAGAACACTGTTACCTTCCCACCAAAGGTGGTTCCTATTTTTCTACTTGCATTTTTTACATGCTTTCGAACTGCTAGGTTGGCAGAAGCTGGGACAAGTAATGAGAGCTTACTCGGCACTAGGAATTTGAATCAACAAACTGCCAACATTTCTGATCGACAAGCTTAGCGTCTTAGCCACTGAGCCACCACATCCCTTATTGCCTAATTAGATAAGGTTATTACTTAATAAGAATCTCAATTTAAAGAAAAAAGTGGCAGAAAAGAAAAAGATAAATTATTACTGATTAATCCATAGATACAATGTAATATGTTCTTTTGATGAGAATTGTTTTCACCTCTCAAATCTCAAAAACCTAGTCTTTTAATTGGAAATATTTCATGTTATGCAGGTCCTTGACTTGTGACTATAATTGAAATGAAAATTCCTGTTGGTAAGCAAGACAGTTTTTAAGTGAGTTTTGCTCCATTGTGCAATCTTTTTTTGGGGAGGAGCACAATTGTTAAGCTAACCAGTCCAGTTGTTAAACAAATCATGTAGTCATTGAATGAATCTGGCTTTCCACTTTGACTTTGCTTGTCAGAAGCCATCTGGAAAGGTTACAACTGGCAGTCACATGACGCTGGAACAGTGCAACTATCATACATGCATGCCAGCAATTTTGATCATGTGACCATGGGGATGCTATCGTGGTCGTAAGTGTGAAAACGGATTATAACAAACTTTTTCAGTGCTGTTGAATTGAAATTGAATTTCAATTAAAGGAATGGTTGTAAGATTGTAAGTTGTAAGTCAAGGACTAAATCCTTCCCTCTGCAGCTACAGTTTAATCTTTTGCCTCTAGCACATGGCCATGATCACTTAGGAAAAGGGCATTGCTTTCAGACTCCATGTTCTAATAGACTATGTTGTGGCGAAACCTAAAGAACCATGAAGAAGTTTGAACATGCAACATAAAAAAAATTTAATAGGTAAGAAAATAGCAAAGAGTGTACAGCAGGAGTCCAACAAAGCATTGGCAGCTTGCTGGCCAGCCCTCAATGAAAGCAGATCCATAACATATAGCCCTTTGGCCTGCTACATTTCAAAGACAAAGAAAAAGGCTGAAGCAGTGGAAATCACAGCATGACATTAGAATGTTTTTGATAAACCCATAGGTGGCCTTCTTATTATTAATCCCTTCCTACTAGATCAGCACGGCAACTGTATTATCTTTGAGATATCATCAGTGAATATAAACAATGTGGTGTACATGGCCACAGGTTCCTGACTGATTCTTCTCTCTGTCATCCCTCAGGGGTAATTTTACTTGCTGTCAATATTTTCTTACAAGGTTACTGTAAGCAAGTAACATATATGAAAGGGGGGAACATCTCATAAGTTTGGTAGTGAATGTAATTCACAGGTGTTTATGTGGAGGGGTAACATTTAGTACCACAACTCTTAGTGACACTGTGTATATGTATATCATTGTAGGACTGTGTATGTGTGAGAGAGAGGGAGCATGGCTGGGTTTGATTTGAAGGCAGACAAACTTGAGTCAGAATGCAAAGGAATATTCTGAAGCAGGGATGCAATTCAGCATGTTCTGACAGGTTCCGGTGAACTGGTAGCAGAAATTTTGAATAGTTTGGAGAACTGGCAAATATCACCTCTGGCTCGCCTCAGGAGTGGGGAAGGAATGGAGATTTTGCAATATCCTTCCCCTCCCATGCCTACCAACCAACCCCCACAGAACTGGTAGTAAAAAAATGAATTTCACCACTGGTCTGAAGTCTAAGTCCACCAAAGGTAAAAGGTAATCATTTGTTCTCGCCAGAGAAGGGAAGACCTTATAAGCACTTGTTGTTGAGCTCCACCCTCAGCCCATTATTCTGTAATACTGATGAATGGGACTGAAGTCCATTAAGATTTACTGTATGACCCACTGAAAATCTTTGAAAGGCTACAGTTTCCCATTATGTTTCTCAACTATTCCAAAATCAGTTTAAATGCTTATTTGGACCTAAACCAACAATAACTCTAGGATTTCTACTTCAAGTTGCTATGGTGCATGCTGATGGAGATAGTCTTAGAAAGGTAAAAAAATTAGAGCCTAAACAGCCATCACATGTTACTTGGCAGCCTGTCCAGAAATAGCCGGGATATGCTGTGAATCAATCATACAGTGAAAGATGGACTGAACTAATGTATCTTTTGCTTTGAATTATGAATGACACCTGTGAGTTCCAATGCAAATCTTTAAGTGATAGCTCTCTTAATTACAATATTGAAGTTCTGCCATTACCTTTGCATGATGAACTGCCTTGACCACTACTTTGATCTGTGGTTTTATGTGCCATGCCTTTCAGGAGTGTGGAAATGAGAAATCATTATTGGAAGTAATTTCAGGGATTGAAAAAGTTATTAACAGCATCAAATCCTGTTCTTGGTCAGAGAGAAACTGCCTTAAAAACTGAAAGGATGTTTTACATCATTCTGAATATGGACCTGATTATGTGGGTTCAGGTAAAAGAATGCAGTGGCTGCACTGGATTCCTGCACAAAAGAGCTCAATTTATTTTCCTATGCCACAGAAGGACTCACTGGAGAAGAGTCTAATGCTAGGAAAGATTGAGGGCAAAAGAAGAATGGGACAACAGAGAATGAGGTGGCTGGAAGGAAACATTAAAGCAGTAGGTGTGAGCTTAAATGGACTCCAGGGTATGGTAGAGGACAGCAAGGCCTGGATGAATGTTGTCCATGGGGTCGCGACACAACCGCAACTAACAACAACAAATGTCACCTTTGTCACAAAGTTTTACTCTCCACTTCTTTTACATTGCTATCATAGAATGACAGCCTAGATGATTTTCACATTGATGAATTTCACCATGTGAGCAATTACAACACACTCAACCGGGGAGATGATTTCCACCATTCTCTCTACTCTTCTAAAACCCTCCTTAACATTTCCCAACTTTATACTTAATGGGCAGGTGCACTAACTTCTAAACCAAACACTGCAATTTCATCCATTTTTTTAAAAATTGTATAATATACATCTCAGATAAATGAGTTTCATTTTTTAAAAGTTCTCTTTTTTCTCAAGTGGAAGAAGATAGGAGTTCAAAGCATAGTGGACATCAAGGTAAACATATAATGATTGAATGGTTGAAAATGACAAGAATTTTATCTGCAAGGCTTTTGGTTTTTAATAGTATTAAATAGAGCATAAGCATGTCTCATTTCATTACTCACATTGGCATATTTGAACAATTAAACTGAGAATTGATTAACACTTAATTTACTGAGAAACAATCTACTGAACAGCAAAAGGACTGAATCCAAAGTTTGATACTCTTAGTTAAGGGTATTAAAATTTATCCAAAATAATTTTATTCTATCCTAAAAGGAATCCAGATATTTACTTTTTAATATATAGTAAGAATGTCAGTCTTTTTGGCAATATAGCAATAGCACTAGCACTTAGAATTATATACCACTTTACAGTGATTTAAAGCCCTATCTAAGTGGTTTACCAAGTCAGTATGTTGTCCCCAACAATTTGGGTCCTCATTTTACCCATCTCGGAAGAATGGAAGGCTGAGTCAACCTTGAGCCTGGTGAGATTTGAACTGCCAAATTGCAGGCAACCAGCAGGCAGCAGAAGTAGCCGGCAGTACTGCACTTTAACCACTGCACCACCATGGCTTTATAACACTGAATTATATTGGAAATTAAATAAATAAAATATAATGTAAAGGATTATTTATTTAACTACTCAATTAACTAGCTGTCTTATTCACTGAAGTGAGTTGAAGAATAAAATGCAGCTTACAAACATTAGCTGCAAGTTTGCAAACTGTTTTTGGGCAGAATCTGGAAAGATACAACAATTTGACATGACAAGAACAGCACAACAAACATCATGCTGATTTGATAGAGGAACAATTTGAAAATAATGGAACAGAGGCATATATAAAAATAAAAATGTGTGTTTGATAATTTAAAGGAACAAAGTAAAGAAAGTTGTCTAATTTTGACCAATGGCTCGATTATTTGATTAAAATAGATTCTCTGACTATACTGCTCTTTAGCAAATATATTTATGTACTTTCTTTCTTTTTCTTGTTTAATCATTATTCCATATGTTTATAGTTTCTATTAACATCTGAGACTAAAATAGCAGTGACGATGTTATCTATGTAATTAAACTCCATTGATAGGGGTTGGCAGTTATATCTGGGAAACCTTTTTTAGGATTTAAGCAGTTTTTTACTTGTCTCATTCAAATACTTTCTTAACTAAAGCTGCTTCCTTTGTGAAAATGCAGCAATCATCAGTACATCACTTGAGAAAATCAAGGCTCATCCACATTTATAATAGTCCTAATGCTGAAACATCAAATATGGATAAATAAATATTAATGTTCCTACTATTTTGATCTCAGAAAAATGTAGATCTGAAATCTGGAATTTCGCTATTCAGAATGTTCTCTTACAGTCCAAATTTATTGTTTTATCGTAAGATCAGTCTAAAGGCTTCAATTTATAGATACAGTACATTGTGAATACAGATAAAGATCCTGACACTTGTCCATCACAGAGATGAAATGATGGACAAATTGCAAGAAAATTTACAGAATGAAGTGATAAAAAAGAATTGTGATTTCACCAGGATAGACAGCTATTGAACCTGCAATTACATCGCAAAATACTGGCTCCCCAAATGTTTGACACTAGCAGATCACTCTAGTACTCCAAAGATGAATGTTGCTTCAAGGCTTGCTTACTTTTTTGGAAGATTTAGGATATAAGAGGGTATGATGTGGATTGATCATAACTGTATTATACATAGCAATTTATGCTGCATAGGATAGATTAAAGGGTCTGAGTTTCATGCAGTTACAGAAGCAATGAAGGCTGAACAATCAGCAATTAATAGTGCATTTTTCCTGACACCATAAAATAAATGTGATTAGGAAAAAGACATGATTTTTATTTCACTTGAAGAAATATTGATTGGAAAATCCAAAATATTTAATTATAACAATATATAAATATATAACTCTAACCATAAATATAATTATGTCTGTCTGTCTGTCTGTCTGTCTGTCTGTCTGTCTGTCTGTCTGTCTGTCTATCTATCTATCTATCTATCTATCTATCTATCTATCTATCTATCTATCTATCTATCATCTCTATACTGCATATACAATACAATGTGTATGCAATGTGTATACATGTGTATGTATACATATGATAAGCCAATTTTTAAAAAATATTTTTGCCTAAAAAGGCACAATTAAGATATCATTACTATTGTTTAAAGGTTTATGCTCATTTATCCCAAATTCTAATTGATAAATTTAGGTATAGTTATAAGACCTAAAGGTATACTAATGAAAAAACTATTAATTGTGGTACCTAGCAGCTGTCAGCAAGAAGAGACAATACCTAGAAGATTTGCGCTTCTATTTGTTCTGGAAGTGCAAACCAATTGAATTTTAAGGTTGGTGGAGCTTCTAATCTACTCTTCAAATCTCATACTACTTCGGATGGTAGCTCTTTCACTCAATTACTCAAACTTCTTTCCAAGCAAATTGCATTGACTGTGAATTCATTTTTTTTTTGTTCCTTTTCCAAAAAGAAAGAAAACAAACAAGAGCTATTTAGGAGCAAAGCACTTCATTTCGGAGGGTTTGTATCAGATGTTCAGCACCACAGTTTCAATTATCTGGCTGCTGTTTACTGATGTGATTTTTTTAACCTCCTTTTTTCTTGGGTGGCTGCATGGCTAATTCAATTTTTACTCACTTATATTTTGCACTGCTGGTCACTTTAAACTGTTTTCACTTGTAACCCCTATTAATAAAATGCCTGATTAATTTCAAAAAGAGACTACTTCAAGAACTGCTTGTGGAAAAATTGGAAAACATCAAACAATTTTTAATGGTGCCATGTACTATGGAAAGTCCCAGTTGCCTCTTGAAAAAAGCACCTTTGGGACAAGGATAGATCCAGGTCAGATGACTGAGAATCTCCATTGACATTTAGCTATCCACTTTGGGATGAACCCCCTTCAAATGGTGCAGGAGTATGAATGGATTTTCAAAAAAATGGCAGACTACAGGAATCATTTGCACTTTGGTTTAAGATGCAGACAACACAGACTTGGCCTGTATTCAACAGTGAAGGGACACAGGGAAGAAAACATCCTGTAGAAAGCACAGCTCCACAACACAATCCTGTCAGCAGTTCCAAGAAAGTTCCAAACCCTTTTGCACCACTCAGGTGCCCCTGATGACACTGGCAAACCTCCAGGTGGCCCCATGACTTGCTAAAAGAATACAAATGGCCAGCTGCCTCCAAGGAATATAAACCATTCCATTCCTCACCATCCAATCAGAGCTGAAGAAGCTTTCATGGATGAGAAGCAAAATATCTTCAAAGAAAAAGCCAGTTGCCTCCTGAAAAACCATTTCTGAGATAATAAGCAGAATATAAGGTTGACTTATCCTTCCATCCTTCCGAGGATGGAAAAATGGGGACTCTCATTGTTGGGAGCAATATGCTGACTCTATAAAACCACTTAGAGAGGGCTGTAAAGCACTGTAAAGTGGTATATATGTCTAAGCTTATAATAGCTATTGCTGTTGCTATTTAAAAACATAACGGAGATATTTTAGTTCCACACAAGAAAACAATTTATTTTTGTTAATATAGTACATTAATGTCATTTTCTTTCCCTTTTCAGTATCCTTGCTTCGTATGACCCATATTGATTTCATATCCTTTTACACCTTTCTTTCTTTTATCCTTTTTGAGCTAAGAACATGAAAGATAATGAAACACAACATGAATAGCAATCCAAAGCAAGGCAACTTGTTTTGTCAAAGTTAGCTTGCATACGTAGTTGATCCAAGAGTAAATGTCTTATTCTTTATTCTGCTGATAAAGAAATTATTTATTTTGCCTCTAAGGGAAAAACATATAAAATGGGTGAAAAAAGTTTCATAAGATAACAATTGGGGGGAAAAGTAACAAACAATGGGAGATTCTGTCTGCCATGACAGTATGCTATGTTTTATTCTTAGAAAAAGCAATGTAGAAATGCATAAGAATAGAATACAATTCTCAACCATTCTAATTTTAGATGTAAACTATACTATACCATCTCAATTGGAGTTCATCAATATACAGGTGTGTAACATATGTCATGTTATAAAATTCCGTTTCCTAAATTGTCCATTATTGAATAAATTCTGAATATGTGAAAATGGCACAGCCCTTTCCTCCCCTGCTCAATAAAAACAAGCATTCATACACAGCTGGGATTGTTCAAAGGGTTTCCAGGTCATAGCAGTATTCCAATATTTAAGGGCTGTTACAGAGAGGAGGGGATCAACCTATTTTCCAAAGCACCAGAAATAATGGATTAAGAAGAGATTCAACCTAGAAATATGGAGAAATTTTCTGACACTGAGAACAATAAACTAACGGAACAGCTTGCCTTTGGAAGTTGTGGGAGCTTCATCAGTGGAAGCTTTCAAGAAGAGACTGGACAGCTGTCTATCAGAAATGATATAGGGTCTCCTGCTTGAACAGAGGGTTAGACTAGATGACCTATAAGGTCCCTTCCAACTCTGTTATTCTATAATTACACCTCAGACATTTTAGTGAACTTATTTATTTACTTATTTATTAGACATGGAATGACATTTTCAGTAAACTGTAATACATACATTAATACTGTATCTGTTAATGTTCTAATTCTTCTGGGAAATTTTAAATCAATGTCACTTGGCATACTATTTTATTTTCCCGGAACTAGGAATAAGTTTAAGCTGGTGTTCATTATTTGCAGTATTTTTGCATGAACTATTTCCATGTAGAGTTGCCTGCTGCTGTTTATAGAGAAGTACCACAAATAATCCAGCAGTATCACATCTGGTCATTATCCTTTTGTCTGAGGTAGACAGATGACAGCAATTGTATTGTCCAAGCGATTTTTTTCAACACTTGCCCATAATGATTGCAATACACAGCTGTGCAGGCAGATTCTTAATAGGCCTTACATAATGACAATCCAAAGCTATTAAGATCAGTTCAGAGCAGATTTCATATTACTGAATATGTACCAAGGTTGCATCTCTTATGTCATTGGGAATGGCTCCTGGCAGATGTGCATAGCATCTTCCTGAGCCTGAGTTTTACTACATTTCAGGAAGAAATTCTCAGTACTCGGTTTTTATAATTTCCCATCATATAACATTTTATGTCATATTTCTAGCACCAAGCTAGGTATCAGCATGCTCCTCATTGTTAGCCAAAATAGTTGCATAAATCATCAAGAGTTAAAATGTGCAGAGATGGATGAGCAGGAATAATTGTCAAACTCCAAAAAGGGATATAAGACAAATCAAATTAGTGAAAACAACCAAATAGGGGAACCAAATAGGTTCCTCTGGATGTACGTACATCTGGATACAATAATACTCTGCAGCTCCACTACACCAGTGAAACCAAGATCTGAGCTTAGACGAGCAGAAATTTTGGCACATCACTATATCTCAGTTAATGATATGGAAAATTTCCAAACAATTGTACTTCCCAAACTATATTATCAAGAATTCATTTTAAATATATATTTAGTATATTTGCCCCCCACCCTACCCTGCAGTGTTGTGAACAGAACAACAAAATGCAAAGGCAAATATTTAAGGAAACTATTATATTATAAATGGATAGCCATTTGTCTGGAATGGTATAGGGTTTCCTGCCTAGGCAGGGGGTTGGACTAGAAGACCTTCAAGGTCCCTTCCAACTCTACTATTGTATTATTGTATTATTGTATTATTGTATTATTGTATTATTACAAGTATGAATGTATGTTTGTGTACATGCATTTATGTGATAGCATGAAATAGTATTGTCCATTAAAGAAAATGTTTTGCAAAAATATGCACATTAGGATGAAAGTACAGAAAAATATTTACAGGAAAAAAATATATATAAACTTTTTTTTAAGAAGCAAGAGTAGATTAAGGGAATCTAGATGAAACTAATCCAAGGTTGGAATATTGAGAGACCATATGACCAGTGGTGGGTTGCTAACCACTTACTACCAGTTTGCTCATGCGTATGTGTGCGCCTGCGTGTGTACACAACACTTCTGCACATGCACAGAAGTGTCCGGGCGGGTGGACGGAGCCTCCCACTGCTACCACTACCAGTTTGGCCGAACTGGGAACAACCCACCTCTGAACATGACAGATTAACAATCACTGTGAAAATGCAGACCTAACTTTCAAGAGCATTTTCTCAAAAAATGAATCATAGCAATCCACTCTGCAAAAAACTAAATATAAATAAACCAGTATTGATCTTATTTTGTCACAAATTATTGAATTAGAGATGGTAAAACCATTCTTACTGCCACTATTGTCTAACATCAAGAAGAAGTTGGATAACCATTTGTTGAAGTAGTGTAGGGTTTCCTGTCTAAGTAGGGGGTTGGACTAGAAGACCTTCAAGGTCCATTCCATTCCTATTCTATTCTATTCTATTCTATTCTATTCAAGGGAAAATGAAATGATATAAAAATACCAAACTGAAGAATTCCTAAGAATTTTGGAAACATGCAAACATTCAAAACATTCCTTCTGTCAGGTTGCATTGACAAATTCCACGTGTGTTTAAAATTCATCAGGTACACTTGAGCATTCCGTTCTCAATCTTTGTTCTTAATAGCCAGTATTCTGTGTAATAACTGTTTCAAAGTGTGAGAGCACAGTCTACAAATAAAAAAGTCAGGGTAGATCCAGTTTAATTGGCCAGTTGTGATGCAGATTTAGAATCGAAAAATGTCTCTTTTTTCAAAAATGTAAACTGTGTAGAATATGCTTCAGAATACAACAAAATATTGAAGGAGTTAGCACTTATCTTTTTGCTTTGACTTGTATAGCTTTTCAAAAGCAAAATAAACTTAACAGTGACTTTTTTAAAAAGAGTTTTCTTGAAGTGGACATGAAAGCAAGGATTGCAGCTTCAGAAATTTTTTTGAGAATTAATATTGATTTTTCAAGAGATTATAATATTATATGTTAAAAATGGAAGAATAAATTAGCATCTGAAAGCCAATTACACTGTCACAGACTGGATTTATATAAAGCTGTACAACAATGTAATAGGATTAAATTATGGTTATGTGATTTCTATTTATGTGCAGAAGGCTAGGGAAACTTTTAAATCAGAAATGTGTGTTTCTCTCATCACAGTTGCACGTGGAATAAAGCAGGCTGATCTTCATTTAACCTTGCTTAATTCTTCTCTCACTTCCTTTATTGTAAAAACATAATAATAATAATAATAATCTTTAATTTATAAACCGCACCCTTTCCTAAACAGGACTCGGAGCGGTGTACAGTCATATTAAAACAGTATAAATACAAAATATGGGTATACTTAAATATACAAATAGGTAAACGGAGGAGGTAGGATAAGGACTGTACAATATTTAAATTAAAATACAAATAAACATTAAAATACCCTTAAAAACTACCCAATAAGATGTTTGCCAGGAGGTTAAAATGGGACTATAAATCAGTTAAGCCAGCTAATTGGAACAGGTGGGTCTTAAGCTTCTGTCGGAAGGAGCGGAGGTCGGTGGTAGTTCTAATATCGGGGGGGGAAGGTCATTCCAGAGGGTTGGGCCCATCGCAGAGAAGGCTCTACTCCTGGGCGCCACCCGTTGACACTGCTTAGTGGACGGCACCTGGAGGAGTCCCTCCCTGTGAGAGCGGATTGGTCACAGGGATGTATGAGGTGAGATGCGATCCCGCAGGTAACTAGGTCCCATGCCATGGAGCGCTTTGAAGATAGTAACCAACACCTTGAAACGCACCCGAAAAACCACAGGAAGCCAGTGCAGCTCGCGCAGGAGTGGTGTTATATGGGAGTATCTTGTCCCTCCCATGATGGCCCGCGCGGCCGCATTCTGAACTAGCTGTAGTCTTCGGGTGCATCTCAAGGGGAGCCCCATGTAGAGAGCGTTGCAGTAGTCCAGGCGAGACATCACCAGCGCATGAGTGACAGTGCGTAAGGCGTCCTGATCCAATAGGGGGTGCAATTGGCGCACCAGACGAACCTGGTGGAACGCCCCCCTTGCCACGGCTGCCACATGGTCATCCATCGACAGCCGGGCATCAAGGAGGACACCCAAATTGCACGCCCGTTCCACGGGGGGCAGTTGTTCGCCCCCTATGGCCAGCGATGGAGTCCACTGGTTGAACCGGGGCGCCGGTAGCCACAGCCACTCAGTCTTGGAGAGGTTGAGTCTGAGTCTGTTGTCCCCCATCTAGACCCGAATGGCTTCCAAGCACCGGGACATCATTTCGACGGCCTCGTTGGGGTGGTTTGGGGTGGAAATGTACAGCTGTGTGTCATCAGCGTACAGATGGTATCCAACCCCAAAACCATGGATGATCTCACCCAGCGGCTTCATGTATGTGTTGAACAGGAGGGGCGAGAAGACCGACCACTGCGGCACCCCACAAGTGAGTGGCCTCAGGGTCGACCTCTGCTCCCCTGCCAACACACATTGCATCCGGTCGGAGAGGTAGGAGCAGAACCACCGCAAAACGGTGCCCTCTACTCCCATCCCCTCCAGCCGGCGCAATAGGATACCATGGTCGATGGTATCGAAGGCCGCTGATAGGTCTAATAGGACCAGGATAGAGGAACAACCCCTATCTCTGGCCCTCCAGAGATCATCCACCAACGCGACCAAGGCCGTCTCTGTGCTGTGACCGGGCCGGAAGCCGGACTGGCGCGGGTCTAGATAGTCGGTTTCCTCCAGGTGACGTGGGAACTGTTGTGCCACCACACTCTCTACAACCTTCGCTAAAAAGGGAAGGTTGGAGACGGAACGATAATTAGCTAGCTCCACCGGGTCCATGGAAGGCCTCTTGAGTAGGGGCCTCACCACCGCCTCTTTCAAGGCAACCGGCAAGGACCCCTCCTCCAATGAAGCATTCACAAGACCCAGGAGCCAGCCTCATGTAACCTCCCAGGATGCCAGTACAAGCCAGGAGGGACACGGGCCCAATAAACATGTAGTGGCTCGCAGTCGCCCACGTAACCTGTCCAAATCCTCAGGGGCAACAGAGTCAGACTCCTCCCAGCGTGGTGCCTCAAGACTTGCTTCCGACGTCTCCCCTGGGCCACTGAAGGGGGCCCATCCACTCCGGATCTGAGCGATTTTGTCCTGCAGATATTCCCCAAACTCCTCTGCTCTACCCTGCAAAGGGGCTTCCCGCGGCCTCTGTGATAAGAGGGAGCGGGTCACCCGAAACAGGGCAGCAGGGCGGTTATCTGCGGATGCAATAAGAGCGGCACAGTGTCTACGTTTGGCCGCTCTCAGTGCCACAAGGTAGGTCCGTAAATAGGCTCTTACCTGTGTTCGGTCAGATTCGGAGCGTGAGGACCTCCACCTGCTTTCTAGGCGTCTCTTGTGGCGTTTCATCACCCTCAGCTCCTCGGTAAACCAAGGAGCCAGGGTGGTTTGTTGCCGCAGGAGAGGCCGCAAAGGCACTACCCAGTCCAATGCCCCAGCAGCCGCCCTATTCCAAGCGGCCACTAGGTCCTCCGTCCGGGAGTGGGTCAGGGCTACAGGAAGAGGCCCAAGCTCCATCTGGAAACTGTCCGGTTCCATCAGTCGCCTGGGGCGGAACCATCTGGGACAGTCAGGTTCCGCCTCCCCACGGTGGGGGGTAGCGCCGGGGAAGTCGAGCTGGAGAAATGAGTGATCTGACCATGACAGGGGTGTAATAACCAAATCCCCTATTCCCAGATCACTCGTCCACTGTCCAGAGACAAAAACAAGGTCCAGTGTGTGCCCACCTTCGTGTGTGGGGCCCTGAATTAATTGGGTCAGGTCCATGGCTGTCATGGAAGCCATGAACTCCCGAGCCACCTCGGATGCTTCACCCGTCGACGGCAGGTTGAAATCCCCCATAACCACAAGTTTGGGGGTATCAACCGCCATCTCTGCGATCAGCTCGAGGAGCTCAGGCAGGGCCGCTGATGCATAGCGAGGAGCCAAGTATACAATCAGCAAGCCCAACTGCCTCCCAGGGCCCCATTTCACACCAAGGGACTCACAACCGGATATCTGCGGCACAGTGAACTCCCTCGGTTCCAGACTCTCCCGTATAATTACCGCCACCCCACCACCCTTACCCAGGGCCCGCGGCTGATGGAATGCACGGTAGCCTGGTGGGCACATCTCCACGAGAGGTAAACCACCCTCGTGGCCCAACCAGATCTCTGTTATCCCTGCAAGGTCCGGCTCCCCCTCTGAGATAAACTCATTAATGAGGGGGGCCTTGTTAACAGCGGGCCTTGCATTGCAGAGCATCAGCCTCAGGCCCTGGCTCTGTAGGCCCTGGCCACCTAGGCTGCGAGGGTTGGTACGAGCGACCGGGCGTGTCCAGCAGCCACGGTCTCCCAACCGACTGCGAGATTTTCTTCCGTCCTCGCGCCCACCCCTCCCCACGACAGTTGGAATAAAACAACCCTCTATAGGAATGTCATTTTGCCTTCCCCCCCACTCCGCTCTCTTCCCCCTTGACCTCACCTGTTCACCTGGCAAAAGTCCCCCTCCTGGTCTGATTATCCCTCCCACCCACCCTGGTGCCCCCTAAAATGGATAAAAAGCATCTGGTTAAAAACCCCCTAAGTCTTCGCTTCCTCCACCTCTCGGGGTTAACAAACCCGTCATTAAGGTGGGCCCTTGAAAGGGCAAAGGGCCATGTCTGCGAGAGGGGGGACTCCCGCACCAGGAGCAAGTGTGACCTCGAGTATATACTGGGGGGAGCTGTAGCAAGGGCCAGGGTGTTGTAGATGTTAAATTGAGTCAGCAAGCCAGGTTCCACATCAGATGGTAAGTCAGTACGTGGGTGATAAGTGGATGGTAAATTTATGGTGAATAGGTGGAAAGTAGATGGTAAATGGTGGAGGCCCGGAGGCAGTCTGTGGTGTGGGCGGGGCAGACAGTCTAAGTAGATATTTGATGAAGTTTGATGGTAAAATTGATGGTAAATTTGATGGTAAACGGGTGAAAGATGGTAGGGGGTAGTCACGCAGGCACGCACAGTAGTCAGTGGTTATAGATAGTCAAAATAACAAGTGGGCAGGTAGTTATAGATAGCCATGGCAGGTAGATGGCAGATGGCAGGGGTTGATAAATCCTTTCTCTTCCTGGCACTAAACCTCCTGCCGATGGAAGCCTCCTGCCGGTCTCCTGGGCACAAACCCATCCTGCCCCTGGTGCCACAGGTCTCCCTCCTTCTGCCAGGCTCCAGCATAGATCTTTAAGGACTAGACCCATCATAGCCTGCCTCCCCCTGCTTCAGCGCCCCCCCCCCCCGCTGTTAGTCCTGGCCCGAGCGCTGCTCCGGCCGGCCTACAGCTCCCCCGCAGGCCTTCTTTCGGCCTCCAGCGTCTCGAGACTTGTGCAACCCCCAAACGGCCTTCCAACGGTCCTCACCCTCCAATTCGGCCTTGTTGGCATCGCCGATGTCGTCGTTGTGCCGCCCGGGTCGCTGGGATGCCGCCGCCGCTGCCACCCATTCGTCCTGGCTCTACCTCTACCTCCGCAGTCGCCGTCGCCGCCGCCGCCATCGCCGACCTCCAGCTGAAGCTCCAATACCGACTCCACCTCCAACTCTCATTTCGGCTCCAGCTGGGGCTATCTCCTTATCTTTCCTGGCTGTTTGACCACCCTGGAGGGCCAATTAAGGCTCTATGGAAAGCCAGGGTGGTCGCTGCTCTTAATTCCTGACCCTCATGATGGAAAGAGGGCCAGGGGTGCCCCTCCCCCGTCAGAGAGCTCCGTGGTAATACGGAGCTCAGAAGTCAGCAGCCATTTCCCCGGAAGCTCCTCCTCCTGGGAGAAGCTGGGGAGATGCACTGCACGCCTGCAGCTCTGCTTCCTTCTGAGCGTCCCCTGTACATTGACTTGACCCCTGTAAATTGACTTGAAAACATAACTTCAGGGTGACATCTACACTGACTTCTATTCAGAAAATTATTCTCAGACTCATCATCAATTTGTCTTGTTAGGTTTCATTTTAAATTGATTACTTTTGAAGAAATCCACCAAACAGAATTTTCATGTTAACTGTCAGTCTGTCTGTCCGTCCGTCCATCCATCCATCCATCCATCCATCCATCCATCCATCCATCCATCCATCCATCCATCTATCTATCTATCTATCTATCTATCTATCTAATCTTTTGAGAGTAGAAAGGAATTGGTGTCCATTTAAATAGATTCAGTTTAATTCTAATAAATGATTTAGATTTCATATTTACAAGCAACTGTGTATAATTTCATTCAATATTTAATAGTATACTTCTTTACTTTCTCACCTATGCCCAGAAAAATACATTTTTTTCTAATAACCTATTTTTCAAATAGGTTTGACTCTATTCTGAAAATAAAACATTGAAAGATTAAAATAACATTTCCATAACTTTTTGACAAGAGGTGATGAAGGTCAATTTTAAGTGTCTTATTTGATGCAAAAGACAGCACAGATATTAACTATGAAGTGCTACCACTACAAGAAGGTAAGGACAAAATAAAAGTTTATCTTGTACATTCCATATGAAGAATGAAATGAAAACAGGTTGTCCTTTGTCATTTGCAGCTGCCATGGAGTCCTAGGAAAAGATATAGGTTCCAAGTAATATACCCATAGCAAACAGAACTCCAAGGCAGGTAGATTGCTCAAAGAACAGTTTTATTGGATATATCATATTGGCACAGCCTGGTGAAAACCGACTCTGAATATTCCCGTGGTTTTTACCTAACTAAAATTAAAAGTTTTCTCTCTTCCACAATCAGTCACATGGTCCAATCAAGGTGTCCTCCGGTTGCTTGGCAACTCCTCCTCTCAGACTTTCTCTTAGTTCCTCTCTTAGACTTTCTCTTAGTTCCCAGGAGAAAGTATTTTGTTTTGGCTACAAATCCCAGCTATCTCTATCCCCCGCTCACTATCCCTCAGCTCCAGTGTGACAACAGTGAAGCTTCAAAATGGTGTTGGTCAGGTCAGCTTCAGGATTGACAGCAGGTGCTTTAAAGAGTTACCAGAATGTGTTGTATGATTCTCTCCTAAACTATAATCCATTCTTTCATAACCTACCTCTACTACAGAAAAAAAACCAAAATTAGCTATTGATGTAAGTCAAAATGCCTCACTGAAAATGTAAAGGATGTTGCAGGAGTGGGTGTATTGTTAATCTTTTTGGAATAAGCTGTGAAAAGATGTATACAGCATTATAAGCATCTTGATCTGAGTCTGGAAAGGAATCAGAACCAAGCAGATTTGGTTCAAAAACATACTTTGGGACTTTTGAGAAACATTATTCAGTATTATTTTATTATATCTATTATTTCCATGAATCAAGGGTTAGTAACCTACAGCCTCAATACAGGTAGTCCTCAGCTAATAACCACTTGTTCAATGACTGTTTGAAGTTATGACAGTGATAAATAAATGATGATTGCAAACAGTTCTTGAAAGTTGTAGCCATCCTAGCACCTCTGTGGTAATGCAATAGAAAAGAAAGTTGCAAATTGCCGTGGTAATTTGCTTACATTCCCACTAAGAATGTACATTCCAAGAAGCCCCCAGACAACAGGGCAAGTACTGTGTATGCCTCAGTTAGGTAATGGTCACTTATCTAGCTGCACTTGCACCATGCTGTATATTTCTGGCCTCAACACACTCGCTGCCGTGGTCCGACGATGGCCAGCAGAGCTGGCAGCAGAGTCGGAGAGTGAGGAGGTTGGGAAGAACACGGGCCAATCCTGAGGGCTGAGGAAAGCTCAGATGAGGGCTCTGCATCAGAGGCAGAGAGGGAGCTAGAGAGCAGCAAGGCAGAGAAACAGCTGGAGCCTGTTCCCAGGATGCGCATTTGCAGAGCTGCCAGAATACAAGAACAACTAGGAAAGCAGGATCGACTTAAGAGTAAATGCCATACCTCAGAGGTGATTGGCCCCTCCCATAGGAAACAAAAGAGGAGCGAATGGGGAGTGGACTTTTTCAGGAAACAATTTGTTCATTTGGTCGTGTCAAGAGTGGAAAGTTCTGTTTGTAACTATAAGAGACTCTGTGCCAAGTTTGGCCTTGTCCTGAATTTGGAAACTAGTTATTTGGTACCTTGCTAAACGTGATCAGGTTTGTGTTTGATAAACATTCCTTTGAATGACTGTTTGCTAAGCCTGGTGGACTGTGAATGAAAGGAATTCATAATTGTGTAAATAAAAGGGGTTTGGCCAGGACCAAGACTCTGCTTCTTGCTGTTTAAGGAAGCCTGGGTCAGAACACTTGCACCATGCATCCCTGACCTTGCCATACTAGTGCCACACCACAGTAGCCCCCTACTCTAACCAGCCCATTCCATAGCACATTCACACCTGCTGGGTGCTTGTCAGCTTTCTAAGAACAGGTTTGTCATTACTGTCATTTACAACTTCCTATCATGTTTTCCATTAATTTTGGTTGGAAGCTAGCAGGAAGTCACAGGTCTTGGTCTCATGAGGTCCTTGTTTAATAGCAGCAATAAGGACTTCATGGGTTGCTGTCACTCAGTGATGTGGTCATGTGACATTTCACTATATATTTGCATTGCTTAGTAATAATTCCTATTGCCATGTTAACTGAGGCCTACCTATTACCAGTAGCCCTGGAATAAATTCTAAAGCTTATTTTCACAAGTGACAAAAGAACCTTGGGAGATCAATGCTGAATTGAAAGCCACTAGTGATGACAGGATAAACCAACTATTGAATCAGAAAACATAATAAGGAGCATCTCTACCTGTTTTGTTGCACTTCAAAATAAAAGAAAGCATGTAATAAACAGAGTGATAGCACAGAGTATGCAGTTGAGATAGAGATAGAAAAAGATAATGTAGGATGGCAAAGGAACAGAAATAATGCAATAAATCCCTTTATGGTACTGAAGAAAATTAAGAAGAAATTAGATTCTTAGCCAGCTTGTTTTATTTGCTGTGAACTTTTTAATTGTCTAACATATTTATTGCAAATGTTTTATTGCTGCTTTATGGTTTGTTAAGGATATAATCTGCTGCTTTATTTGTTTTGCAATATAATTGATTGTATTCCGGCATGAAATCTTGACAGGCTATAGGGTGATATATAAAATGGTTTAAATAAATAAAAAGCACCAGACAATCACACACATATCTAAGTGAATGTATTTGAAGCCAAACTAAAAATCTAAAGGTAGGTGTAATTATTCCTGTTAATATATACTTAAAACACAAACACTTGTAGCATGGTAAAATAACACATACCTGGGCTGCAAGTATAGAAAATAGAGCAAAGGGAGGTAGATCCATTTATTTTTGTTGCAGTGATTTTAAGTTTCTTCACTAGATTATCTTTGCCTGCTTATTCTTAATAATAATTCACTCACATGGCAACAGTTAAAATAGTTCTGTTTTTAATGTAAAACATACTGTATCATTCTTAATGACTAAGTTGAACATTTCAAACCTTTCGTGCAGATATGAAATTTCTGGACCAAATAAGAATATCTTTTTTCTAGTATGTTGAGTCTAACATTTTGTATTAGAAGTGTAGTATTTTATTTTCCTGAACTTACAAAATCAAGATCAAACATTTATAGCACCTTATTTGTGCTAATATTCCCTATTTGTGCTAATAAATGCCAAAGAAGATCATAGGAACTTCTAATTTATGTTTGAGCACTGGATTAGATTAAATATATATTGTTCGATTCTCTTTATCTCAGTAATTAATACCTAAATGTTTGAATCCTGAAAAGCTCTGTAGATCATATGAAAATGACTCAAGGGATGTTGCAGCCATCATATAAGAGCAATGTAAATATAAAGAAAGACCTTAATAAGACCAAGGACACATCTTATCCTTTGCTTCATTCTCATATCAGTCAATCAAATGCCTATGACCAGATATGAATCCATATATATATGTTGTATTTGTACTGATAAATAAATAAAGGGAGACTAGTATAGATCTATTTCGAGCTAATTAGCTCTCATGAGCTAGCCATACCCTTACTGGGATTTGAACCTGGGCTGTATTATGTATTAGGCAGGAGTCTTAGCCACTAAGCCACAGGCTCTCCTCCTTATCAGTTGAGCCAGGGAAATAGGTATGTATTTGTGTTACAACCCCTGGTATGCCTAAATATGGGAGGAAGGTCACTACTCCCTCTTTCTATCCTTCGGCTCATCACAGAACACCATGCAGGCAGAAAACCATTTTTTTTAAAGGCAACATTAAGGCAACATTAAAAATATATATATATATATGGTTTTCTGCCTGCATGGTCTTCTGTGATGAGCCGAAGGACAGAAAGAGGGAGTAGTGACCTTCCTCCCATATTTAGGCATACCAGGAGTTGTAACACAAATACATACATACATACATACATACATACATACATACATGTATGTATGTATGTATGTATATGTATATATATATATATATGTGTGTGTGTGTGTGTGTGTGTGTGTGTGTGTGTGTGTGTGTGTGTATGTATGTCTTTGGTTGTTCGGGTTTTCTCCCGCGTAGAATTGGAAGTATCTTTACGACGTTTCGATGAAGTCTCATTCATCATCTTCAGGCTGCTGCTTCCGGCTTGGTGCTTCTGGCTTGGTGCTTCCAGGAGCAATGTGAGATCTCAGCCGGTTCCTCTTTTTAACTGCCAGTGGGGGTTTGTGCTGATTGGGTGGGAGCTTGGCTGCATTCTGATTGGGTGGAGGTGTATTCTGATTGGTAGGGGGCTTGGCTGTGCTCTGATTGGATGGGAGTTTGGCTGTGCTCTGATTGGATGGGGGCGTGTTCTGTTTGGGTGGGAGCCTGGTTGTGCTTGTGTTAGTCTGAGTTGCAGAGGGATTTGAGCTGGTGAGCTGCATTGCTGTTGTTTGGCTTCGCGTTTGTGGTCGTGCCACATCTCCGTGGTGGGTATCAGTTCGCTTCATGTATGGATTGGAGGGGTTTAAAGTGGCTAATAATGCAGCTGTGGTCTGGCTTCTGGTTTGTGGTCGGGCTTCTGGTTTGTGGTCATTATCGGTGTGGGTTTGGGCTTGCTTTTTGCGTGGATGTGTGATAGTGACATCCTGTGTGGTTTTCGTGAGTGTGGGTCTGGTATCATTCTTAGTGTTAGGGACTCGTTTGTCAGTGAGGGCGGGTTTCCAAATGGCTGGTAGGCGGGAGGTATCATCTCGTTTATTCATGCTGTGTGGTCGTTTTTCTATCTCAATAGCTTCTCTGATTATTCTGTTGCTAAAGTGTTCAATTTTGGCAATAGTCCTGTGGCTTTGAGGTGTTGGACCAGGGAAGAAGTTGGTTCTTCCTTTCTGACTGAGTTTTTGTGTTCTTCAATGCGTGCCTTTATTCTTCTTTTTGGTTTGTCCAATGTATGTGGTGGGGCAGGTGGTGCATGGGATTTCATATACTCCTTGATTTTCTAACTCTATTTTGTCTTTGGGGTTTCTCAGGATGGTGGATATTTTTTGGTTTGTGTAGAATGCTGTCTTGATGTTGTGTTTGTGGAGGATCTTGCTGATTCTGTCTGTGGTGCCTTTTATGTATGGGAGGAGGGCTTTGCCGTTTTCTTGTTCACTGTCTTGGATTTTAGTGGGGTTTTCTTTTTGGATTAGGTTAGTGATATTGTTTCTTTGGAATCCGTTGGATGTTAGTATGTTGGTGAGAGTGTGTAGTTCGGTTTTGAGGTGTTGTTCGTCAGCTAAGCGTTTTGTTCTGGAGATGAGTGTCTTGGCTACAGAGTTGATCTGTGCTGGGTGGTGGTGTGAGAGTGCGTGCAAATAGCGGTTTGTGTGTGTTTTCTTCTGGTAGATGGTGTGTCCTAGGGATCCATCGGATTTCTTATAGACTAAGACATCCAGGAAGGGGAGTTGGTTATTGGCTTCTGTTTCCATGGTGAACTGTATTTTGGGGTGTAGGCTGTTGAGGTGTGTGAGGAAGTTGTCCAGTTTATCTTTCCCGTGTGGCCAGATTTTGAAGGTGTCGTCTATGTATCTGAGCCAGAGTTTGGGTTTGTGATCGGATTTTTCTAGAGCTTGGGTTTCAAAGTGTTGCATGTAGAGGTTAGCAATGACAGGTGAGAGGGGTGATCCCATGGGTGCTCCTTCTATTTGTTTGTATTTTTGTCCATTATAGATGAAGTATGTGTTGGTTAGGCAGTGGTTGGTCAGATCTAGGATATGTTTGGGGGGGGGGGTTGTATTTGTGTATGTATGTATATATGCATTTATGTATGTATGTATATGTATGTATGTATGTATTTACACGCACACAGAGACATACATGCATTGTGTATATTAGGAGAAAATGTGAATGATTCTTGTTATATTTTTAAAATGTAACTTGTAAAACTTAATGGTGGTTCGGGAGTTCATGGCTTCCATGACAGCCATGGACCTGACCCAGTTAATTCAGGGCCCTACTCACGAGGGAGGCCACACCCTGGACCTTGTTTTTGTCTCTGGCCAGTGGACGAGTGATCTGGGAATAGGGGACCTAGACACTATTCCCCTGTCATGGTCGGATCACTCACTTCTCCGGCTGGACTTCCCTGGTGCTGCCCCCCGCCGCGAGGAGGCGGAACTGGAAGGTATTAGATGGTTCCGCCCCAAGCGCCTGATGGAACCGGATAGGTTCCAGACGGAACTTGGGCCACCTCCTGTGGACCTGACCCGCCCCCGAGTGGAGGACCTGGTAGTCGCATGGAATAGTGCGACTGCCGGGGCCCTAGACCGGGTGGCGCCTTTGCGGCCTCTCCTACGGCGACGAACCACCCTGGCACCTTGGTTTACCGACGAGCTAAGGGTGATGAAGCGCCACAAGAGACGCCTAGAGAGTCGTTGGAGATCCTCCCGTTCCGAATTTGACCGAGCACAGGCACGAGCCTATTTGAGGACGTACCTTGTGGCATTAAGAGCGGCCAAACGTCAACATTGCGCCGCTCTTATTGCGTCTGCAGATAACCGCCCTGCCGCCCTGTTTCGGGTGACCCGTTCCCTCTTGTTTGAGAGACCACGGGAAGCCCCACTACAGGGCAGAGCAGAGGAGTTTGGGAATTATCTACAGGACAAAGTCGCTCAAATCCGGATGGGATGGACCCCTTTCAGTGGTTCAGTAGAGACGCCCGTTGCGAGTCTTGAGGGACCGCTTTGGGAGGAGTTTGACTCGGTTGCCATCGAGGATTTGGACAGGTTGCGTGGACGTCTGCGACCCACCACATGTTTATTGGACCCGTGTCCCTCCTGGCTTGTACTGGCATCCTGGGAGGTTACGCGCGACTGGCTCCTGGGCCTGGTGAACGCCTCGTTGGGTGAGGGGTCTCTACCGGCCGCCTTGAAAGAGGCGGTGGTGAGGCCCCTGCTCAAGAAGCCTTCCCTGGACCCAACGGACCTAGTCAATTATCGTCCAGTCTCCAACCTTCCTTTTTTAGCGAAGGTTGTAGAGAGTGTGGTAGCACAGCAGTTCCCACGTCACCTGGAGGAAAATGATTATCTAGACCCGCGCCAGTCCGGCTTCCGACCCGGGCACAGCACGGAGACGGCCTTGGTCGCATTGGTTGATGATCTCTGGAGGGCCAGAGATAGGGGTTGTTCCTCTATCCTGGTCCTATTAGATCTCTCGGCGGCGTTCGATACCATCGACCATGGTATCCTGTTGCACCGGCTGGAGGGGCTGGGAGTCAGGGGCACCGTTTTACGGTGGTTTGGCTCCTACCTCTGGTCGGACGCAACGTGTGTTGACAGGGGAGCAGAGTTCGACCCGGAGGCCACTCACATGTGGAGTGCCACAGGGATCGGTGCTCTCGCCTCTCCTGTTCAACACATATATGAAACCGCTGGGCGAGATCATCCGTGGTTTTGGAGTGGGATACCATCTGTATGCTGATGATACTCAGCTATACATTTCCACTCCGAACCATCCCAATGAGGCCGTCGAAATGATGTCCCGGTGCCTGGAGGCCGTACGGGTCTGGATGGATGGCAACCGACTAAAACTCAACCCTTCCAAGACGGAGTGGCTGTGGCTTCCGGCCTCCCAGTTCAACCAGGTGCTTCCATCTCTGGCCATCGGGGGCGTCCAACTAGCCCCCATGGAACAGGTGTGCAATTTGGGCGTCCTCCTGGATGCCCAGCTGTCCATGGATAACCATGTAACAGCCGTGGCAAGGGGGGCGTTCCACCAGGTTCGCCTGATGCGCCAATTGCGCCCCTTATTGGACCGGGATGCCCTACGCACAGTCACCCATGCGCTAGTGACGTCTCGCCTGGATTACTGCAATGTTCTCTACATGGGGCTTCCCTTGAGATGCACTCGGAGACTACAGTTGGTCCAGAACGCGGCCGCGCGGGTGATTATGGGGAGGACTAGATACTCCCCTGTAACACCTCTCCTGCGCGAGCTGCACTGGCTGCCTGTGGTCTACCGAGTGCGTTTCAAGGTTTTGATTATGATCTTTAAAGCGCTCCATGGCACAGGGCCTAGTTATATGCAGGATCGCATCCTGCCCCACACATCCCTACGACCAATTCGCGCACACAGAGAGGGACTTCTCCGGGTGCCGTCCGCCAAACAGTGCCGGGGGGCGACACCCAGGAGCAGAGCCTTCTCTGTGATGGGCCCAGCCCTGTGGAATGACCTCCCCCGTGACATCAGGATTACTTCCGATCTCCGCTCCTTCCGTGTACAGCTGAAGACCCACCTCTTTCAATTATCCGGCCTGGCTCAATCGCAATCGTAATTTTCCCATTCCTCCAAACGGTTTTTTAAATTGGCCTTAAATATTAATTTTTATTGGGTTTTTACAATTGGGGTATTTTAAAGCTGATTTTTAACTGTCCATTGATGTAATTTGTTTCCTCCTCCGTGTATGTAGGTGTGTTGTGTATGTATGTACGTTTGGTGCTGTTATATATTTTTATGTTTTATGCTCCATTGTACGCCGCCCCGAGTCCTACTTGGAAAGGGAGCGGCTAATAAATCCAAATTTATTATTATTATTATTATTATTAATGTAGGAAAAACATGGAACAACATCATGATGAATATGTGTCACAATGTAGCTGAAGCTGGTGCGATGAAATGTAGAGATAGTAATCCCATTGGTTCACCTTCGTACATAGCTGGGGAAGAGGGAGGGGGGGTTCTTCAATTAGTGGTAGACATGATGGTGATCTGATGTAAAATTGGAAAGAGAGAAGGATGGGAAGGAAGGTTTGGATAGAAATGTGACTATACTGAATATTTTGTCAATTTTTCACTTCAAGATAATTCAGAATTCAAACTTGGTTTGCAATTTTCATTTTGTCAATACTTCGTTGGGTGGAGGGATCCCCAGTGTATTACTAATGATTATATTTCATTTATAATGGATCATGGAGCTATAAATTTCATTAAAAAGAGAGATAAATACAATAAAATTTAACTTTTCCAAAAGAGTTAATGAAAGTGTAAATATAACATTAGATAACTGTAATATTGGAGTTCAGAATTTTTAAGTAAATGTGTTTTTGTCTTGTCCACATTTTGGGAAATTTACCAAATTTAAAAGAAGCAGAAGTAACTGCTTCTGCTGGGGTCCTGTATAAAATAGAGAAAGGAGGCATTTAATTAAGAAAAAGGCAAATGTCTGCTTTTCGTGAGTTGCTCTCAAAATGTATCAATCAAAGAGTGCATAGGAATGGAACAGAAAACTGAAAAACTATTTTAATAAATCAAAGGCAGCACGAGCGTGTTCAGAAATATAAAGTATTTTATATATTTTCTGCCTCTCCAATGAAAATATTACTTATGACAGTTAGCAATTAAATACAAATAGTGTTAAAATAGAAAGCTTAACACCCAGCGGTTTAAAACCATCATATCTGGACTTTAGTCATGCAGTTGCAGCCACTATCTTAAAGTTTTTTTTAACACCACTCCTCACCCCTACAGTTTCCCCCACTTCGCCAGATGGCAACTTCCAACTTTAAGTTTCTATGATTCTAAAAATAAGGGCTTGGATGTTCTCTGCTGGATTCCTCCATTGGCTAGCCGTAACATGAAGAATGTTTCTTGGCCTTGACCTTTACCTATATAAAATTTGCAGATGATATGATTCTTGACAAAAAAGTATTATTATTTAGTAATCACTCTTCCGTATGTTTGATGTCAGATTTAATATTTTATTACCTGCAATCTGCTGGAATCACATTCAGAACTATTGTTAAATTATTGGTTAAAATGATACCTCCATGGTTTATTGCTCTATCACTGAGAAAAAGGGAGGTTTAATGTTTCTTACCTCAAGTATAATGTCCCTTTTATATGCATTGTTGATTAACTGTGTGGTTGCATAGGAGTTATTGATAAAATAATGACCTCTTCCTGAATATAGAGTAATTTCATGTCCTGTTGAGGAAAAGAAGTGAGTTTCTTTCTATAGAGGGAAGGAAATAAGCACTATAATTTGAGTTTCAATGGTGAGAAATAAATGATACTTTTTAAGAGGAGTTTATTCTATGCATATATATGAAACTAATGTCTAAATACTTTCAAGATAATAATATGAACAAACATTGACTTATGTATGATCAACATTTTTCTCCTCTTTGTTTGAATATCATGCCTCATATGTTCACTTGTTTGTCAGATTTAGGACAGCTTGTATTATGCAAAATTGCCAAATACCTTTTGAAGGTGAAAATTCAATATTATTATCCTTGCTCTTAATTTATTACTTTTTAAAATCAAATTTGGATCAAGACAAAAAGTGATGTAATCATTGTATTTCACAATTCACTAGGTGGCACGCTTTTCTTTATTTCTATGGAACAATGAATGAAATCTCTCTTATATGTCTCTGGTAAATGAAATTATTCTATCTCTCTTGAGATGCCATAAACTGTAGTCTTCCTGATCTATTAAATATTAAAGAGCCAAAACATAATACATGGTCCCATAAAAAGTCTTTTTTACATCATTTATTAAAAAAAATTGTTCCTTCTTGAAATTAATTAAAATACATGTCTTATTTTTAAGTAGTTTAAAGATATTATAGCTTAACTTGAATTAATTTGTTCATAAAAGGTAAGCCTTAAAATTGGATCGGCCAATTAAGTGCACCATGCAAGCAGTCAGTGGCCACCCAATTCCTACTATAGATGCTTTTGTATTGGTTTTTCCAACCATGTGAATGGTATCCCTCATTCCAAATCTATAGAAGAGAGTTTAAAAATTCCAATAAAAAGAACATTTGTAGTTCAGTGTTGACAGTGAGGTTCTTGGAGGTTTCTGAACTTGGTTGTTGTCTTGCATATGTCTTATTGCTCAACTAGATAACATCATCAGTTCTAGCACTGATGATGCTGGGTAATGAAACATAGTTGTATTATACAATACAATACAATACAATACAATACAATACAATACAATACAATACAATACAATAGTAGAGTTGGAAGGGACCTTGGAGGTCTTCTAGTCCAACCCCCTGCCTAGACAGGAAACCCTATACCGTTCCAGACAAATGGCTATCCAACATCTTCTTAAAGACTTCCAGTGTTGGGGCATTCACAACTTCTGGAGGCAAGCTGTTCCACTGATTAATTGTTCTAACTGTCAGGAAGTTTCTCCTCAGTTCTAAGTTGCTTCTCTCCTTGATTAGTTTCCACCCATTGCTTCTTGTTCTGTCCTCAGGTGCCTTGGAGAATAGTTCGACTCCCTCTTCTTTGTGGCAACCCCTGAGATATTGGAACACTGCTATCATGTCTCCCCTAGTCCTTCTTTCTCTTAAGCTAAACATACCCAGTTCCTGCAACCGTTCTTCATGTATTTTAGTCTTCAGTCCCCTAATCATCTTTGTTGCTCTTCTCTGCACTCTTTCTAGTATTATGAAACTATGTTTCATTGAAACTATTCTTCATTCCTAGTTGGGTAATGAAACATCTGCAAGAAAGCAACCAAGTTCAAAAACACCAAAGACACCAGAGTCAAAAGTGTTATCAAGTGGCCAAGAGTGGAAAGGGCCCAAATGTAGATGTTTTAAAGGTTTTTGAATTTTGAGGGCTTTTAAGGAGAAAAAGCATGCCTCTGTTCTCTGTGTTTCACATCTTAAAACTTCCATCCCCCAAAAGTCATTATTCTCACCTGCTTTTGGAGACCAGTGCTCCAAATGCTACTGAAAGCTTGATATGGCCCTTGAGTCACTACAACCGGAGTGTCAAACTCGTGTCATCATGGTGTCATGATGTATCGTGACTTTTTTCCTTTTCACTAAACTGGGTGTTGGCATGACCAGGTGTGATTCATCCGGCCCACCGGTCACAAGTTTGACAGCCCTGCATTAGAAGATATGCACCTGTAACAATATATGAGAAAGATCCTGAAAGTCAGGAGTGAAGAAATGCTCCCTATGAAAGAGTCAAATAAGAGAAAACGTAGCCTATAGTGGACAGGGGGGGAAAGCTTAGAAGTAACCCTGTTTTGCTTCTCAGGTTTTAAAGGAGATAGTGGAATATTTTTATTTTATTTTATTTTTACTTTCAGATGTGTGAGTGTCTGTTAAAATAGCTTTAAAATAAAGTAGAATTAACTCATCTGGTCAAGTTTTCTGTCTGGTCTACCCAGGGGGCTTATAACACCACCACTTTAAAACACCCCTTCCCCAAATGCTGTGGCTTTCCCTTAATACACTTAATTGTGCTAATTGTACTTAAGTAGTAATTCATTTGATTTTCCCATTTTAATAGGAATAAGATTTTATATTATTACACCTTTTTATTCATGGTTATTTTTGCTGTTGATTTTTATTTTGCATTAGCACATTAGCACCGGTAATATTTATTTGGTCAATGTCCAGCATGTATGCTTACATTGACTCCCAGAAGTCGTATTTATTTTTTAAGACCCTAAAGGATATATACATATTCTATTAAAAAATAAATGTATTCTTGTTAAATATATTATTGACAGTTTCTTTGTGTTGCAAAAAAAAACCCTTACATGAGAATTAGTCATATTGAAGCTATTAGGTTATGACTATGCGTATTAGGGTACCACTGTTAATCTTTTACTTCTCAGTTCATTTCCTTCAACACTCAGCTTGCCAGTGATAGAGGTGATTCACAGTAACCAACAAGGTCAAGGTAGTTTAAAAGACCATAAAGATGAACCCAATTTTTTTCCCTCCTTTACTGAGAAGGAATGCATGCCATATAAAATTCTTGCTGTGAAAGTGTAATCATACATCAGAGGACAAAAAGGCAGTTTAATAATGCTCTATTTATGTTCTTGGGGTGAGCCATATACTATTTTTTAACACACTTGTTCTTATTTGTGAATCTACAGAGGCTTTAATATTTCTGAATCTCTTTCATTGTTGCTACTAGGATTAATATTGACCTGGTTTGAGAAATATCATTGCCTTCTATCATGAACCAGAAAAATGGGATGGTAAGGGCCTTTTACTTCCTCCAGGCGTTCACTTTTAGAACTTGGGATATAACTCTTGATGTGTGTCTGTTAGTGCCTCTATCAATGAAAATTATCTGGGTAGGAAGATTCTTCCTTCATTACACCTAAGTTTATTATAGAGGCAGAAGGGAGTTCTGGGAAATTGTCTGCACCTCAAGTGCTCTAATACTGTAATGGCATGTAAGAATTACATTGGAAGATAGGGACAAGAGATACTACTTAGGGAACAATCAGATAAAATTGAGCCTGCACCTGAGTAGCAGGCAGAGAGAGAAAAAAAACCTTAGAAATGATCCACCCAACTTACCTATTAGTAAAGAGACAGTGGGAAATTTGTACATCCAAGCTGGCAAGATTCTGTTAATATACCCTTATAATAAAATAGAATTAGCTCATCTTGTCATGTTTCCTCTCTGGGAGGCTGACATCGATCTTGCAAGTCTACAAGTACAAATCTGTCTCTGTCTTCTTTTATCATCTGATAAATTAGGGAACAGCCTTTCTAGGTTTCTTGTCTGCTTTTGTTTCACAGTTGCAGGCTGTTCCTCCTTTTATCTGCCTGTTTCTTAGGCAGCATTTCTTCTTTCCATCTTCCAAGGTCATTCTCACATACTAGATATAGAAAAGGAAAGAGCAGGGAAAGGTTCAGGATAATTTTTCCTCTGTCAGTTTTATCATCAATGAAAGTGTCTCTTTGTCATTACATGTATAATTTTGTAATTATATGTCAACACAGTTTATATAGTTTTGTGGTCATTTTTCCTATGAACCTTTTCTCTTGTAAAAGTTGTTTACAATCTGTTTAATAATATTTTTGTTTTTTGGGGCATGGGCTGGTACACCACTTCTCACTGCTGTCTATCACTGCTGAATAAATGACATTGAATGAATCGGGCTGATCATGGATTTTGAAAATAAAATTACATTTCTTAACATAATTTCACTGAAATTGATGTTTTTCTTGATAGTACAAAGAAGCATATAACAGAATTTATTTCATTTATTTAATAATAATTGGAGCAGAAGAGGGAACTTGTGGTCCCCTTTTACAAACATATTTAACTAATTATGGTTTTCCTTAAAATGCTGAAATGTTGGTATACTTAAAGTTAGGATTTTTTAAATAAATAATAATTTATTAAATGTTATTTAATAAATTGTTACAACTAAATTTGTTACAACTAAATTTGAAGCTAAATGAAGACATTTAGGAATATGGTTAATCATATTGCCAAATTTTCAATTTATGTATCCTTTTTTAAGTTATTGAAGAGATGATTAGCAATCAGTTGCATAAATCAGACTTCCATAAATCTTTGCCTGTATTAAACATGCCAATCCATATTAAAAATAAATAAAAACCTACCCCCAATAAAACAAAATCACTCACAAATGGACTATTTAGGATTCCCTATCAACTGTAGCGTCCTCTACATTTCAACTTATGCAACACAGTTAGCATCTCTGTGCATATTTTCTTTATTCTGCTATTTGATTGTCATGTCATCTTTGAATAATTCAATAAACCAACAAAACAGAGCCAATTTTGTATCTCAGATGCATGGAAACTGCTAATGGAAATACGAACACTTCACTCCTTTTTCTACACAGAAAATCCATGTCACATCATTTCTTTGCATGAATATATCTCTTTCAGACTAAGAGTCTAAAGATATGGGGAAAACTAAATAGATCTTAGTGTCTCTTCTGAGCTTTTCTTTTACATATTGTGCTGTATTAATGGTCCTTATTCTACAGGGAAATAATCAAAGAAAGCTAATGTAATATTGTGGTTCAGGAAAGAAACATGACAGCAGTACATTCCTGCAAATTGAATTTAATGAGCTTCTTAGCGCTACACGAGTGAGTCTTTGAAACACAAGCTATTCAATTTAGATCATTTTGATTATAATTAAATCATTTCACATTTATCATGGGGGCAAGTTAAATCTTAATTAATTGGACACTTCCATTGAAAAGTGATACTGTTTCCCTTTTGACTCTCATGTGTTAGCGTGTAAGGATTCCCGCCTGAGCAGCTGCCCGGGTTCTAATTCCCATTTGGACAAGGGCCAAGCAGATTTGTAGCATGAGCAGTGTAAGAAAAATCTGTGTTCTTGAAGTCTGTGCTCCCTATAGAATGAAACCTTTTATTTCCAAGACCCCACATTTTCAAACTGAAGCAAGATACCTGAAGGGATTTTTTTTTTTTTTTGGTGAGAAAAAAGACTGAGCTTTTTTTAATCTTTCTGCTTTTCAAGGAGGATACAGAGGGTGAGAAAAAATCTACTTCTAGACTTACCAGGGACCTTCCTAAATGTCACCTTACTGCAGGGTATCTTCTGGGTTTTTTGTCAGTATTGGGACACGAGAATGAGTGAACAAAATATGTCTCTTTCACGTACAACCAAGCTTTTCAATTCTTGACATTCAGCTTTATAGTCACAACACTTTGCTGTCTCATTTTCTTTCAGGACAATATTTTTTTGTCCTCTATAGAAGAGAGCTAAAGCTGAAATTCATCAAAGAAACTTTGGCATCAGTCAGCAGACAGATTGAGTGCTACGGTATAGTTAATTTTCATGGTGGTTTCAAAAATGGAAACCTTTTTATACCCACAAATTACTTTTTCAGTCTTGTTTACTCAGCACACTGTAAAATATTTTCTTCTTGGTTAATTTCAGTGTATTATCCTCAGCGGTACTAGATGAGGGGCATAGTAGATGCATTACTGAAAGATACTGTCTTTGTGGCTATAATGAACCAAGGATCCTTCACATGCTGTTTTCCCCTGCGCATACTATACCATTCTACATGCAGAGATACTTTTATGCCTCCTAATTGGCAAAATTAAGGGTAAGGATTAGGGAAGAAAGTTGATTAAGAACATGTACTAAACTCCTTGCCTATAGTTCAGCAGCAAATACATGATACGGTTGTGTGTGACAAACTTGTATGGAAAGAAAACATAATGTACGCAAATAAATCAATTCTAAAAACCATAATTCAGAATTCTTAACTTCATTCTACCATGTATAATGTAAGGAATAACTTTGGATGTATAACTAAATTATAGTGTATTTTGTCATTTGCAATCCAATTAAGATATGCTTTACCCTACTAATTTCAATAAAATTAAACATGGTGAATTCTGTGTCAGATGGGCCATTATGTTCCAAAATGTCAAGATTTCTCCTAAAAGAACCGTAAGTGAGAAAAATGATGGTATTCAAGGCTGTGTAATGAAAAGGCTTTTTACTATTTCATCTAGCAAATATAAATGGTATTTGAAGGTAGAGAGTTCCAAGTCTTTATTACTTTTATCCAATCATGAAATGAATAGATATCAGCATATCAGATTCTGTGCTGCACCAGTTTGAAAGAAGCCTATCAAAAAAGCACCTTTGGAACAATCATCACCTGGATAACCGAGACTTTCCATAGACACTTGGTCATATTATTATTCGTGGTAATATAAAGTTAAAATCACAGTTTGATGGAAGCTTAATAATTAAAGTTCTGATCAAAGACCTAAGAATTATTAAGTTAGTGTGTAAGAATGTAGGAAATTCCAACCAGTGTGGGTTAATTTGTTTGTTTTTTTGTAAAATTAGGTTATTTAGGTCTGATAAATTTCAATACTTACGTATATTGAGGAAATCCTTTAAATATTGGTCCAAGGGCTCCAATCACATTTGGTATAAGATCATAGTTTATTCTTTTTCCATAGGCTTTCAACTTTGATTTGTGATCTATGGTGGCACAGTAGTTAAAATGAAGTACTGCAGGCTACTTTAGCTGCCTGCCGGCTGCCTGCAGTTCAGCAGTTCAATTCTCACCAGCTCAAGGTTGACTCAGCCTTCCATCCTTCCAAAGTTGGTAAAAGGAGGACCCAGATTATTGGGGCCAATATGTTGACTCTGTAAACAAATGTTTCTATAGATCTCTAAGCCCTTGTGTTTACAAAGTTTTTTTTAATAAATATTTTTTTTTATTTTTGAATAAACACAAACAGATAAAACACAAAAAAACCCCACAAAACCATCTTCCATTACAAATTGTAGAAAGTGTGTCGATTGGTTACAAAAACTTCCATGCATCCCTTCCACAATCATCACCTACAATTCATATCAAATCATATATTTTAAATCAATATATATATATTTCCTCTTATCAAACCAGTACATATATATGCATTATTATCATTATCAATCAATTATGTAACTATCCATTATCACTTCATTTTATACATAATGCTCTAAATTTAACTAAATTTTACTAAATTGTTTATTATAAACTTTCATTACATCAACTTGTGTCTTTCCAGTAATGGTGCAGTTTTATGTCTCTTGCCATTTGTGGCATTAGTATTCTGGTTATTTCCTTAGCAAGTTTTGTATGGACTTCTGTTTGCAACTTATTGCTTATTGCATATCTTGTATAAGCTTGAAACCCTCAATTTGCTTCTTCGATCAGCTTATCTTTGGTTATCACTAGTGCTTCTGAGAAAATTTCACTCTTTAGTTCCATCAATTCTTCTCTCTTTTCTTCTTCTATACTTTGAAATCGGGGGTAGAGCTCCAGTCCATCTATCTCCCCTTTCCATATTCCACTCTTTCCATTTCCAAGCACGCTTAGTTCACTGTCAGTATCAACAATTTTCTTGTCTCTTTATTTATTTTTTCCTTCAGTTTTTAGAACTTTGACCTCCACTTTCTTCATTTGATGAACATCCTCAATTTTTCCATCAAATTTTACTGTTCTACAATCTATGTTCTCCAATCTCTTCTCAATTTTCTCTATTACTTCTAATATTTTTTGAATTTCAAACATAATATTTTGCAATGTTAAGGTTTCTTTTTCATGTTGTGCCATTCTTCCAACTTGTAAATACTGCCACTCTGGCATTTAAAACTTTTTATTAAATTTAAAGCAAGTTCATTTATAATCTTTCAAGACAAGGCTTTGTTTTCACTTCACTCCAGCTGCCAATAAAGCTCCCGAAGAACACCTGTATAAACAATCCATGCTCTTCTCACTATCACCCTATGTAAACAAGCTGAGGAACCTTGAAATACAAAGTCAACTGATCAAAGGGAAAAAAGAAAAGACAATATTTTCAAGCCTTCCAAGCCTCCAACCTCCAAGTGGCAGTGTTACTTCCTTTCCCTCTGTTATTACAGCCCTCTTTGTATTCCTTTCATATCTTCTTTATATTCCAGGCTTAAAGAAAACAAAATTCTTAAATGGAGCAAAAAAAAAACCCATCCAATCCAAGATTATAAAAATAAGGAAAATGATTTTAATCCATAGGTATAAAAAAAAAGAATATAAAAAGTAGAAGAAGAAAAACTAATCCGTTCAATTTAAAGAATAGGAAACATTTGCAAAAGTTCCATCCTTAAAAGAAAATTTAAAAAAAGGATAAAACACTATCTAATGTAGCTTAATTTCGCCGCTTGTTCTCCTTTGTTTTCAAATTTAATTTAGCTTTATTTGGGGGGGGGGGTTAGTCTCTTTTATGATAATAAGATTTCCTCACCAGATGGACACACTTTCTCTTTCCATTTTCCTCCCATTCTGGAGCTGTCCCAACTTCAGCAGCTTCAATGGCTGCACTTCTGTCACTGGCAAAAAGAGATTATCCTGGATCAATCAGGGACTTTGCGTTGTCCCTGAGATCAGCAGGACGTACTCTTTCCTGTCACCATCTCTTCGGGATGGTTTAGGTCCAAAAGGACTGTCCAGTGGCAAAAGTATTGAAGTTGTGTCATTGCGACCATATTTTGCAAGTTTTTGTAATTGGTTTTCCTCAGTCCTAACATTCCCCTGCAGTGACGTGCAGTCAGGGGAGGCAGAGCCTCACCACTCTCATCATGAAAATAAAAAAGAATTACTCCAGGAAGCCGTGAAAGTGGCTGGGAGAGGCGTGCGGCCTGGTTTAGCCTCCCTGGACATCTCAGCAGCAGCCCCAAGTGTGCCGATCTCGCCATTTTTTACATCGGGCGAGCCCAGGATTCTTGCAAGGGGAATGGGACATGTGCAGGAGGCTCCTCAGCTCCAGCCTCAATCAGCACAGCCGCGGTCCCCTTCATCTTGCCTCAGGAAGGAGGGGAATGGGACCACATGTGCAGGGGAAGGGGATTGCGGCTCTGCTAATCTGAGGCTGTGCGCTGAGGAGCCTCCTGCACACGTGGTCCCATTCCCCTTGCAAGGATCCCGGGCTCACCCGATGCAAAAAATGCCTAGGTACCGTGTTTCCCCGAAAATACAACCTGTCCCGCGCTCACTGACCTAGCGTTATCCCGAAAGCGCCAAGTTACAGGAGCCGGGGGTGGGGGAAGTGCTCACGTTGCTTGCCGCCTTCGCTATACCGCTAGGTTGGGGAGTGGCGTTCTGTCTGGCCAGAGGGGAGAGTTGCCGGGCGGCTGCTCTCTTGTGAACTGGCTCCCGAAGAGCCGGGCACAGCCTCAGGGGCGAAGCAGCCATGAGGTAACCATGCTCACGAGCAGCCGCCCGGCAAATCCCCTCTCCAGCCGAGAAAAGCGCCATTCACTGACCTGAGCAGCCGCCCAGCAAATCCCCTCTCCAGCCAGGAAAAGCCCCATTCACTGACCTGAGCAGCCGCCCGGAAATCCCCTCTCCAGCCGGGAAAAGCGCCATTCACTGACCTAGGGGGTATCCCTAAGGTGCCAAGCCATGTGGTGCTCTGCCCGCCCCGCCAGCTCCCGCGGCTTGGCACCAAGCCCTTGCGCAGCTCTCCCAGGCCACCACCGCTGGCTGCTGCTGCCCGCCGCCGCCCGCCGCCACCCCGCTCCACTCCGCGCATAACTTCCAAACTCCAAAACTTCCAGCATTGGCCGCTCTAGGAGTGCTCTCTATGGTGGGCCAGCTGCTGGAAGACTCTGTCCGGAAAACTCTCTGTCCGGCAGCCGGCCCACCATAGAGAGCACTCCTAGAGCGGCTGGAAATTTTGGAGTTTGGAAGTTATGCGCGGAGCGGAGCGGCGGTGGGCAGCAGCAGCCAGTGGCGGTGGCCTGGGAGAGCTGCGCAAGGGCTTGGTGAATGGTGCTTTTCCCGGCTGTTATAATCATGATACCTATATATTTGAAACTTAGTTCCATAAGATCTTAACCTGCTCATTTCCCAAAACTTCAATTTAATAGTTTCAGTACTTTGGGACTTTGCAACCAATTCTCACAGTTGTGTCCTTTACCGGTCTGAAAAGCAAAGAAAAACTGAAGTAAGATTATAAACTGAGTTGCAGCTTCACTTAGCAACCACTTCATTAAATGACCGAGTTGCCCATCTCAATTCTGGTTACTAAATATGGACTTCCTGTAATGTCTCAACAAGAAGTATATGAAGACATTTTTGTCTGTTGGCTGAGACTTGCTTTGTTGTACACACTTTCCAAAATGATTTTTTGCCAGAGCATTTATAACACACAGTGCTGAATGCTAGGCAATTTCTTGGCATGTGAGCATTTCCACAACATCTGCACATATTCTTATTACCTGCCACTCCTTCTGAAAATTTACTAGCTTTGACTGAGCCAGAATATCTGTATATTTCTGTAGCCTAGAAAGGTTCCTGTAAGGTTTCTGTTCCAGAGCATTGTTAACTTGCAAAGCACATATCTCACTCCTAGAAGCACTCAAAATTTGTATGAGATGCCAAGGCTTCTTCTGCTCTGGCTCTATCTACTGCTTGATACAGGGTCACATCACTGTCCCAAAAGTCTCTTTCAGCATGGCTGAACATATGCTACACACATCTCATCCTTTATAAGCAACTCATGAAGTTCTCCAAATGCATACATTTAAGAGGAACTGTTTAACACTACAACACACACGCACAAAATCAGAGTCTTCTATTCTTGTAAAAAATACCTCTCTCTCAAGTAATGTTCAAAATATGCAGTGAACTTTTCTGTTATTATTTGCAGGTTTTGTTCATGTGCCTCCTGAATAAATTGTAGCATGGTTGTAAATCTCAGGTGCCTCTTCACCAGCAAGATGCCAAAAACAAACACTGAACCTTCTCTTCCCACTCAGACCCACTCAGCAATCCGATATAAATGAAATGCCTGAAGTCATTTAGGCCAATTGTCTGTAGCATTTCCTGCAGTTAACAGGCTGCCAAGGGCAGGAAGTGAGGCCATTTAGAATTCATTCATTTCTGACACCACGTGGCATTTGGTGGCCCAGCTCTACTCCTGGCTGTCCCTTAGCTCTAAGGTCCACAATTGAGTCACTTCATATGGCAAACAAATTCATTTATTCCCAGGAAGAGACCTAGCTATACATTGCAACTGATACACAGATAACAACGGTAAACATATCCTACCCCTGAAACATGTATACCAATATATATTTTACAAATTTGTATGTATGTTGTATGTGTATATGTATGTATGTACCGTATGTATGTATGTATGTATGTACTGTATGTATGTATGTATGTATGTACCGTATGTATGTATGTATTATGTGTATTCTGCTCAATTTAACAGGAAAACAAAAGCTCCCAGGTCAGTTTAAAAAGTGTGTGGGGAAACCGCTGTTCCAATAAGATCACAAAATTATAATGGTCTGGTGGTCTGATAAATACAGGAGTGAATTCAGATTCACAATTAATATTAATGATCACAAAAAAAAAAAAAAACCAAAAAACTTGTTAAATTAAAAAAAAATATTTTCAAGGTTGCAAGTAGAATGCTTAGTTTTCATACATTTTCACTCAAGAGGCAAAAAATCTGAACTAGCATATGTAGAATAGAAGGATTAAATTTAACACAATCCTTATCTAACTTTTTCCTATTCCTATAGAGAACAGAGTATATTTGAATAATATTTTTTTTTAAAAAAATTCCATTGTTATCCAGGACATTCCATTTTAATCAGAGGCTGGAGGCATAAGAAACATTCTCACTTTATCTTGGCATACCTTTGATTCCTTTCCCCCAGAATTCTCCCAGCAGTTTCCCAAAAGAATAAAGGCTCTTTTTATGTGGGAGGGGAGGAGTTGAAGAATCATTCTTTAAAATCAACCTTGATTGAAATGCATTGTGTGTATGATATTTCATTTTTCAGTCCCTTGTAGCTTCTTTGGGCAGTGAGATGGGAGTGGGGATATTATTCCCTAGATTATGGTTACTGCAACTTATTATGGGAGAGGGTATTACTAGTAGTCTTAAGAACAGTATGGTGCACTTCCTTAAGTCGCTGTCCCTGAATTCAGAGGTGTTAGGTAACTATTGCCTGGTCTCCAAACTTCCTTTTATTATGAAGGTTATAGAGATGCCAGTAGTAGTGAGGGAACAATGACTGAATACCATAATGAAATGGATTGTGTATTGTCAGTATGGTTTGAGCCTGAACATGCAAAGGGGAAAGCTTTGGTATGTTAATTGATGTACTCTTTTCAGAGTGCACCTGTGCTGGCTCTTTTAGACCACATGGTGGCTTTCAATACCATCAGCTGTGATCACCTTCTGGACCTTCTTTGGAAAATATGGATTAGAACTCAGTTTTGTGCTGGTTCCACTCTTTTCTTAGTGGTTAGTTAGTAGTGGTATGAGGAAAGAGTTCATCTTACTGGCTGGGTGCCACAAAATCAATCCTTTGTTCCCTATTGTTTACAATTTATATGAAAGCAATGAGTAAGATAATATATCCTTTTATGGTTCAATATAAGAAGTGTTTGCCACATATGAAAAATTGGGACTACATATTAATGTCCTAAGATGTGGTTGCTTAATGTTAAGATGATCACTCATACCTAGATTCTTGACCAAGAATCTAATCAACTAACAGTCAGCACTGAATTGACACTAGATAAGAATCAAAGGAATACAAGAGAGGTTAGACTTAGACCATTGTGAGAACACAATGACTAGGCCAATTCCTCTCTTGACACTGCCCTCGGGCTTTGCCTGCTTGTCCTGAGTTAACCCTGCTGGTGAGATCTTGTCATGGAGGAAATGATAGTCTGGATGGGAGAAAACAGGATAAAATTGAATTTCTAGCAAGGCAGAGTTATTGTTGATCCATAAGGATGTTTAGGCAGTTCCATTGTTTCTTGATGAGGAAGCGCTATTTCTGAAAGAGCTGGTCTGTGACTTAGGGATTCTCTTTTAGATTAAATCTGCTATCTCAGGTAGGAGCTACCTGTCATTGGATCCAAAATGCAGCAACTCATATATTTTCTGACCCTTATCCATGGAAGTTAAATTACACTAGTGCCATGGGTCATTCATTGCCTATCTGTTGGCTTTTATTTGAATTTAATCTTTAGTTCCTTTATGGCTTGGCATCAAGTTACCTACAGAGCCACATCCTCCCCTACCCAAATCAACCCAATCTACTCAATCTTATTGGGATAAGCAAATGGTGGTTGTCATTTTAGGGAACTTTAGGAGGCTGAAGCATGGAGACACTACTTTTCTGCAGCAATGCCATCCCTCTGAGATTTCTTCTCAGTGGAAGTTAAATTAGCTTGACCTTTCAAAGTGCTTGAAGATGGAACTCTTCCAGATGACATTCAAAACTTGATGATTCTGTGGGAAAGGCTTCTTTTTTCTTTTTTAGTTTTTTCTTGCATGCTTCATGTTTTGTCAGATAGAAACTGGACTATAGATATTTCAGTGATGTTTGGATTACTTTCTATCTACTGAGAATCCTGTGGAAATGTGGCAGAGTTTAAATATAAGAAATAAAGAAGCCATGAAGTCAAACTTGAACCTGCCTTCACAAAAATCTTTATCATGGTTGAATTGAGTTAATCATGATTGGTTTCTTTTCTCAAAGTTTTCCCCAAAATTATCTGCTTTATTTTCATTTGGGAAAACTGCCATTTTGTATATTAGAGGACACTATCACTCCTAAGATAAATGTGAAACATCCATCAAAATGTATCACACTTATCATAAATTCTTGATGGCAGTTTTCTGCTTTTCTATTCATTTGGTCTTGCAAAATAGCTGGACAATTCTGCAGTTTGTGCTCTAAAAATAATATCAATGTTTTGACATTGTTAATTCTCTTTAAAATAATGAATACTAACTGTTCGGTTATCAGTGCTTAAAGTTTTCAGTATATGTGTGCCTTATACAACAACATTCTAAACATTTTATTTGCATACAGAAACCTCTGGGATCCCTCTAGGTCTTTTAAAATAGGATTTGGTACCAATTTGAGCCTATTCAGCAGTCCAAAAATGACAAACTGAACTTTGCTTTGAATATTTTTTTAAAGTGGTATACCAGAAATTAAAGGGGAAAATAAATGGGATTAGCACAAGTAAATCAAATACAGAAATCAGAAACACCTAAAATTATACAGCAGGTTGTAAATGTTTCTGCATTATGTGCCTTGCTCTACAGGAGGTTGAATCTAGGGTTATATTAACAAATGTGTGTGTGAAATTATCATGGTTACCTAATTGCATATGTAAGCAAAAGCCTAGTCATGTGAGGATATGATACCTGTTAGTGTACAAAGGCAATTAAAAGCACACCTTACAACAAAGCCACATGATGTACCATGCTCTAGCTTAGACTCCAAAAGACTATTTTTAAAAATGTATTTAAATGTCAGAAGAGAAAAGAGCAGATTCATTTCTAGTTGTGTAGAACTCCATAATTGTGGTGCAACCACTGGCCACATTGTTCTCACTGCATTGAGAGGCAGTTTAGTCTAGAGGCTAAAGCACCAGGCTAGAAAGCAGGAGACTGTTAGTTCAAGTCCCACTTTATCATTGAAATTTAATGGGTGATTTGGGGCCAGTCACACTCTTTCAGGCCCCAGGGTGGTTGCTGTGGGGAAAATAGGACAAGGAATTTGTATTGGATATGTTTGCCACCGTGAATTATTTGTAAAAATTAAATTAAAAAAAGAAATACAAATTAAATAAAATTATAAAGGGGTACCTTAAGCAGATCTTCTCTTTTTGTTGCAAAGTTGTGGCTGACCCATCACGATCCCATGGACAACATTGCTCCAGGCGGCCTTCTCTAGAGGTCTCCAATATGATGGACAAATTCTGATTAGATCAGGCAGTTCCTTATGTAATCTGATAAAGTGTATAATAGAGTTGTTTAATGGTAATGTGCATTATTATGTATTGGATCCAGGTGCTTAATGAAAACCAATGAAGAAATTGCAAAGTAAGTGTAGTACATTTTCCCACTTGCAATCAATTCCATCTGTAGCAAAATATCTTTAGAGGTATCCCTTTGTACAATACAGTGTGAAGTGATGTTCCTCAGAATAACTGCATTTTTCTTGGTCAAAATGATGAGTTTAGCCAACACAAATCTTCATTTATCTGTGAAGCATTTGGCGTTCATGAAACCCTTATCTAACTAACACGTCTATTCCTCCTATGAATATCTATGCCACAATCTATGAATCAAAATCCTTTGCTTTGCTGCCTTTATTAGCATATCTGTCTTGATTTATGCAGATTAAATTAAAATAGATTAATAGCCATAGTTTTCAGAAGCCTAATTGTGGCTTTTAACAATTTATGCTTTTCTACAATTGATTTGACATAAAGAAATTAAAATCAAGACCAGTGGAAATGGGAACCACAATACAATAGTCCCACTGTCAGTATTTCACACTATTCATCCAACTCTTTACTATATGTAATGCTGTTAATCCCACATATTTCAAAGCAAAGCAAGCAAACGAGTATCCACTTTCACCAACCCCACCATTCATATTATATATATGAAAATATTGGGCTGAGCACACTTACCAACCAATTTCAGTTTTCCTATAGGACTGGTGATAAAATCTTCCCAAAAATTTACAGTTTTTATTTTCTATATTTAAGCTTTATTCTTTCCAACTCTTTTGTCTCTTGGATAATCAATATTATTCATTGATATCATCTTACATTTCAACTATCATTTCTATTCCAGCCTCAGTTTGTTTGCTTTAATGTCCAACTTCACATTATCTGTCAAGCACAAGAAGACAGGAACCAAGGTTGTTCAAATGACTTCGAGTTTATTCCATGCTATCTCTCTACAAGAAACTGAACTATTAATGGCCAAGGCAGTTCCAGTGTTTCTTGATGAGGAAGCACTATTTCTGAAAGAGTTGCCTGTGATTTAGGGATTCTCTTTTAGGTTTCTGCTTAAATCACAGATAGGAGCTAATTCATTGAGTCCAAAATGCAGTGGTAGATATGTCAATGGAATTCAAGGAGGGTTGGATTTAGCTATCTTATGGACACAAAGGATTCCAAATCAACTTGCACATTATGATGTCTATTCTTTATTACTATTTTTACCTGTAACCTATTAGAAATTGCATTCTGGTAGTCTAACAGCACAAATTTGTCACTTAGGACAATAAGAACAGGTAGAATATTCTCTAATGGATTGATAATTGTCTGACCTCTGATGTCTTTTCCTATATCATCACTATATAAAAGCAGTCGATCAAACATAAACAAATAGACCTGTATATTTGTGTGAGGCAGCTAAAATTCACTTTGACAAGGTGGTTTGCACCTTAGAGGTGATATGATTCTCCTCTTCAAGATAAAAAGGCAATGTGATTTGATTTGTCTTATGAAGATGTCTTTTTGTGTTGCCTCACAGCTTTGAATGGCAATAGCAATTACCACAAAAGGTTTCCATGTATATTTTATGCCTCTGCAGAAACCTCTTCTAGCTATTGGACATGACAGTTGAAGTCTCAGAGGAGAGGCAAAGTAAGGCAACATGGGTGCTTTACCCTTAGAGAAGATGGAAAAAGTAAATTTCTTTGTGAAACAACTTTGAGAAGATGATGCACAAAATGCTTAATATTTTTTCAAGACAAAAACCATTGCTTTCTGGACGATTTGCTGCTTGTTGGTAGGTTATCAGCTGAAGGGTAAATAAGTCACACATATGTTAGGCCTCATTCACCTGAAGATGACAATGGACAATGATGAAAAATGTCAAAGTTTTCTCATTGCACTCATAGCTGCATAGTTAACAGTGGCTGTTTCATATGTTTTCTTGTATTTTACATTATTTATGATGTCAATATGAATCTATGCTATCTTTCTAGTAAGCCTAAATGATATTAGGCTTCGATGTAGCATTGAGAAATGTGAGTTCAAACACAAACACAAATGTAAGGAAACAATTTCTTGAGAAATGTGAGTGCAAACACAAACACAAATGTAAGGAAACAATTTCTTAAAGGCCACATAATTTCAAACTGTTTACAGTAGTTTTCAAACCAGTTTAATACAGCTGGAGAGAGATTTTAAATATTTGAAGTGTTGCAATGTAAAATACCTCTTTAACCCAGGGGAAAGGACAACAATATCTGGCTTAAAAATAAAAAGAATCAGGTTCAAGATAGCAATAGCACTTAGACTTATATTCTGCTTCACAGTGCTCTCTAAGCAGTTTACAGTGCCAGCATATTGCCCCCAACAATTTGGGTCCTCATTTTACCTACCTCAGAAGGATGGAAGGCTGAGACAACTTTGAGCCTGGTGGGATTTGAACTGCCAAAATTGCTGGCAGTCAGAAGAAGTAGCCTGCAGTATTGCACTCTAACCACTGTGCCACCAAGATGGAGATGAGTAGGAACTTCCTGATTCTTAAGGTTATCAATGAGTAGAATAGGTGGCCATCTGAAACACTAAAATCTTCTTCATTGTATGCCTTCAAACAGAAGTGTGAAGGTCATCTGTTGAAGTTGTACAGTGTGGTACAGTGTTTCTGAACCTCAGTAAGTTTAAGAAACTGGATGGGAATTCTGGGAATTGAAGTTCTCCTGTCTTAAATTTGCGGAAGTTGGTACACACTGCTCTAGTGGATCATAGTTTGAGATATATGACTTCTAAAATGCTAATTTCTTTACAGTGCTGAAACAATTATGCCATAACATATTTATTTACATTCCATTTTAGCGTTTTCTTCTGCAACTGGAGACGAGGGGGGCAAAACTTTGTGCAAGACTTCACGGCACTCACACAATGGGCATGTTGACTATATCCATCTATAGTAATTTTAATTATTAAAAGTAAAGACTATTTCAAATGATTTGTTATATGAATTGCTCAAGTAAATAAAAAGAATTAGTTGGAGTAATGATAAGATTTGGTCTTTGCATCACTTTTAATATATTTGGATAGGATATATATATATTTATTTTTATGTATCAAAAGTTCTTTGGAATTGTCTTATTATTTTAAAATAACTCTATAAAGATCTATGCAATTCTAAACATTTTTTTTTTTGGTTTTTGTTAGTTAGGCCATATACTCCTAAGATGCAATTTTAATATAGTGCATACCAAACATAACCATAATTTATGACATTTTCATCATTACTATTTCTCTTTAAAGACAGTAACAAATTATGAAATTCAGGGAAAGGGAATTTCTATGGATGGAAACCTTTTCACATTATATCCATTGCTACATAAGTGATGCTTCTGAAGAACTGTTCTTTGATGGTTCTATAAGACCAAAAGGAATTAATATTTTAGTCTTGGGATAATAAGGTTTCTTCTTTGTTAAGGATACAGTTCTTGATCTTTTCTAAGGCAGGAAGAATCTGATGAGTGGTCTTTACAATCAGTTATTGTCTTTCAAAGGATCCTACCTTGTATGTTTTTCATTGCCTGCTGCCATGTAGCCATTAATCTAGCAAAAAGGAGGATGAACATGGTTGTTGTTGGTGGTGGAAGTTGTAGTGGTGATGATGGTAAATACCACTCCTCAACTATTATTTCTTCTAATCTAGTAGTTTTATCACCTTCATCAAATCAGGAATTTCAGGATTTGTATGAGAACCATGATTGTGGCGAGATTAGATAATATCACAATAAACAAATAAATCCATCTTTAAAATATGGGATACACATATATAATACACATAAGTCTGGTAAATTCTTCTCACAAACATAGAAGTTAAGGCTTGGAACTAGAGCTCATCTGTCCCAACTTCCTGCACAATGCAGACTTATTACAGTATTTCCTCTAAACAGTCACCCAGACTCCAAGGTAGGAGAGCACCACCCAACATAGCATCTTCTATTGTTTCACAACATTTACATTTAGAATTTTTTTTTCTTGATGCCCAACCTAAAGGTACTTTTTTCAGCCCTTTGAAGCTCAGTCAAGAGACAGACACTACTGACATTCCATGCAAGCTGCTTTATTTGGTAACAGAATCTTGAAAACCTCTTCATATTTCTTTCTTTACCACCTTATGCTAAACAAAATCAAGGCAGACTAATTTTGCAATTCTTTCTGTTTCATTCTTTGTACTTTTTTCTGCAAAATAGTTTCCTAATCTACTTTTAGTTGGGGTTTTTTCACATTTTTATAATTTTTACAACCATTTATGTTATGTTATGTTATGTATCGTATTGTATCATATCATATCATATTACTGTATTTTTCAGAGTATAAGATATACCTTTTCCCCCTCTAAAAGAGGGTGAAAATTTTGATGCGTCTTATACACCAAATGTAGTTCCACCCTTTGGTCTCTGGCTCCCAGCAATTTACCTCCTTGCAGCAAACAGAGAAAATGGGGCTTGCAGAAGCGGCAAAAGTCTATGGCAATCCCTGCAGCCTGAAACAGCTGATCATCAGGAGCCCCATGCTTAAACTGAAATTGAAAATGAAACTTGCTGTTTATTGCAAGGAGGCAAATTTCTGGGAGGCAGAGGCAGATTTTTGTTTCTTCTAATCAGGCTAAACTGAAACAGGCTGTTTGCTGCAAGGAGGTAAGTCAATAACTATAAATGCCTTTAGAGTGTTCTTATTGTTAGACTTATTTTTAAAGACTGCTTTATTATTGTTCTAGACAACTTAACAAAATGAAGAAGCTTTTTAAAATAAATGTTTGATCTGAAGAGGCCCAATACTATTGTATCTTCTTTTAAATAGCAGAGAACAATGTATACTTCCAGAAAGCCACATCAATTTTAACAGCATCTTTACAAGTATAGTCTGAAATGCAACACCACAAATAGTGTATATCTTCTGTACTGTTTACTGTTTTACAAGAAGGGAAATTGCTGGGAGGCAGAGGCAGATTTTTTTTCTCTTGTTTTCCTCCCCAAAAGCTAGGTGTGTCTTATACTTTGGAGTATCTTATGTTCTTAAAAATACGGTATATTATATTATGTTAATTATTAATAATATTTTACAGAAAAAGTGACAGTTAAATGTTATATATTCTAACCCATCTTATCATCTCTCTGAACCCTATATTTATCTACTTTCAGACTGCTGTTCATAGTTTAGAAGTAATTTTTGGAATAAAAATAATTCTTTTACATTAGATTGGGGAAACACTGTCCAAGTTAGAACTTCCAGCAGACAGGTCAGACTGTCCAGAAATTGGCCATGTTTGGCGCATTTCAGGTGGTAACATGAGAGAAATCTTTTCTGATGGTGTTGACACAAAGCATTTCAACGCCACCTGCACATCTTTATAAATCAGATGGTGAAATGTGGTTAACAAAGCAAATAATAACACCCTCTATGATCCAACTCTTTTGCTGAAGGCTGTCTATAGTCACACAGGTCTCCTAGTAATATCTGATGGACTATAGACTGTCTACCCCTGAAGAAACATTTTCAAGCACAACTGAATTCAGACATAGTTTTGCTTGGACTATTCTTTCCATCTCTACCTGCTGATTTTATATTACATATTAATGTTTAAAGTGGTGGGGGAAGAGAGATATATTGGTGAGGAAGTGAAGTAATACTATTTTCTGGCTCATAGATATATTCAAAGAAAAGTGGTCATATTAAAGAAAAAGTGTGGTTCATTCTTTTCCTCCCCCTCCGTCCTCTTTTTGACTCCATTGCAATGCCTACTTAGTATAGAGATTGAATGTCCTCCATGAGTTTGTCAACAAAGCTATTATTCCACCCATTGGTCAATATATGTTCATTTTCTGCTGACTGCCTGGTGAATCAATGCATTGTACACTGATCTTTCCTTCAAGTTCATTTTCCAGGAGACATTAATGTGTAATCCTCTGTTCATCTGCATCATGCAAACACCTTTCTTCCTAAATGCTGAAATAATAATGCACCTCAGTAGGCATTCAAGGACAAAAAAAGAGATGATGAAAAAATATGTGAGTCTATGTGAGTCATTTTCTTAGTTGCAACCAGCCTGTTGTTTAATCTCTCTCATTTTTTTTTTCTGGAAAAGAAAACAGGAAAAAAGAAAATCTTTTAAGTATTTCACTTGAATTTTATTGAAAAAATAGTCCGACTATACAGCTAACATAAATAGAGGTATGATCCAAAGAATTTAAATAGAAGTTTGATATAAAGCTTTCCATATGTAATTAGTAAGAGCAGGGGTCAGCAACCTGCAGCTCTGGAGCTGCATGTGGCTCTTTCATCCCTCTGCTGTGACTCCCTGTCATTGGTCGGCACAATTGAAACGGGCTTTCGGTTAGGACAGGTAGAGGAAATAGGATACCATGCTAGGAGGAGACTCTATATGTGGGGGAACTAGACTTATAAACTTCATTTATAAGATACAACCCATCATATAGAGTAAATTTTCTATTAAATCTAATATCTTGCATTTCTACATAGAGTTCTTTTGTATATAAGGCACAAGTACTGGATATTGGCAGTAATAATTCCTCAGTAAATTATGAGGGAGCTTCTTCCAACTTCATTGAAAAACATTACTTGGCAATTAAGAGAGAATTAATAGCAAAGTATTTAGCACATTTTTCCAGATATGTATTTTCAAAAAAATTTGCATAGGATAGTATTAACTACCAAGATGGTTGCCTATTTTTATGGCCTTGCCAAAATTCAACTGAATATACTCTCAGACAGCTTTTTTTTCTCAGTGAGAGGAATATGTTCCTCTAAACATTTTTTTTTCATATTTTGATCTGGCTATAATTATAGTTTCAACAAAACTGAAGTTTGCCCATCCAATAACAATTCTGTTACAATGGATTCTTATGCATGATCTACCGTATTTTTCGCCCTATAAGAACGCACTTTTTTACTCCCAAAAAGAGGGTGAAAATCTGGGTGCGTCTTATAGGCCGAATGTAGCCACCTGGGCAGTGGTGGGTTTCTGCTGGTTGGTCAATGAACCCGGAAGCTCCGCCCCTGTCACTCACTCGCAAGTCCTTGGCATTTTTTTGCATCGGGGATTGCTGCAAGAGAGAGGGAGCAAAGACCTTTTCCGGATTGGTGGTGGTGGAGGTGCGGGCCCGTACTCACTAAAGCAAGTCCGGGGAAGTCCTTTGCGCCAGCTGGAAAAGGTCTTCACTCCCCCCCCCCTTGCAGCATACCCCGATGCAAAAAATGGCGAGATCTCTTCTCAGAAATGTTTTCTCGGGCTGGCCGGATCTCTCTCCAGATCTTGCGGCTTTTTCAGGGTTTTCTTTTTAAAAAACATCTCTCTGAACTATCTTGAAAACCTGCGATGTTGCTTTGGGAGGGGGCAGGTGGCAGCATTCGCCCCTGCCGCCCACCCTGGGCACCTGCAGCCTTGGAGCCTGCAGCTTTAAAACAAGCCTTTGCACAGCTGTCCGTCTTTCCCCTCCGAAAGCAACCTCGCAGGTTTTCAAGATCGTCTGCAGAAGCGTTTGGCGCGAACTCCTCTCCTGTTCCTTCTTCTGCGGGGGGGGCTGCCTTGCTTTGACAGCCACCTCGTTTCCAATTGGGGGGTGGGGGAGAAATCCTCTGCATGGATCCCCCCAATTGGAAGGAGGAGGCTCCATCCGCGGGGGGAGAGATCCCCCTCACATTCTGTCTGTCTGTCTCTCACTCTCCCTCCCTCCCTCCCTCTCTCTCTATCTCTCTGTGTTTCTCTCTCCCCCCTTCCTCTCTGTCTGTCACTCTGTGTGTATATGTGTATGTGTGTGTGTCTGTCTGTCTGTCACTCACTCAATCACTCACTCTGTGTGTGTGTCCCTCTCTCTGTGTCTCTGTCTGTCTGTCCCTCTCTCCGTCCCAACTGAAGAACAACCTTTTCTGTCCCCTTACCAGCCCATCCGGGAAGATGAGGAACGCGAGGGGGATCTTTAAGCAGGTGATCTTCGGCTGCTGCAGAAGCCGCGCTGCCTTCTTCTCTCTGATAGCTGCCTGCTTAAAAAGAAGGACGAGGCTCCGCTGGTTCGGAGCCCATCTGCGGGGGGGAGGGATCCCACTCGCAGGCGATCTTTAAGCAGGAGCCTCGTCCTTCTTTTTAAGCAGGCAGCTATCAGAAAGAAGAAGGCAGCACGGCTTGTGCAGCAGCTGAAGATCGCCTGCTTAAAGATTGCCTGCTTAAAGATCGCCTGCGAGGGGGATCCCTCCCCCCTCCCCCCGCGGATGGGCTCCGAACCAGCGGAGCCTCGTCCTTCTTTTTAAGCAGGCAGTTATCAGAGAGAAGAAGGCAGCGCGGCTTCTGCAGCAGCTGAAGATCGCTTGCTTAAAGATCGCCTGCTTAAAGATCGCCTGCTTAAAAAGAAGGACGAGGCTCCGCTAGTTCGGAGGCGATCTTTAAGCAGGCGATCTTTAAGCAGGCGATCTTCGGCTGCTGCACAAGCAGCGCTGCCTTCTTCTTTGTGATAGCTGCCCACTTAAAAAGAAGGACGAGGCTCCGCTGGTTCGGAGCCCATCCGCGGGGTTCCTCATCTTCCCAGATGGGCTGGTAAGTGGACAGAAAAGGTTGTTCTTTTTTTTTTTTCAAAAAGTTTTATTGGTTTTTAAAAACATTTATAGGGAAAAAGGTAGGTGGAATGGTTACAAATTTTGGCAGTTGCAAGTGTGGCAGACGCCCCCTCCCTCCAAACTCATAGGTTACATCTAAATATCAAACATTAATACATAGTCATAAAAAGTCAGCATATTAATTCTAGAAAAAATAATTTTAATCAGTTTATATAGTTATGATATATAGTCTAGATATAATTTCATTATTACTTTCGGTCTGTTTGTAATATTGTGGTTTTCTTATTCATTTTTGTGATCTGAGCATTCTTTGTGTTGCCCCTTCACCCCCCGCTGGCTGAGCTCCGGCCCCTCCCGTGTCCTGTGTGACCGTAGTAGTGTCTTCTGTTTTTTCTAGGATCGCTTTATTTTTTTCCATAAAGGCCTGTGCCTCTATGGGTGTGTTGATTCTGATTCTTGTCTCCTCCCAGAATATCAGCATACCTTCAGGCATCAACCATCTAAACCACACCCCCTTCTGGTATAGTTTATTCGCCAATTGCGAATAGCTTTTCCTTTTCTCCCTAATTTTTTTGGGAATCTGCTTTAGAACGGTTATCTCCCTGTCATGGTATGTCAGTGTTTGCCCCCTTTGTACACCCAGGATTTCATCTCTTGTGCTTTTCCTAAGGAATTTAATATGAACCTCCCTGGGTACATTGTGTGTTCTAGCATATGAGTTTACTCTATAAGCCAGATCTATCTCCCATTCCATCTGCTGTTTATCTTTATGTATGTATTCAGCAAGAATATTAGTCATAATGTCCCTTATGTTTTCCCCATCTACTTCTATTACATTTTGAAATCTGAGATAAAAGGACATTCTCTCAAACTCTGTTTTCATTTGTTGGATGTCAACCTAAGACTACAGAGATGGACTTTCAACAAATGCTTCAACAAATTTTACAGGGACAGGAGGAAATCAAGAAACAGTTAAGGGAGATGAAAGATGAAATTAAAGAGAATCAAGTCCAAATTTATAAGAACTCACAGAGACTGGACCTTGTGGAGGGTGGGGTGGCGGAGGCGAGAGGGGGGGTAGAGGCCTTACAGAAGGGAAACAAAGAGAAAAGGTTGTTCTTCAGTTGGGATGGAGAGAGGGACAGACAGACAGAGACACACACAGAAACACACACACACAGAGTGAGTAATTGAGTGAGTGACAGACAGACAGACACACACACACAGACACACACACACATATACACACAGAGTGACAGACAGAGAGGAAGGGAGGAGAGAGAAACACAGAGAGATAGAGAGAGAGGGAGGGAGGGAGAGTGAGAGACAGACACACACATACAGAGTGACAGATGGAGGAGGGAGGAGATAGAGAGACAGAGATACAGAGGCAGACAGACAGACACACAGAAAGAATGACAGAGAGAGACAGAGAGGGGGGAGGGAGAGAGAGACAAAGAGCTACACACAGAGAGAGAGACAGACAGACAGACACACAGATAAACAGAAAGAGAGAGAAAGAGAAAGAAAGGCAGAAAAAATGAAAAAAGAAAAGAAAAAAAGAAAGTGGGAGAGAGAGATGAAAGAAACAAACAAAGGAAGAAAACTTATGACCACAATTGAGCCCAAAATTGAGTGGCAATTGAGCCCAAAAATCTTTTTTTTTCTAGATTTTCCTCCTTTAAAATTGGGTGCGTCTTATATTCCGGAGCGTCTTATAGGGCGAAAAATACGGTATATCTACTGTATAGGTGTAAACTTGGAGGAAAAATGCCTTAGAATCCACTTGTTAAAGTTTATTCCAAGTTCATTAGTACTCTCTGAGCTTGTTTTTCCCCCAAATGTTTCATTACCCAAACTAGGTAATGTGCTTTCAACCCTGAGCTATAAATATTCTCTGTTACTGCAATTCTTAAGTAGTGGCATATATACTTATGCACATTTACTTACTTGGTTATTTACTTATTTATTTACTTATTTATTTGCTTGTTTGCTTGTTTGTTTAGTTAGTCTTTCATAGGAACCTAACAAAAATGGGATGTTTAAATTAATAGGGGAAAAAAGTATTGCTTCTTCTGAACTAGTTCTGAAGCATGCAGGGCCCTAATAAAAGACATGTCAACTCCTGATTTTTTTAAAAATCAAAGCAGGATGGTACTAAACCTGTAAATTATGTATTGTAATACAAATATATACTTTAAGGTAAAGTGAAGATCGCACGTTGGATATTTTACATATCTGATTTCGGAGCTGAATGTTAAATGAATAAACATGATACCAAAAGTGATGTCCCTGGGGAAAGGAAAAGCAATACTTTACTGCAGTTTTTTCACTAGCTTTAAAAATAATTAGAAGTAAAACAATTAAGCTGTTTCACTGCAATCTGTTTTGAAATTTCTTCAGCTTCTCCTTCAGAGTTTGTGCTAGCAGGAGAAGCTGAGAGGACTTCTCTATTGTAACATTGGCTGAAGGGTTAATAGCAAGGATCCACAATCCCTGGGCTGTGGCCCACTACCATACCATGGTCTACTCAGAACTGGGCTATGTGAGAGATGGTTCAGTGCACATGTGCACACACAGTTTCACTCACATGAGTTGTGAGCTGGCATGCACGCACATGCAATGAAGCTCAATTTGGAGTTGAGCTGCATGCATGCACACTGGGATTTTGCTTACCTGGCTCAGTTCCCCTCTGTCTCCCAGCCAGGTCATCAAGCTGCAAAGTTTGGTAACCGTTGGTTTACAGAGTTGCATTAGGGATGGTCAGCCCCAAATCTCCAAGAGATTTGGACAACAGATGAGGAGGAAGTGAGCAACAGACATAAGCAGGGGTGGGCTGCTACAGGTTCGCCCGGGTTCAGGAGAACTCATAGCTAACGTTATGGCCGGTTTGGAGAACCTCCAAATCTCACCCCTGGCTGGGATTGACCACTGAAGTCGTATTTTCTGCAATTGAGTTTGGAGCAGTTTACCTTAAGTTTGTATCTATTGTGTGATCGTGTATTGTTGCAGTTGATCAGGATGGCAGGTGCAGTGAAGGGAGGTGATGGAGAGAGTATGATGCTTCTTTGTCTCCATGTACTTGCTAGTTAAGAGCTTTGGGAAGTGGATGTGCAGCAGATTCATTTGGTAGATTTTGGGTAGATGGATAAATAAATATAATAATTGGTTAAATATATATATAGACATATAGATTGATATGAGAGAGGTGGGGGGGGGGGGAACCAGCAGCCATAATTGTTGCCAGCCTCATCCATATGAAGGTCATCCAAAGTTATTGGCTTCAGCAAATGTCTTGGAATTGCTTGTAGTTTATAGAGAAACTAGCCCGCCAGCCCACCTAATGCCTCCTTGGCAGGTAGTAAGTTTTAATAAGATGCATAATACTTAGGGTGATGGCTATGAAGAAGTTAGGGAATATAAAACCAACAAATCAAAGATGGAAAAATGCACATGGATATGACTGTGCTACCTTCAGATACATGGATTTTCATGACAATTCAGGCTATCAACTATTCAGACTATCAGCTCGGTGGTGATGGAAAAAGTGGACCCCTTGCAATAGGAAGGTAACACGATCTATAACTAAATTTCCAATTCTGATGCAGTTATATTGATAACTTTATTAATCTTTTTGCTAGAAGGATAAGAAACAATAATAAGATAATGATCACTGACCATCACAAAAGAAGATAGCAGCCAATTGCAGGAAGAGGATTGAGTCAAACCAAAGGCTACCACTTACACATATTTTTTCATTTGTGTTTCAACCAAGGCTGGGCAGAGCTCTTTTCCTGAGTTTAAATAATAAACCTGAATTTTCATATTCTGGAAATAATGAATTTATTCAGTTAAATAGACTGTTTTGTTATAACCTATAATGTAAAGCCTCTGCTGGAAAATTGGTTGCCCCAGATTGTGGTGATCTTCTGGATTATTTGCAATGGAGTCTCCTCCCTACAATATTGTGGATTTGGGCTATGCTACATTATTTTCTTCTTTCTCTTTTTTTTAAAAAAATGGGGATGTGAAGAATGTTTATAGCAATCCAGTCAGCAGGTTGAATATGTGCTTAATATAAAGGGATAGTGGGGAAGGAAGGATGTCTATGATTCTTGAAACATGAATAATATTAATCTCTGTGGCAGAGCAAACAAAAAAGATGAGGCCTGGCAAAATCCATTTTGAGACATCAAAACCGATAAAGCAGAAAATACATGCTGATGAAGGATATCATTTTGTCAATCTGTCAAGAAATGCACCCAATGACAATCTAAAATGCAAGGATAACCAAATAAGCTGAAATAGTTGGTAGAAGTGATTAAAGCATAATGGATGGTGATGTTTTGAGATTTATTTTATTTCAGCATATATATGCTTCTCATGGAATGTGGCTCATTTCTTTTCCTTTTAGGTGGCTACCTAAAAGCCACCTAAAGAAAGGTTAAATATGATAATATCACAGCCAAGAGGGCTTTGCCCTCTTCTCTGCATAAGGGGAATCTTTGGAGGGGAAACAATACTTTCTCTCGCCCCCAGTTCTGTTATTCAGTTGTTGCTGACATCCTGATTCCCTTGAAGATACCCTGTTCACATTCACCTGAATGCATAATCAAGGTCGATATTTCTCAGCTTCTAAGATGTAGATTAACTCCCAGAATCTTTGAGCAAGCATGTTGACTGAAGTATTCTGGGAGTTGAAGTTCATGCATCTTAAAAATTGTTAGAAAGTCTGATCTAGGTCTTTTCATATCATATGCAGCTACTTATATCTCCCCATTGGCTCCTAAGCTTTATTATCCTATGACTTCCAGCCTGTTTGCCAGCTTATGTCCTTGCTAAAATTGATGATCCATTTATGAAATTGATGTGTTTCTCAACCAAAAAGGAATCAGTCTATATTGACGTTGATAGTGCTTAAGCAAGCCATTTCAGTATTAAGCAAGAAAAACAGATATTTGAACAAAGCATGGTAGCATCCCTTTTTCTGTATCTTCAAAAATATGTAAGTGTTGTTACATTAACAGATTTTGTGAGCCTTATTTATTTTACATGGTAGATTACATAATTAAGAAAATAATAAAAAGAAGAGCTGCAAGGTTGTTTTGAAGGACATGATTCAATTTGATGGTCAAACAATGTTATTTACATAATTTCTGTATGCATCTTCCTTCTGATTTTTCCTTGCTTTTAATAAACTATAAGAGTTTTCTTTCTTTGGATACACTATGTATTGAAAAGCAGCTTTTCTTTTCAATTCTAAATCTTATTCTGAGTGAAAATTGTTCTCCAGCACAACTTTTCTTTTAATTAAAAAAATGTCTAATCTTTGAGGAGGACATAATAAGAATTTATATGTCATGGAATAATTTGTAATATTTAATTACATGCTATGCAGTAAGACAATTTCACAATCACCTTTCAGCACATAGAGACAGGTGAGAACTAGAGATCCAGGTCTCATTCAGCAGCTGAGGTTGGCAGTTTCCTTTAATGTTCTAATATGGGCATTTCTTTATCAGGGAAAATTAGAAAACTAGATTATTCTAATTTATGAATTTTGCAGTGCACAAGCTTGAAACTTCTTAGGATTCACTCCATGTGGAACTCTTCAGAAGCTATTCCTAAAACAACAGCATAGCCACAGAAAATTGGAGAAAAAAAAATAAAGTATGCAGTTTAAAGGACATAGATGGCAATGACAAAAGATACAAAGAGTAAGAAATTATAACTTTCACTAAAGTTATAATTGACAAAAGCTGCTAATTATTACTTAATGTATCTTCTCAGAAAAGTATACCAACTCTTTTCTGGTAGTTGTTATCTGCTTGATTCTGCTTCCCTCAAGGCTGATCATGCAGTCATAGTTATGTAATAAAGTTTTTTTCAACATTGGGTTCATGTCTATGATAAAATATGAAGTGTTTGGAGATTACACACACACAAATGCCAGTGGGGTGTATGGGTTAAGGTGCTGGACTAGGAAAGGGGAGACCCAAGTTCTGACCCCTAGACATGGTAGATCTGGGTGACTTTGGGCTGGTTATTAGCAATAGCAGTAGCATTTAAGCTTATATACTGACCCACATTGCCCATTTATTTAGTGTACGGCATATTATACATGGGTTTACAATACATAGTAATAATTGACCTAAATTAAAGCACAATAAAATATGAATGTTAAAAAGATCAGATAATATTCTGATTATTATATTCAGATAACAATGTCTAGGCCATCTAACCATTAGATGATTTATATGAAAACATCAGATACTGGATTAGTATATACTGTCAACTTATATAGCATTTTATAGCACTCTCTGGGTAGTTTACAATGTAAGGATTATTTGTATATTACACCCAACAACCTGAGTCCTCATTTTATCACCCTCAGAAGGATGGAAGATTGAGTCCATCTTGAGCCTTGACAGGATCAAACTCCAGCTATGGGCAGTTTGCCTGCAATAATGCATTCTACCCACTGCACCAATGGCTGCATTCTCTCTCAGCCTTTGCCTGGGATTTAAAAAAAAAAAACAATTTACCAACCTGTATTGAAACAGTGGGTAGATTTTAATAAGAATTATGAGATTAAAGATGCTCTTATTGATCTTCATCTTGCATCAGGATGATGGTGATGATGATATACACATATAAGAGAAAGAAAAAAGTGTTTTTAATGATTGATAATGTACCTTTTCTCTTTTGTGAATCCCTCAGGAAAGAAAAGAAAGAAAGAAAGAAAGAAAGAAAGAAAGAAAGAAAGAAAGAAAGAAAGAAAGAAAGAAAGAAAGAAAGAAAGAAAGAAGAAAGAAAGAAAGCTCTATGCAAAATTTTGATAGAGACATATATAAAATACCAGAAACAGAACAAATGGAATTATTTCAGGAAATTTGAGAAGTTGTCCAATGAAAAATCCAATAAAGGTAATTAGGTATATACATATATATATTCCAATATAACATATTCAATATATCATACTATGGCATGTACTCTTACTAGAACATGAGCTTGGTACAGTTCCTACTCATCTATGACATTTGTTTCAGGTTGTTAAAGCAGAGTAGAATAAGTTCTAAATGAGGCTATTCTGATGGTGATTTATTTCTGATGAATTTACATTACAGTTTTTGGATTTTGGGATTGCAAAATTGAAATAGCAATGGATCTAGCTTGTCTGCATGACTCCTATAGATGTGTCTGACTTTGTTGACAGCTTTCCATGTTCTGAAAGTTAGTGCCAATTGTGACATTATTGTGGAACATAATGTTTTGGGAAACTATTTTTTTCTTTATGTGCTCTACAGTTGGCTGTAGCAGCTTGATAATGTTGTGATGCTTTATATTGTCCTGCAATGGATTTTGCTACATTCTAATCAGAGCCATGAGAAACATTCAAAATCATTTTTCTGGTCATCAGGACAAATTTTTCAGGTGTATTATAATTTTCTCATGAGATTAGAATAGTCAATATTCAGAACCTGAAAAACTAGTTTGAATGGGATGAAAAGCTTATACTTCATTCTGTGTAAACCATGGCTTATTTTGAATAGACTGACTAAATTCTTTGAATCATTTCCGTCTGGCCCAGCTATAGGCAGAAACAATTTTAGTTAGTAGGAATTCATCTCTGTCAATCCTCCCACACCTCTCATTGCATTTAGACTCTCTGCAGCAATTGATTTTAATTTTCTTATAGAAACTGGAAAATTGAAATGCCTTCTTAGCAAGACACAATATTGCTGAGTCCTCCTCGGACACAATGCCCAGAGGATTCTATGATCTGCTTGTTTACTAAATGAAAACTGAACTGAAGATAACTAGAGGCTAGCATGCCATAGGTTTGCCATCACGGCTCTATGGCATTTCAGACTGGTGACTGTTCAGTCTTTTCTTTAAAATCTCCAGGGATGAAGCACGTACAACTTCTGAAGGCAAGCTGTTTCATTGGCTAATTGTTCTCATTGTTAAGAAGTTTCTCCTTAATTCTGAGTTGCTTCTCTCCTTAATTAGTTTCCATCCATTGCTTCTTGTTTTGCCTTTTGGTGCTTTGGAAAATAAGTTGACCCCCTCTCCTTTGTGGCGGCCCCTCAAATACTGCAATACTGCTATCATGTCACCCCTAGTCTTTTTTTTTTCTCTAGAGTGGTCATACTCAATCCCTGCAACTGTTCTTCATATGTTTTTCACTCCAGGCCCTTAATCATCTTAGTTGCTCTTCTTTGCACTTTTTCCAAAGTCTCAACATCTTTTTGTAAAATGGTGACCAAAACTGGATGCAGTATTCCAGGTATGGCCTTGCTAAGCCTTTATAAATTGGTACTAATACTTTACTTGTTTGAGTCTGTGCCTCTGTTTATACAACCAAGGATTATATTAGCTTTTTTGGCTGCTACTGCACACTGCTGGCTCATGTTTAAGTGATCGTCCACTAGAACTCCCAGGTCCCTCTCACAGTTATTCTTTTTGAGCCAGGTTTCACCTATACTTGCACTTTTGGTTTTTCCTGCCTAGGTGTAAAACTTTGCTTTTCTCTGCATCAATTTTCATTTTGTTGGATGGAGCCTATTGTTCAAGTCTGTTGAAATATGTTTGGATGCTGAGCTTGTCTTCTAGGGTGTTAGCTATTCTTGCCAGCTTAGTGTCATCTGCAAATTTGATGATTTCCCCTTTTATTCCCTCATCTGAGTCATTTGTGAAGATTTTGAAGAGTACTAGGCCTAATATGTGATATTTGTAGCTTTATTAGGAGGTATTGTGAACAACTGATGACCCTCAAATCTGTATTCAATATTTTAAAAATGTCTCTTCTAAGTAACTTTTTGAGAGGGTTGTTGGTTGAATTGGTTTAAATGTTACTATCGACATAGGTTAGTTTACTTATAGTATTATACATATAGTATGGTTTATTTACAGTATTATACAGAAATAGTTACAATATTATAACCCGTATAAAAAAATTCCACTGTTTTGAATGGAGAAGTTGTTCAAAAATAGGGCATTTTTTATTTTTTTAAATATTTTTGAGCTTTTATTTGTATATGTTCTTCATTTGTATGAACCTTACAGATTAATCAGTTAATAAAAAAGAAATAAGGGTTAAGACATTTGTCAGAGGTATTTACCTATTTTAGTGAGAAAGTGAACACACATATGTATTGTATAATTGTATGCTGTCGATCAGGAGTCCCCAAGCCAACTGTGGTATGCAGAGCAATACTGGTCCTCAGCCTGTTGTGAACTGGCCCATGTAAGCGGTAGGCATTTGTGTGTGAAGCTGCATTTGTGCAAGCCACATGTGTGCACCCAAAACCATCCCTTCCCCTCCCGCTGCCACCATTGCTGTCAATCTGAGGAGACAGAAAGATTGGAGACTGCTGCTATAGATACAATGTCTTGAGTTGTATGACGTTACAGAACCAGCCTGGTATAATGATGAAGGTGCACCCTAGAAACCAGGACTCGCCTGAGTATGAAAACTAGTTGGGTGAACTTGGGCCAGTTACTCCCTCGTAGCTGGAAATAATAGAAAATAATCTACCTTTTCTTCTCACAGATGTCATTATGCCTTTCATATTAAAAGCTTTGTGGCAATTGGACCATAAAGAGGTTGAAGAAATTTAATTTTGGGATGTCTGAGACATCTACTCTTTCTAACAAGTTTCAGAAACACCAAATGAAAAAAAAAGTCTAGTCTTTGATTAAAGACCTTACTTTTAGGTATATTTACTGTGTACATTTTGTGTTTTGATTTCATATCAGAGATTGCATGCTTTTTCCTGAAATTTCACTTTAGAAAGTGCAGTTAAGAAATAATGCCGCAAATTTTCCAGTGACTCTGGTGGGAGAGGCTACAAGAGGGTTTGTTACAGCCCCTCCCACCTTCATCACTGAAAATCAGCGTTCAGGTAAGGACCAACGCTCATTATCTTTCTAAAATTCTCTGACTTAAATACATTCATTCTTAATTATTAACATTAGCAGGCTGAGATTAAATATGATATAATGATATCTGGGGTAGTTCATCATGTCCTTGAGTCCATCTGCTACATTAAAATTCCTCCTTCAAAAGTCTGATTATTTTCTAAATTACTTCAGATATATAGCCCTGACTTTCAATCCAACAAGGACATCCAAGATGTATGAATTACTGATAGTGCTTTTCAAGTGTTTTTCTTTTCAGGTATTATGTTTCCAAGCCTCTGCATTCAATTTTAAATTGATATTTGGATTACTTTATTCAAAGTAGTTTACATGAGTATCAAGGATTAAAAAAACGGTATCCACACTCTATATCACATTCTACTTGAGAAAGATATGTTAGCTATTTTTCAAAATTTTTATGGTGTTGGAATAGGCATCCACAGAGGAAACAAAAGGATAAATGACAACATGTGCCATGATCTAACCATGTAAATGACATAAATGTTAGGTACTTTTGTCAGACATTTTGGCAGCATTGTGGTATAGCATTGTGATATTTATTAGCACTTCCTCCCTCCCTCCCGCTTCCCTGTATTCTACTATACTCAATACATGTTACATGGATGGATATTATAGGCCATCTTTTTTGCAGCTCATATAAACATTTCTTCAAGTGATCATTCCATGTAGCTTGAAAATGTAAAGCATTGTAAGACTTAGGAACCAGCTAATAGGTTGACCAGAAATTTAGTGTGCATATATCAAAAACTTTTACAGACTTTTTTGTTTTGGTGTTTTATGGAGACACAATAATTATTAAATTTGGGAAATGCTTGAGTGTTGAAATGATTTATCTGACATTGTTATCTGAGTTGACAAAGTTACAAAAAATAAGATGATACCGTTAGGAGATGGTTATTTGTCTTTACGACAGGCACTTTGATCACAATCTAACTATAGGAAATTGCCCAATAGCTCAAAAGAAGCAATCTCTGAACATGTTTTGTCATGGCATGACATCCATTATGCTAAGTCTCTAAATTACATCATCCAGGAGAAGTCAAACAATGATACTGCAAATAAGAATTCTTAGTCGAAGGGGTTTGCATTCTTAATCCAAGTTCATATTTATTGCACTTGTTCTTGGAACACATTGATAAACCAAAAGCCCTGACAAATGCTTATTCCATGGCAAGCTGTTTTTCAAGTTCAGCATAAAAGAGTCCCCCCCCCTTTTTTTTTTTTAAAGGTTCTGGGTATGTTTTGTTGTTGTTGTTGTTCTGCTGAGCAGACTCTTCCAGCAGATAAATTCTGCAAAACCAATATATAGCCTGTGGAGTATTAAACTGCAGGATGTGCAGCAAGTACTTTCAGGACAAAAGAGAATGAGAGTATTTTTGTTTCATGAAAGCACTTCTAGTAATATGCCTTGTGCATTCAGCTTGGGAGGAGTTATTCTTTTATTATATAAAAAAGAGGAAGACATGCTGTCCACTGGCTTTTACATAGGCTCCCAAGTCCTTTGAAGACTGGGGAAGTACTGTCCTCTTTTTCATACAGGTCACTTTCAGTCGGAGTGTGAATTTGATGGCAAGAGAGAAGTGCCTTCTCTCCTTGTTAGTGTAAAGGAAAGCTTTCATGCTGATATCATCACTCTTTTTCTGCATTTTTTGGGCACTGACATCAAGTCAAAAGCATTTTCCTTCTTCAGTGAGAATGAAAGAGGAGCTGAATAGCTGTCTTATGTGCTGCCTAGAATGACAGGTCAGTGACTCAGACTAAGGAGACTCAGGGCAAATATTGAATAGCAAATGTGGTTGCCTGCACTTGCTTTTGCATTCGTGCCCAGTCTTCTAGAGGTCATTGTCAGAATGATCATAAGAATCTGTGGTGAACAGTTTTCCTACAGGCTTTGATTGTCCTTTGGTCTATTTATTTCTCAGTATTTTAGAACAGTGTTGCTTTTCAGTATTTCTTTTGGAAAACCAAACAATGAATTTCAGCATGCTATACAAATGACAATAATTGAAATTGAATAATTGAAATACAAATGAAAATATTTACAGACCCCCTCGCATCCTGGACATAAATTGTTTCAACTGCTACCCTCAAAATGACACTATAGAGCACTGCACACCAAGACAACTAGACACAAGAACAGTTTTTTCCTGAACACCATCACTCTATTTCAGTGACGTGCGGTGAGGTTTATGACTGGTGAGGCACTGACACAGTGCTGAGTTTCAAATATTTTTAGACTTGTGGACTTCAATTCCCAGAATTCCACAGCCAGGCATGCTCAGTTCCAATTTAAAGCGACAGCATTTGTTTTTCTCTTTTGCTCCTTCTTTCTTTTTCTTTTTCTTCTCCTTCCCCTCCTTCCTCCCTCTCTCCCTTCCTCCCCCTCTCTCAAACACACACACACACACACACACACACACACACAAGTTGGATTGGACTATCTCTCCTACCCCTTCCCTCTCTCACTCACTCTCAAACAAACCCCCACACACACAAAAGTTGGATTGGATATCTTTTCCAGTGGCTTGAAAGCAGCTCCTCTGCCATCCCCCCCCCATTCCCCTGCTGCCTTTCCCAAACACCTCCACCATTGCAAATGCAGCCTGCTGTCTGGGTGGGAAATGCCTGGAACACAATAAAGCCCACCCACCACCTCCTGCTGGCAGGCTGGGGTGAGAGGAGAGGCAGAGAAGCCGGAGAAGAGCCGAGCCGAGCCTTCCAAAAGAAAGAGGCTGGGGGGAAGTGTGTGTACTACAGCATGGCTCTTTGCCTGGCTTCCTGCCTCCTCCTGTGGTCTCCTCAGTGCTCGCTTGTGCTCTCCCTCCCCAAGTGTAGTTTGATTGCAGGTGGAGCCACGTTGCCTTTTCAAACTTGTAATCAGTGAAGCTGGGCTAGATTTTTATATAGTTTTATCCAGCTGTGTGTGTGTGAGAGAGAAATGAATGGGGGCCTGGGGAGAAAGTCACTACACTTGGGGAGGGAGAGCACCAGTGAGGTTAAGCAGAGTCATCCACGGTGAGGCAGCAACTAGCTCAGCTTTTTCCTTTTACTTTTTTTTTCATGATGAGAGTGGTGAGGCTGTGCCTCACTTGCCTCACCTGACTGCACGTCACTGCTCTATTTGTACCCTATGACTATCATTAAGTGTTGTACCTTATGATTCTTGACAAATGTACCTTGTCTTTTTATGTACACTGAGAGAATATGTATCAAAGACAAATTCCTTGTGTGTCCAATCACACTTGGCCCATAAAGAATTCTATTCTATTCTGTCCTATCCTATCCTATCCTAACCTATCCTATTAATTTAACATGATACCTGGATGTATTGAGTCATGTATTGACTCAGCCCTGCCGAGAAAACCAGTTCAGTGGGTGTGGCAGGCCTGGGTTGCTGCCAATTCCAGTGACCCAGGCCACCAAGTTACTACCAGTTCAGCCGAAACAGTCAGAACTGGTAGGGCCCCTCCTCTGATATGGATTGATTTATTTGCTCAACGTATAGGTGATTACAGAATGTATTCATATTTAGAAATTGGAAGTAACTAAAAATAAAGACTGCCATATTAAGACTGTAAACCTACACCCACTTACTTGGAAGTAACTCCAATTGTACTCAAAGACTTATATGGGTAGCTCTTTTTCTAACAAGAGTCATGGTCAAATATGAACCTTTGAAAACAGACAGATAATGTATGCCAATAAATTGAAAGCCATTTAAAGTAGGCCATAACCTACCACTAGATAAAGTAGAAAAATGTGGGTTAGACATCATCACCACCAGATGGATTATAACTGGCTGACCAACCACACTCAATGTGTAGTCCTCAATGAAACTGCATCTACATGGAAGGAAGTATGCAGTGGAGTACCCCGAGACTCTGTTTTAGGCCCAGTATTCTTCAACATCTTCATCAATGATTTGGATGAGGGGAAAAATGGGGAACTCATCAAATTTGCAGATGACACCAAGCTGGCAGGAATAGCCAACACTCCAGAAGATAGGCTAAAGATACCGAAGGATCTTGACAAACCTGAACATTTGGCACTATCTAACAAAATGAAATTCAATGGTCAAAAAAGTAAGGTTCTACATTTTGGCAAGAAAAACAAAATGCACAGGTACAGTATAGATGGTACCTTGCTAAATAGTAGTAACTGTGAGAGGGATTTGGAATCTTAATGGACAACCATTTAAATATGAACCAGCATATTTGGCAGCAGCTGCCAAAAAAGCCAACACAATTCTAGACTGCATAAGCAGAGGGATAGAATCAAGATCAGGTGAAGTGTTAATACCACTTTATAATGCCTTGGTAAGGCCACACTTGGAATACTGCATCCAGTTTTGGTCGCCACGATGTAAAAAGGATGTGGAGACTCTAGAAAGAGTGCAGAGAAGAGCAACAAAGATGATTAGGGGACTGGAGGCTAAAATATATGAAAAAACAGTTGCAGGAACTGGGTATGTCTAGTTTAATGAAAAGAAGGACTAGAGGAGACATGATAGCAGTGTTCCAATATCTCAGGGGTTGCCACAAAGAAGAGGGAGTCAAACTATTCTCCATTGCACCTGATGGTAACAAGAAGCAATGGGTGGAAACTAATCAAGGAGAAAAGCAACTTAGAACTGAGGAGAAATTTCCTGACAGTTAGAACAATTAATCAGTGGAACAGCTTGCCTCCAGAAGTTTTGAATGCCCCAACACTGGAAGTCTTTAAGAAGATGTTGGATATCTGTCTGAATTGGTATAGGGTTTTCTGCCTAGGCAGGGGGTTGGTACAAGGAGACCTCCAAGGTCCCTTCCAAGTCTGCTATTGTATTATTGTATTATTATTATGGCACTGCTATGTCCAAAAACAAGTTAAGAAAGGCAGGAGAAAAACTAGTTAAATGTAAAGAGTAAATTTCTCAGTGCAATTGCATTTTGCAAATAGTGTGTTTTTAATAGTTCATTATATCTCCAGATGAATGTTTTTCATGTGAATGATTTTCCTTTTTCATAAGAAAGAAGTGTTTTTCACACAAATGGTGAGTGCTATTGATCTTTTCCAGCAATTTACACTGGAAAATGAGTGCTATGCCAACATATGTCTTAAATCCATTGTTCTGGATTTACAGGAAATCAAGAAATTCATGCAATCAAAAACATGAAGTAATGTCAAGTTCTATTATATTTGACATTTTGAGCTCATGGACCTTTAAGTCTATTCTTGGCCATTACTGTCAATTTTACTTTGCTATAGAACATTAAATATGTTTTTGTTGAGCATGTCTAAAAATGATCCAATAAAGCATGGCATATCAATGCTGATAACTTAGCATTTTCATACTTAAGCATGCATATTCATACTTGCCTCCATATATGCTTGCACATATGTATATACCAATACACACATACAAAGTTACATATTTTAAATCAAATGAGTTCCTATTGTTATGGTTTTCCTCTGCTTAAAACAGAATAGCAATTCATAAATTCATGGTCTTCTCAAGGATGAAATATTTTCTCTTTGGATCAGACAGGAAATGAGATTGTGCTCAAAAATAAAATATTTAAAGATTCTAATTTGAGATTCTAAGTCTTTAAGAGTCTCACTGAATGCTAGAAAATAAGAGGAAACTTTATTGTAAAAACTGAACAGTGTACCCTATAACAGTAGGTTTGTATTTAACTGACAATATTCCCATGCAGAATTTAAGAATAGGTTTGATTGTACTAAGTTAGTGTCTGTCTGTCTGTCCTCCACCCATCCATCCGGAGACAGCTTTGGTCGCGTTGGTGGATGATCTCTGGAGGGCTAAGGATGGGGGTTGTTTCTCCATCCTAGTCCTATTAGATCTCTCAGCAGCTTTCGATACCATCTACCATGGTATCCTGTTGCGTCGGCTGGAGGGATTGGGGGTGAGGGGCACCGTGCTGCAGTGGTTCTCCTCCTACCTCTCCGGACGGACGCAATGTGTGTTGGCAGGGGAGCAGAGGTCGACCCTGAGGCCACTCACTTGTGGGGTGCCACAGGGTTTGGTCCTCTCACCTCTCCTGTTCAACACATACATGAAGCCGCTGGGCGAGATCATTCGAGGTTTCGGGGTTGAGTATCATCTGTATGCTGATGATACTCAGTTATACATCTCCACCCCGAACCACCCCAACGAAGCCATCGAGGTGATGTCCCGGTGCCTGGACGCCGTACGGGCCTGGATGGGCGACAACAGACTCAAGCTCAACCCCTCCAAGACAGAGTGGCTGTGGTTACCGGCGCCCCGGTTCAGCCAGTGGGTTCCATCTCTGGCCATTGGGGGCGAGCAACTCCCCCCCCCCGTGGACCGGGCGTGCAATTTGGGCATCCTCCTAGACACGCGGCTGTCGCTGGACGACGACGTGACGGCCGTGGCTAGGGGGGCGTTCCACCAGGTTCACCTGGTGCGCCAATTGCGCCCCCTACTGGACTGGGATGCCCTTCGCACAGTCACTCACGCCCTGGTGACGTCCCGTCTGGATTACTGCAATGCTTTCTACATGGGGCTCCCCTTGAGATGCACCCGAAGGCTGCAGCTGGTCCAGAATGCGGCCGCGCGGGCAATTATGGGGAGTAATACGTACTCCCATGTAACACCTCTCCTGCGCGAGCTGCACTGGCTACCTGTGGCTTTTCGGGTGCGTTTCAAGGTGTTGATTCTCACCTTTAAAGCGCTCCATGGCTCAGGACCTAGTTATTTGTGGGATCGCATCCTACCCCATACATCCCTGCGACCAATTCGCTCTCACAGAGAGGGACTCCTCCGGATGCCGTCCGCCAAACAATGCCGGCGGGCGACGCCCAGGAGTAGGGCCTTCTCTGTGATGGGCCCGACCCTCTGGAACGACCTCCCCCCTGACATTAGAATCATCACTGATCTCTGCTCCTTCCGTAAGAAACTCAAGACCCACCTGTTCCAATTAGCTGGCCTGGCCCAATCACAATCATGATCTAATCCCTTGACTCTCCTGGCCGGTTATTTTAAATTTTGGGGTATTTTAATTTGGTTGTAATCACTAATTAATTTTTGCACTATTGTACAGACTTGTGTTTAATTTGTTTTTATGGGGTTTTGTAATTGTTGTATATAATGTTTTTTATTCTGCCTGTACACCGCCCCGAGTCCCCTTGGGGAGAGGGAGCGGTTGACAAATCCAATAAATGAAATGAATGAAATGAAATCCATTCATATCGATCCCCTTCACTTTAAGAAAGAAATATGTATTGAAGCAGGCCTAGATAGTGTCATGGAGAAAAAACAATTCATTAGAATATGATTCAAAGCAATGAAGATCTGAAGCAAAGTTTCTTTATTAAACTACCCTATAGTAATGATCACTGGGCCAAATTGGCTGACAACCCTGACAATAGTTTGACAAAAAAATTATATAAGATATAGAAAAGCTATTTGAACAATCAAAAATTATGAATAAAATTTGCATGGGTAATAAAAAGTCCCAATTTTATATTTATAATACTCATTTAAACCCAATCATGAGTCTGGAACCATAGTCTCACTTTTATCCTTTCACACTACTCTTTGCCTAACATTTTTACACCTCATCTGGCTTCTTCTTCCTTCATCAGAGTCATTTTAAACGACGTTATAATATCAAAGGAAACTATATTCAGATGGCATGATATACCCATACGTACGAACAAAGTTCAGAATCATGGGAGCTTTGGTGTTCCCTTGGTATTTTTGAAAGCAAAATTGGATTTTGAAAAAGCAGTACAGAAATAGTATTGATACTTTTGAAATATGGTATTAGTCAAAATCTCTGAAAATACCATGAACAGCTAAAAAAAAAAAGTAAGGTGGGGAGGAATCATTGAACAAATCAATGCAGAGTAACAAGTTCAAATTATTCTACTTTGTACATATTATGTGAAGGCTTCTGAAGAAGACTGTATTGTAAGGAAAGTTGAAAGAAAAGAAGAGAATGAGTAGCAGTAAAGGTGGCTAGATCCAGTTACAGTGGTAAAGTGGGCACCATTGGAAAATTTGATGGATCAAGTTTGGACAGATTATCATGAAGAAAATCTATTTAAGCAATCACTAAAAATTGATACCAACGTGATGACACATAATGAATAAATCATGGTATCGAAAGGCATCCTGAATACCAGCCATTGTCTTAATTCTATGCCTTTTGCCTACTGCCACAAGAAACATTATTCAAGCATAAAGATCAAAGTTCTAACTAAAAATTCTAACTTTCCAACTCCATAGTAGGGATAAGTCAATTGGGGGTCAGCTTGTAGACATTTGTTTTAACCCAATGCTATTTTGCTGAACATGTTAAACTTTTCTCGCTCTTTTCTACTGCTGAATTTTCACATATTCTTTCAAGCTATGATTTGCTTACCATGGCTTATCCAACAATCAGAGTTGACTGACTTCACATTGGATGTTAAAGCATGACCTATGTGGAAAGTAAAAATCTGCAGTGTGATCCACTTCGTTCTCTGGAGTTTTAAAGATCCATCTCCTTGTTCCATAGTCTCAAAATTCTGTGAGAGAGATGTCTCGAGAAGAGGGGGATCAACTTATTTTCCAAAGAACCAGAAAGCAAGACAAGAAACTATGGATGAAATTAATCAAGGAGACAAGCAACCTGGAATTAAAGAGAAACTTCCTAACAGTGGAGACAATTAACCAGTAAGAACAGCTTGCCTTCAGAAGTTGAAGGTGCTTCATCACTGGGGGTTTTAAAGAAAAGACTGGACAACCACTTATCTGAAATTATATATGGTGGGTCCTCTGCTTGAGCAGAGGGTTGGTCTACAAGGCCTCCAAGGTCCGTTCTGGCTCTATTCTGATTGATTGAGATTTGATGACAGTTTACTTTATGGCTGGAGGATATCTGAATAGAATACTGAATATTGGACTGTTTTTTCAAGAGAATACCTGATTAACCACATCAGAGATTTCCATCTCTTCTTAGAATACATTACTAGCAGAAAATAATCAGTATGTGTTTAAATCAGTTTGACTGATGTAATTCTAATGATAGATTTCAAATGAAGTTGTGATCCAGGTAGTCTAGTCTGACTGTGTCTCTGTACTGTCACTCTGTTTACCCATCTGTCAGTTCAATATCTTGAGCTGTATCCATCAGTACTGAATTAACTAACCAAAAAGTCAATGGATTCAGTGTGTAATCGCTGGTATTCTGCACCTGCTGAACAAACACACCAGACTTTAAGTTCCTGCTTTCTTTGGAGTATTGGGTATTGCTTGGCAGTGAAGAGAAAAGCTTCAGGTTCACAATAAATCCATGCATGCTGTCTTGTGCTGGAATCACTAATTCACTAGGACTTTCTTATGTCCACTTGAGGGTCATTCATTTTCTGAATTGCTAAGCCCATCACACGGAGACATGCACTCTCTGCCTTCTGCAAGCAGCCTAGCGAATGTGTGCTTCATTAATTTCCACACCCTGTGTTGAAAATTATTCAAAATGTTTTCCATTAAAATTCAAGGTTCATATTGGCACACCTTCCATGTAGCAATGCTGCAAATTAAACTCACTTGTGCATTGGGAAAGGTGCCAGTGCAATCATAGTATATTGCTTAATTAATGGAATGATGTCCTGGATTTAAGCAAACCAATTCCCTGACTGCCTCGGTGTGTTTTCTATCCAGCATTTTTCAACAAATGGAATTACTATTCTCCCAGATAGGCCCCCTGAAATCATACTGCTGGGCTAATTTACAGTGCGAATAGAAAATGAGATAAAAATGTATTATTAAATTATACTAATATACTTTAAGATGATTTATTCTTCTGCAGATACACTAAGTAATACAAAGCATAACACACCAGCTTAACGTTTTCTTGTCTGCTACCATAAGGCTTTATTCCATATTTGATTGGACATCTGTCATGAGCGTATCAATCTTTTCTCCATCGTTAATTTTAATAAATTTGTATTAAATTTTGCTTTATTTTCTATGCCCTTTTATCTCCTTAAGATAGGTTTTTTTTGCAGCTTCCATCCTTGAGGTTTGAACGTGGATTTATGCAGCTTATTAAAGACTATGCTGCAAAGACAGATGGGTGTAGCATCCATATTGGGAGGATCAGCTTAAGCTCAATTTTGCCCTTGAAATTCCTGAAATTTCCACCCACATACAACAGTACCACACTTTGATATTATCTACTTTGGTTTGTGTATATGTGGGTTACATATGTAAGGCCTATAAAAAGAATGATAGCAAGCCATATCTGAATACAGGAGTGCCGAGCCATAGATTTGATGGGTTTCCCCATTAAAAAAGCATATCAAATAGATTTTGTTCCGCTTTCCCAACTGTGTTCTATTACCCTGAAATGTAAGAAGAACCTTTTGTTAGACTTCTGTAGGCGGCAAATAATTTGAAATCCTGACAAAAATGCAACATTTTTTTTAAAGGAAAGGAATATCCACGATTTAGCTTAACATTCCAACAGATAGCTCATAATGAATTATTTTGAAAAGAGGGATACAATATGATATACTATATTTTTTCAGAATATAAGACACACTTCCCCCCCACCCAAAAAAAAAACAGTGGGTGGAAATGATTGTGCGTCTTATACAGCGAATGTTGCCAAAGCCTCGCCCACCCACCGGAATCAACCCTTCAGCCTCTGCCTCCCAGGAATTTTCCTCCTTGCAGCAAACAGCGTGGTCAGCTTCAGCACAGCCTGATTTAGCATGAGCAGTTGATTGGCGGTTGCATCTCCTGAAATACCTCCCTTCAGGTGTTCCAGACTGCGGGGATCACTGCCACCCATTGGTGGTGGCGCCAACCATCACTGCTGCCACCTATTGCCACCTCTACATGCCCCATTTTTGGTCTCTGCACATCCCATTTTGGCTTCTGTATGCCCAATTTTGGGCCTCCAGGTGTCCCATTTTCGGCCCATTTCCAGGTGGCGGGGAAAGGCCGCAGCAGCGATGGGCCTGGAACAGCTGATAGGAGGTATTCCAGGAGGCAGATCCAACTGCCAATCAGCTGCTCATGCTAAATCAGGCTGTGCTGAAGCTGACCATGCTGTTTGCTGTTTGCTGCAAGGAGGCAAATTGCTGGGAGACAGAGACAATTTTTTTTCTTGTTTTCTTCCCCAAAAGGTAGGTGTGTCTTATACTTCAGAGCATCTTATATTCCATAAAATATGGTAATTCTGTAAAGTTATTCTATATCATGTAGTATCCCTCTTTTCAAAACACGTAATGTCTCCTTAGTTTAGCCTGTATAAATAACAGCTGGGTTTTTCTCTCCCTTTCTCTGCAAATGGAAATGCAAATCCAAATAGATGGAAGCTTACTTTTTTTAACTGTAGAAAATAATCCAGTTGAACGAAACCAACTGAGCTAGATTACCCAGTTCCTACTTTGAAACAAACCTTATCTTATATCTCTGTGTTAAATCAGTGTGATGATCCCACTTTAATGTTCATAATATGGCAAAGGATGCCCAATATGCACAGCCCTCTATATGGTCTGCCCTGATAATTTGTAGAGTTAAGATGGAGTGAAACAGGGTTCATTTATCTCCATTGCTACTTTGATTCAACATTAGGGCTTTTTGGCATACTTAAAAGCTATTTCTTTTCCACTTCGCTGGTTAAAAAGGATACTTTTGTTGAAACTTCATCAAAGCAAAGCATCCCCTTGAAGCTGTGAACGGCCTTGTAAATAGGCAGGTGATTGTGTTGGGAATCATTTAATCTCTACCTATGAAACCAGGTCCTTCTGTTACCACTGAGGGCTAACTTAGCGAATTATCAGAGGAGTGGGAAAACTTGTCAATCTTATTGAAACTCTTTTTTTTTCAAAATAGAAACATCTTCATTTTCTTTTAGAATAAGTATCTCTTAGTGGCAAATCTAGCAAGCCTTCTACACTTGTATTTGTTGATTTAGCACCTGCAGGAATAGCTAATCTGGTTCTTAAAGCTCTGCAGATCTTCTTTTTGGAAATGTTAAAGCCTCAACATCTTCCAGTCCTGCACAGGCATTTTAGAGTACATGTTTACTCTCACTTTTTCCAAAACACTTCTTTTGAAGGATTTGCACAGTCCAATTGTCACATGTATCTCTAAGAAACTTATCTTATTTCACATGTTCTTAATAGAGTGAGAGCATTTTGTCTTGGAGGGGTAGGAACAAGAGCAGTCATGGCAAGAATTACTGACAGCTAGCTAACTAAACGCTGACAGCAGCATAATCGGTTTTCTGCCAATGCATTCATCACCTTGGGCTGTGCTCCCTTCCTGTCTCACAAGCTTGTAAATGACACATGACCTCATTCTTTTCCCAGGCAGAGCAAAACAAAGGGACATGATGGAGCATGAAAAGGGAAAAATACACTCCACTATTTTTTAAACAAGGTATCTTTAAAAAATAATTGGTCTTTTTCTCACCTAACATCTCATTGTAGCTCATTTTGGGTTGCACTGTCAAATTCTGTGAAAAAGAGGGAAAACAGAGAGATCTAATTGTTTATATGGTATTTATCTCTCATACACAAGAGACTCAATGGTCTCGGTGTCATAATAAGAGCAACCTCTGTTTCCGTCTGGATTCTGATCTTTCAAAGAACTGACAAATTTACTGTACTTTCTTTCAAGTTTGCCTAGATTTTGGAACAACTTTAACTGGCCACTTCCATAACAATCCTGTAAACAATCCTAAACTTTAACTGGCCACTTCCATAACAATCCTGTAAATTGGCCAATGTACTCTATCCAGAAGATATGCAGACTTCATGGTTTCCACAGATTCTTTTGCTTTCTAAAGATACATCTGAATACATCTACATTTTAAATGGCAGTAATGCAAGTGTAAATTTCTAATAACTGATTACTATTGGCTTTCATTGGCACCCTTTCTTTGTCATTCAGTAGAACATGAATGATAGAAATTATTATACAAGAATGTCAAGAGGCACAGCAGCAGCATCTCTACTAAACTTTTCAATATCAATCATTTGTGTTTATGAAGTAGAATCTTTTATTAGTCCTGAAAATATTAGACCTTCTCACCTTGGAATTCTCATCAATTTATCCTAGGAATTATATTACTTCCATAGACAATAGAGGTATGTAAAATGGTAACATTCATTATTTAAATTTTCTTTATAATGTTTATTCTAATCCTCAAAACCATAATTATAACATTATTTTTTTCTAATTCCCACAAAAAGTCAATAAGTGATTTCCAATCATTATTAAATTTAGATACTGTTCTATCTTTAATGAAAGACCTCAATTCAGCCATCTCAACAAGTTCCATCATGTTCACTATCCATTCCTCCATTATGGATTAAGTCAGATTTTTCCACCTTGCACAAAATAATAACAATTTGCATGGCAAACTGTTCTGACCCCCCCCACCAACACACACTCCGAGCCACAGATAAGTTACCGGATTTATTTACAGACAGACAGGTCCTTGGCAGCAATCCAACACAAATAAGCCTTCATAACAACGCGGCACTGATAAGCACTGGCAGCAATCCAGCCTGCCAAGCTCACAAGACTGTTCTCCCACATTAGTTCATGCATTGACTTCTGCAAAAGGGCGTGCGGACAAGCAGTCCTTTTATAGTCTGGAGAGGAGTCTAATTATCATCAGCTGAGTGCAATTACCTCCTGTAACTGCGCAATTACTCCTGACGCCTATTAGCACGCCGGTAACGAGCATCCAACAACTCACTGCTGATGTCTGATTCACTGTCCCTTGTCTCCTCCCCACTGTTCCAAGGCATGACATCAGGAGCACCCTCCCTTTGGCTTTCACCGCTGCTCCATGCCTCAGGCACCTCCTGGTGGCCAACCAGCCTCTCTGATCCCTCCTCGGAGTCAGAACCCTGTCCAGGATCCTCCACATCCTCCAGAGCCAACTCATAGGGACCCTCGCTGTCGGAGTCTGGTGGCAGCTCCAACGGCTCCTGCTGGGCCACAACAGCAAACAAAGTCCCATATTTTATTTTCCAGGTACCTATCTGTCAATCCAAAAGGAAAAGTCTCTGTTTTTAATTTTATATGCATCTTTAAAATCTTCTGTATTATTGTATATTATTTGGTCCAAATTTTCTGGCTTTTTTACATGTCGAACAAACATGATAAAATGTCCCTTCTTGTTGATTACATTTTCATTGTAGGTTTGAAGACCCTTTATTCATTTCTAGATAGATTTTCCGGGGTACCAACAATACATCATTTAATAAAAAATATATTTAAGATTACAGTGGTACCTCAGTACTCAGTGTTCATTCGTTCTGTGAGATGCCAAGAGTACTGAAAAGGATGAGTTCCAAACAAATTACATGACTTACTTTTGTTTTGGCTGGGAAGAACTTTCTGTCTATCACTTTTCCTATATAAAGAACCTTCTCAGCATGGCTGACTTCCTGTCCTCCCTCCATGGTTGCCACACTCTTTTGAAGCAAACCTCCCAGCATGGCTTACTTTCTGTGTATTATCTGCAGCTGTTCCTTTCTTCCTATCACAATGCATCAAATACTAAACAAATGCCAAGTACTGGGACAACATTTTCATGCATCAAATACCTAATTCAATGAGTTTTGAATCAATCGAATATCAAGGTACCACTGTATTACATAGTATAAAAATCATCCTTTCAACCACATATCCTCCCACTGATCCATTATAAATTGCAATCAAAGCTTTTAAGCCATTTTATAACTATTAATATTTGAAATAGGCCATTGACCCCAAAAGCATAGTTAAGATTCCCTATTCCATTTCATTTTGCTTTAAGAAAAGTCACTGAAATCTTTTTTTTTTCATTTTCAATAAAATAGAAATAAAAATAATTCCTTTGTCCAGTGCAATTTTAGAAAACGTAAAAAACAAACAATAGTTCACATGCTATATTTTATGTCTGCGTATCTATTATTAAGTGACCATTTCTTACAGGTGCAAAATATGTCCAAATCTATAATTAATAGTAAATACTAAAATCTGTGGACTATGTGAAATTAATTGGTTTACAGAATGAACAGTGACTCTATAGTTTTGAGCAAGTTCTTTTCAGTCACAAATACAGATAGTCCTCAACGTATGACCACAATTGAACCCAAAATTTAGGTTGCTAAGCAAGACAGTTGTTAATTGAGTTTTACTGCATTTTATGAACTTTCTTGCCACAGATGTTAAGCTAATCGTTCTAGTGGTTAATTTAGTAACACAGTTGTTAAGTGAATCTGACTTCCCTGTTGACTTTGCTGGGAAAAAAATGATCACATGACCCTGGGACACTGACCTGTCTTAAATATGAGTCAGTTGTCAACCATCTCAATTTTGATCATGTGACCATCGGGATGCTGCAATGGTTGTAAGTGTGAAAATGGTCATACTTTTTTTTCAGTGCCATTATAACTTTGAATGATCACTAAATGAACTGTTGTAAATTTAGGACTACTGAAATATCCAGTGATTTTCCAAATATAAATATGCCATTCATTTCCAAGCTATTCCTTAAGATTAGCAAGCTTCAAGCAGAAATACAAAAAAAAATCAGTTTGTAGGAAGTAATTCTGGATAGATTGTTGACATATTGAAATTCTGCTGAACCTACTTAATACAGTACCAGAATTCTGTAAAAGAACTATACTTTGCATCACTATGTCCTATTTAATGATTGGAAAGTCATTTTCCTCTCCAGCCCAGAGTTGATCAAATCTACTGAAGCAAATTATGGGTACACAAACCCATAAGGACTCTTAGTGAAAACTATTATCTATGAATTTTAATTGTCTTGGAGTATTGAAAGTTGTGTAAGGCCAACAACTTTCTGTCTATGGAATCTTTCCCTGTGTAGTATTCCAGGCCTTTCTGAGTAATTTCCTCATTTTCTGTGATTTAATTAAAAGTAACTGGCACACAGTTAAAACTTTTTAAATGTTCATTAGTTCATTTGGTCTAATAGCACATTAATCTCTTGAGAGATGCTACTTGAGATAAAATGCTTTGTCAAACCATATTGCTTAAGTCATAAATGAATATAATAGTGAAAGCACTCAAAAGTAAGTTAGTAATGTTCTCTTTCCTAAATGAGGTAGACCATTAGCTTAATCATTCCCCTGGAGATAAGTGGAAAGACCATGTTTTCCTACAGAAAATTGTATAAACAAAATTCTTGTCACTATGTATGAATTTTTATGCTGTCTAGATCATACATAAATATTCTGAATTTTAAAGTATAGTCTAAGCGCTTTATATAGCTTCACTGTCTATGGCACAGAGTAGGAGAAAAGGTACAATTAATATTTCATTTTTTTTCCAATTCATGATTTTTATAATTTTATCTGAAGAGGTGAATAATACTTACAAGTACATAGCAATAGCAGTAGAAGTAATTATAATTAATATGCCCTTATAACTATGTGCAATACAGGAAAATAAACAATTATGCACAATATAAATCTTACACTGCTTCTTATCCTGTTCCTCTGTACCATTAAATATCAAAATAGAACTATATTAAGAATCATGAAGACTTTTACAGGATTCCACTGATTCTTATGAAAGTTCAAGGGTGTCTTCCTCATTTAGGACAATTACAATTTTATTTGTCTGAAAATATGCTAGTTCACAAAATCTAAAACAATATACCAGGCTTATTACAATCTTTTTGAAATGGAGACAGGAAACTTGATTGCCAAAAATATGACTTCAGTAACAGAGTTGTCAACGCCTGGAATGCAATACCTGACTCTGTGGTTTCTTCCCCAAACTCCCCAAACTTAGACTGTCTACTGTCGACCTTACCCCATTCCTAAGAGGTCTGTAAGGGGCATACATGAGCACACCAGTGCTCTGTCCCTGTCCTAATATTCCCTGTCCTAATATTCCCTTGTATTCATATTCATTTCATGTATATATAATCATATTTATACTTATATTTTTTATCTAATTCATGCTTGACAAAATAATAAATAAATAAATACTAGAGCAATTACATTTTCACTCTAGTGAAGAAGTGGGGTTTGATATTGTTTTGTTTCTTCTGTCTTTCTCCTTTTCATTCGAAATGCTACTGCACACAACAGAAGGTTTTTCTCTCTCTAATATATCATAGTCAGACCATCTTAAAAATGTACATATTAGTGCATCCCAAATGAGTTATGACTAGATATGTTGCACCTTATTATACAAGATATGCACAGGGAACATATAGCTTAGCTTGCAATTTTGTAAAGAAACAATAAAATAATGTTAAAGATCTAGAATGAATTTTTATTATCCATTGTCATTGGTATAGAGGTGTAGAGACCACACATTCTCCTCTGGTACCTTATCTAAAATTTGAGAAATGCTCTACGCCACTGGGAATTGGTCCATAAAGTAGATGTCCAATTCTAGAATGGGATTTGGGGAAAAAACACAATTTGGAATTCCTGTAACCTGTCTATTGGTCTTCAGTGCATCACTTCATTTTCTCTGTCTGTCCATTCATAAATCCATGATCCTGGGCATGGACAAAAGTTGTTAATCTACATGAGAAAAATTCAAATAGTGTATGATTTGTTGATTTTCAAAAGAATGGAAGAGAAAGTGACAGAAACTATGGTGAACAGCATTGTTGTCATGTAATCCCTGCATGCTACTGCTATTTCATAGAGTGTCATCATGTAGTCCCTGAGCTATCTTTTGTGTTCCTGCTGTTTCTCAAAATAGACACTGGGTACTCTAGAGATGATACGATTTATCCATTACGTTCTTTCATTGCACCTCATTCAGCCTATCCAGTTTCCCCCCACCAGATTTCTAATCTCAGTAATAACATTCCACAAATAGAGGGCTTTCTACAGAACATTTTTGCTAAATTCCAGCTCATTCTCATCCTTCCAACCTCTTACATTATCTCTCTCATTTGTATTATGGTTAGTCACACAGCCAGCCAGATGTTTAGATTGGATTGGCATTTTTATTCACCTGACAAGTCCTTCCCAGGCATCTAGGATAGGCAGATTTATTGTTTAATGGTGTTAAAAGTATCACCTCAGGCTGTAAGCTGCTTCAAGTAAAACTCCCTTTTGCAATTGACTGATGGTGATTTTATCAATGGTGTTAATGTTGAAGTGGTACTCCAGATGTTTTGAATTTATACTCAAGGTGCCTATTTTTATTGTTATTGTAATGTTTCAGCTTTGGTGTGAACAATCATTTTTATTTTTTTATTTTACAATGGCCAGGAAGAATACATATATATCTGTATATGCAAAAGCCATGGACTTTTCCCCGCAGTATACTAGTAACTAAAAATAGTAATAACAACTATCACCTCTGCAAAAACAATATGATTGATAATCCCATTATGCTACATCTGATCCAGCAAATTATTGTTGTTTTTTATGAGTCATACATATGTATTCCATTCATATATTTACTAAAATAAATAGGTTTCACTTTTAGCAGAAAAAATGAAGCATTGACATGCCTATTTTGTATCTAAAGAGAAGTGATTCCTGTACATTGTGAGTGAATTATATCTTGAAATTGGAATTGTGTAGTCAAGAGCAAAATTAACTAAATGACTTGTTCCTTTTTTAATGACTCGGTTGATATACTTCATCCAGAGCTCCATAGTTTATTCAAGTCACAGCATCTCTCCACAGATTTATACTAAAGAATGTAAGCTTGACTTCATTACTTTGGCTTTTATTTAGCACTTGCTTTGCATTAAGAAATATCAAAAGGCTCTTTATATTTACAGCTCTTAACAATGCCTTAAACCTCACAGGTCATTCATCTTAAATTAAATAAAATCAGCAGCACAAACTATGCAAATGTATTTTGTCATTCTCCTCTCCAAAGTGCGTAACATTTCATCAGAGGAAACTTCATTAAGTTACAATGTTGGTTTTCCCATAGGCATCTGTTGAGCTTATTTTTTTTAATGAAATAACATAAGTTTATTGTCCTTCATAACAGAATAAAAATGTTCCTATATCTTCAGTGACATTATTATTATTATTATTATTATTATTATTATTATTATTATTATTATTATTATTATTATTATTATTATTATTATTATTATTATTATTATTATTATTATTAATGTTTACAAGTTGGAATAATGGTGCAACATGAAAAAGAAACCGTAATATTGCAAAAGAGTATGTTTGAAATTCAAAAAATATTAGAAGTAACAGAGAATTGAGAAAAGGTTGGATCCTAGAACAGCAAAAATTGAGGATGTTCATCAAATGAAGAAAGTGGAGGTCAGAGTTCTAAAAACTGAAGGAAAAAATAAACAAAGAGACAAGAAAATTGTTGATACTGACAATGAACTGAGTGTGGTTGCAAATGGAAAGAGTGGAATATGGAAAGGGGAGATAGATGAATTGAAGCTCTACCCCAGGTTTCAAAGTATAGAAGAAGAAAAGAGAGAAGAATTGATGGAACTAAGGAAAGAAATTTTGTCAGAAGCACTAGTGATAACCAAAGATAAGCTGATTGAAGAAGTAGATGGAGGGTTTCAAGCTTATACAAGATATGCAATAAGCAATAAGTTGTGAAGAGAAGTCCATACAAAACTTACTAAGGAAATAACCAGAATACTAATGCCACATTAGTGACTGGGGGGCAGAGGTCGACCCCGAGGTCACTCTCTTGTGGGGTGCCACAGGGGTCGGTCCTCTCGCCCCTTTTGTTCAACGCATATGTGAAGCCGCTGGGTGAGTTCATCCGTGGTTTTGGGGTTGAGTACCATCTGTACGCTGATGATACTCAGTTGTACATCTCAACCCCAAGCCACCCCAACGAGGCTGTCGAAGTGATGTCCCGGTGTTTGGAAGCCGTCGGGGTCTGGATGGGGGACAACAGACTCAAACTCAACCCCTCCAAGACTGAGTGGCTGTGGCTACCGGCACCTCGGTTCAGCCAGCTGATTCCATCACTGGCCATAGGGGGCGAACAATTGCCCCCTGTGGAACGGGCGCGCAATTTGGGCGTCCTCCTAGACGCCCGGCTGTCAATGGATGATCATGTGGCAGCCGTGGCAAGGGGGGCGTTCCACAAGGTTCGCCTGGTGCGCCAATTGCACCCCCTTCTGGACCGTGGTGCCCTACGCACAGTCACTCATACACTGGTGACGTCTCGCCTGGACTACTGTAATGCTCTCTACATGGGGCTTCCCTTGGGACACGCCCGAAGACTGCAGCTAGTCCAGAACGCAGCCGCGCGGGTAGTCATGGGGAGTACTAGGTACTCCCACATAACACCTCTCCTGCGCGAGCTGCACTGGCTGCCTGTGGTCTTTCGGGTGCGTTTCAAGGTTCTGATCACCATCTTTAAAGCGCTCCATGGCATAGGGCCTAGTTGCCTGCGGGATCGCATCCTCCCACATACATCCCTGCGGCCAATCCACTCTCACAGGGAGGGCCTTCTCCTGGTGCCGTCCACGAGGCAATGCCAACGGGCGACACCGAGGAGTAGGGCCTTCTCTGTGATGGGCCCAACCCTCTGGAATGACCTCCCCCCCGACATTAGAACCACTACTGACCTCCGCTCCTTCCGACAGAAACTGAAGACACACCTGTTCCGACTGGCTGGTTTGGCATAATTTATAACGTTTACCTCCTGGCATACACATTCTTACTGGTTTTTAAAGGGATAGTGTTTTAAATTTAACCTGATATTTTAAACTTTTGTATCGATTTATTTATTTAGCTGTACAGTTTGGCATATTTTATCCTCCTCTCATACATGTATTTATGTTGTTATTTCTATGTTTTAATCTGTTGTATTTTGATACGGACTGTACACCGCCCCGAGTCCCTTTCAGGAGAGGGGGCGGTATATAAACGCTAAATAATAATAATAATAATAATAATAATAATAATAATAATAATAATAATAATAATAATAATAATAATAATAATAATAATAATAATAATAACAACAAATGGCAAGAGACATAAGACTGCACTATTACTGGAAAGACACAGGTTGATGTAATGAAAGCTTATAATAAAAAAATAAGTCAAATTTAGTTAAATGTAGAGCATTATGTATAAAATGAAGTGATAATGGATACAATTAAATAATTGATTGATAATTATAATAATGCATATATATATATATATATATATATATATATATATATATATATATATATATATATATATATATATGTATGTACGTATGTACGTACATATGTACGTACGTATGTATGTTTCATAAGAGGAAATTTGATATAAATTGCAAATGGTGACTACAAAAGGAGGTTTAGAAACTCTGTTATTAAATATAACCAATTTTTTATTAGCACATGTTATAAAGATGTAATGTAATTAAGTCAAATTTAGTTAAATTTAGAGCATTATGTGTAAAATGAAGTGATAATGGATACAGTTAAATAATTGATTGATAATGATAATAATACATATACATATATGTGTGTGTGTGTGTGTGTGTGTGTGTGTGTGTGTGTGTATAGGTGTGTATATATATAGGTTTGATAAGAGGAAATTTGATATAAATTGCAAATGTTGACTAAGAAAGGAGGTTTAAAAACTCTGTTATTAAATATACCCAATTTTTATATAGAACGTGTTATAAAGATGTAATGTTACTGGATGATACTGGGAAAAGCTAATGGAATGCCTTTATGTGGTTTTGCTTTAAATCTGGAATATTTTATATAAAAGGATGTAAAAACAATTATAGTCAAATGAAGGTTGAGGTATGATGATAGTAACATATATAAATATACTTGATTTAAAATATATGATTTTATACGAGTCCCTGTGGGGAGAGGGGGCGACTAATAAGTTTAAATAAATAATAAAATAAAAAATAAAACATAATAATGATTTGATATGAATTGTTGGTGATGGAATATGCTTGCTTGAAGCCTGACTGTCATAGTTTTTGGTAAGGACCCTAAAGGCCACTGATTTTTTGCTGTCACTTTCAAATTGGCAAGACCTCATCCACATGGCAATAATTCCAGGTGTCTTTTTAAAGAAGCTTTTCTCAACTGTTTGGAAAGGTTGATTGCTGGCTTTACGATCAGTGTACAGAAAATATGTTTAGGCATTCTAGGTTAGCTTCTCTTTGTTTGCATGCACATCTTTTGTTTCAGGTATTTTGCCTGCTTGAAACTTTGCAGATTTTGAGAAAAGCAATGTACCACGAGGAAGGTTTTTGCAGAAACAGATGGCAAAATCAGTGTATAAGTTACCTGGGGGTTCAAAATTTCTCGTGCTCTTTACACACAAGAAGAAATGGTATATAAGTTCTGTGTTCCTCATTTTATTCTAAACCTCCCTCCACAGAGCAGTTTCTGGCCCAGAGCCTTTTGATCTGCATGATATGTCAATTTGTCTTTACCCACATGCAGATCACTCTGAGTATATGGGGTTTGTGAATGCAGCAGGCAATCTTATTTGATTGTTCTGATTTTAACACCCACACACCTTTAATCGCCTTCTCCTTTTTGCCAGACAAGGAAACGTCAACAGTAGTTGTGAGCTCTGCAAATGTTTCCATGCCTGGACTGAATTGGGTTTCACCATGAGAAGAGAATTATTAATTCTTCTGGCATGTTCTGCAACATCAATCATAATTCCTTTGTATTTTGGCATCAGCATCCAATCTACACAAAGTGATTTTTGACAGTTTGAATGCTATAAGAAGAACTACCTCCAAAATGTAGCCTGCACAAATACTCCTATTAAAAATAAAAATAGAGGAATCTATGTCTCCTGTAAAGCTTTCTCCTTGATGCTTATTGCATGGTTAAGATAACATGCCCCATTTCTTGAAACACTGAAGCAGGCTGATGCATTTCAACCAGGAATGTCAATTGGATAAGAATGAACTATGTGTGTATGAAGAAATCGCTTTTGTCAACCAATAGAAAACATCATACCCTTTTCCATCTGTTGCTTGAAATAGGGAGTCTCCTATTTTGAGGGCCACTTCACTGTCCTCAGGTCATGCACACTCTTTCAAAGCCCCACATATACCTTGAATAATGTCACTCAACCTCAACAACTTTAAGTTGTGTGAACTTAAACTCCCAGAATTCTCCATTAAACAATTCTCCAATCCACATATCTTAAAGCACTGGCCTAGGATTTAAAAACAGTTGAAGACCTGGAATGCAATTGCAAACATATATTTAATATGAATCCCACAAAACTTATAAGCTCTAACAATTATATCCTATAATGCAGAAATGCTTGTGACTACTTAACTGTAAAAAGCCAGGGTTTAAATTTCAAAATCAATCTCCTAGATACCTAGAGTTGATTGTTCTGACTTCCCCCAAGAAACCACAAAGCCAGTGAATGTCTGGTCCAGATGTGATTTTTTTTCTCTGCATTTTGAAAGAATAATATTATACTTTTATTTTAGAAAATGTCTCCTTCTCCCTTAAATACCCCAAAGCAAGCACTGAAATTTAGGAGGGAGGGGGGGGATAGGATAAATAAAATTTCAAAAAAATAGAATCATTAAAACAACAGCATGGAATAAGCAACAAGCCTCAGGCCAGTTAGGAAAAAAAATTGCAGCAAGATGTTATGACTAGTTCTTGTGCAGAAATATGAAAGATGATCATTTCCTGTTGTATTTATATTATTATTCCTTTTATTTTGATTTCTGGCAACACTGCCTGAAGTATTCACATAGAATAAAAATAAAATAACTATTAATTAGTGAAATTAGTCTTTTTGGCAAGTAAGTAATAAAACAAATCCATAGTATGTAATACTTCTAGCCTAATATAATACATTAATTGTTATATATTCACCTACACTTTTAAAGGATAGAGAAAGAAATCAGAACAATGGTAAACAGAACAAACATTATCGTCCTGTCTCCAACCTTCCCTTTTTGGCGAAGGTTGTAGAGAGTGTGGTGGCCTACCAGTTTCCATGACATCTGGAGGAAAATGATTATCTAGACCCGCGCCAGTCCGGCTTCCGCCCCAGTCACAGCACGGAGACGGCCTTGGTCGCGTTGGTGGATGATCTCTGGAGGGCCAGAGATAGAGGTTGTTCCTCTATCCTGGTCCTATTAGACCTCTCGGCGGCTTTTGATACCATCGACCATGGTATCCTGCTGCGCCGGCTGGAGGGGTTGGGGGTCCAGGGCACCGTTTTGCGGTGGTTCGGCTCCTACCTTTCTGGCCGGATGCAGGAGAAGAGAGGTCGACCCTACACCCACTTACTTGTGGGGTACCACAGGGGTCGGTCCTCTCGCCACTCCTGTTCAACACATATATGAAGCCGCTGGGTGAGATCATCCATGGTTTCGGGGTGGGATACCATCTGTACGCTGATGATACTCAGCTGTACTTTTCCACCCCGAACCACCCCAACGAGGCCATCGAAGTGATGTCCCGGTGTGCGGAAGCCGTACGGATCTGGATGGATGACAACCGACTCAGGCTCAACCCCTCCAAGACGGAGTGGCTGTGGGTACCAGCTCCCCGGTTCAGCCAATTAATTCCATCATTGGCCATTGGGGGCATTCAACTTGCCCCCGTGGAGCGGGCGCACAATTTGGGCGTCCTCCTGGATGCCCGGCTATCCATGGATGACCATGTGACAGCCGTGGCAAGGGGGACGTTCCACCAGGTTCGCCTGGTGCGCCAATTGCGCCCCCTACTGGACCGGGATGCCTTACGCACAGTCACTCATGCGCTGGTGACGTCTCGCTTGGACTACTGTAACGCTCTCTACATGGGGCTTCCCTTGAAATGCACCCGGAGGCTACAGTTGGTCCAGAACGCAGCCGCGCGGGTAATTATGGGGAGTACTAGGTACTCCCATGTGACACCGTTCCTGCGCGAGCTGCACTGGCTTCCTGTGGTCTATCGGGTGCGTTTCAAGGTTTTGATAACAATCTTTAAAGCGCTCCATGGCTCAGGACCTAGTTACTTGCGGGATCGTATTCTGCCCCATACATCCCTGCGACCAATCCGCTCGCACAGAGAGGGCCTCCTCCAGGTGCCGTCCACTAGACAGTGTCGGGGGGCGGCGCCTAGGAGTAGAGCCTTCTCTGTGGCGGGCCCAGCCCTGTGGAATGACCTCCCTCCGGATATTAGGAATACCTCTGACCTCCGCTCCTTTCGTATTAAGCTTAAGACCCACCTATTCCAAGTAGCTGGCCTGGCTCAACTTTGATCTAACCATATCGCTCCTGACGGGTTTTTAATTGGGTATTTTAATTATATTTAATTATTTAGGGGTTTTTAAATACTGTATTCTAATTGTTTTTTATTCATCAGCCGCCCTCCTCCTTGTGTATGTCTCGATATATGTCTCTGTTATATGTTTGTCTCGTCTACATATTTATTTCATATGTTTTGTTGTACGCCGCCCCGAGTCCTTCGGGAGAGGGTGCAGCTAAGAAATAAATATTTTTTATTATTATTATTATTATTATTATTATTATTATTATTATTATTATTATTATTATTATTATTAAAAAAAATAATTTAGGACATCAAAAACTCCAAAGCATGTAATACTTCTACCCTAAAATAATGCATTAATTGTTATATATTCACCTAAACTTTTAAAGGAGAGAGAAAGAAATCAGAACAATGATAAACAGAACAAAGATTAAAAAATAATGTAGGACATCAAAAACTAGTTAAAAACTCAGGGGTAAGAGAAAGAGACCAAGAAAAAAAACCAGCCCCATAAATCTTACTAGAACCCCAATCTATTTCATCTGAAACTTTTGGCTAGAATAAACTGAAGATGCAATAGATGTAGAGTCTTCCACATCACCGGCCAATTTAGTCTTCTAAGAACTGGACAGGGTAACATGTTGAAAAAGCTGCTGCTTCCTTAATACAGATTATCCCATAGTAATAAACATGAATGGTTGCCCAACTGTCCAACCACTCTAGTTGTTGTTGTTTTTCTTCTGAAATGTGTTATTTAATAGAATTAGCACTATTATTAACATTTAGCTCAAAATTCATTTCTCACCAACACTTACTACTTTCCTACAATTCTTTTGGGTAAGCTGCTGTTCCACTTCTTCATTTGGCTAAGTCTTCCCTTTTTCTTTAAGTGACTATCACACCACTACCTAAATCAACTCAACTCAGCCTGAATTTCTCTCAGGAAATTTGATAATTAAATTTCTAATCATTCAAAATTAGTAGCCTTGAGTACAACTGAAGTCCTGAGAAATCTCCCCACTTTTCTATTGTATGGTCAATATTCAAGAACAGTTATTTTCTATTTATTTTTTATAAGGAATCAGCAGCACATTATTTTTTTAAGCCTTAGAGATTATATTTTCCAGTTGAGAATAAATATAAATCCTAACCCTAACAGGAAATAAAAAGATCAGAAAAAATGATATTAGGATAATGATATCATACAAAATAACCCTGAGCACTGTGGGATTCAAATAAAAGAAGCCAGCAGATACTGTAGATGTGAATTAGCAGTTGTTTTGTTAGTTGCAAAAATAAATATAAAATGCACTAGAGAAATAATATGTCCCAATATGTCATGGACCCTAGATCCACTGTAAGCTTGGAGTTGGAGAGAGTGGGAGAGAGACTAAAACATTGGATCAAAGAAAATGTTAAATAAATGCTACATTATTAAATATGATAGATTGAGCTGGATCTCTTACCAACAAAATCCATCTCAAAAAAGACAAAGTTCAAGTGGTTATAAAGCTTCAAGCTCTGTGCTTCTGTAGTCTAATGTTCCCAAGGCAATGCTTTCATTATGCCTTGGCAATTCTCCCAGGAAGAGAATTCCATAATGCTAAGCATGTCATAATTCTGTGTGTACTTACTGAGATGAAGATCATAGAATCCAGCAGGTATATTTCTGCATAATGTGATGAAGTTCTTGGATCTGAACAGAAATCCTCTTCCCTTGTGTTTATCTGGAGGGACTCACTATTGACCAGAAGATCTGAGGTCACTACAGGGCAATGTTTTCATGCAATCTCTTATCTTACTCCTCCATCTACTTCCAACGCTGCCTGTAGAGTTAAGCTTTCATTGCAGAGAGATGGTGCAAGGACACTGATATTCTTTTGAAAGTTTAATTGAAGTACATGAATATGAATGTCAATCACAGTGAATGCACAACAAATGGGAAGTTTTATGAAGTTGCCCCTGAATAACCTGCATTGAGCACACAAAGCTTTTTTTCTAATTGCAGCCTTAAATTCCTTGACTTCAAGGTATAAACTCATTGGAAATAAAATATGATTAAGATATCCCATTCCAGGTATCAATTCTTCCTCTGCTTTGGCACTAGTGATGGCATGATATTCTGTCTTTGGGTTCCCCAACTTTTTTTTTTTTTTTACATCTTTTGAAGGATGAACAAGACCAAACCTTTATCATTATTTATTTTTATGTCAATTGGGCTGGGAGGGGGAAATTGTTTTTTTTTTTTGTTAACTTCACCTTTAGGAATCCATCTTTTCAGTTATTGAACCAAATAGTGAACTTCATAAGAAATAAAAATCACCATTCCACTGGCAAACTGCTAAAAAAGTAAACTGGCCACGGAGGAGAGTGTTTAGTGATCAGAGGGAAAATGTTGTTTCTGTTATAATTCATAGTAACCAACTGGAAGGAAGGATTTGCCTACAATGAAATGAAGCAATGCAAGTAAATCAGTACTACTTGAACCACCAGAAGTCAGAATATGATTTTGATGCTTAGAAAGATGCATAAAAAGAAAAGATGGTTAGAGTTTGCCTTGTGTTGCAGTGGGCTTCAGGCTGATAAAGTAATGAAGTGTTTTCCTGCTCTATAATCGGTGGCCCATAGTAGAATTAGGCAAGTTTGATCATGCAAATATTGAAAAAAAAATAGTTTGGAACTAGCTAAAGAGGAGAGAGAAAGAGGGGGGGCAGGGGGCAGATGGAAGTGGAGGGAGGGAGGGAGGGAGGGAGGGAGGGAGGGAGGGAGAGAGAGAGAGAGAGAGAGAGAGAGAGAGAGAGAGAGAGAAACAGAGACGGAGAGAGAGACTGACTGACTGACTGACTGACTGACTGACTGACTGACTGACTGACAGACTGGCTTATTCTAAGTCTTTCTCTCCTCCTAGTTCAGGGGAAACTGCAGAGAGCCCGATGGCCAGCTTTTAGCATTCTATTCCTTAAAAGTTTTGCTTGTCCTCTACAGAAACATCATTTTAAGATTTTCATTGCATTTTTAGCTAATGTCATTCATGGGAAGCTGTTGCAACCTTACTTCAAAGCCTTTGCTTATCCCAGAGAAGCTCTTTGAGCAATCTGAGTCCAGATCTCCTTAACAGATCAGACTTGAGCCCTAGGCATTATTATCATGAATCAGGCAAAAGCCTCCTAGGGACTTCCAGTTATAGCTCTTAGGAAGCTGCTGGCCTTTCAAGAGCTGAACTTAGTCCTTGCAGTATGTTGCCTCCTTTGCACAGCCTCTAGAGGTTCCTCCACAGATATATGGATTGTCTTCACTTCATGTTGATAGAATCCAGTCAGCTTTTAGAATGGCTTAATCCACACTGTATCCAAATGTCTGGGATGCCTCTGCTGAGTTCAAGCCAGGAAGCTCGAAATGTTCAGGTAAAGGAGTGGTAGGTTAATGCTGATCCTTTGAAATGACCCCTAGCTCCAGTAGATTTAGGAAGACAAGTAACTTTCTGAGCTGAACTCACTCAAACTATTAAAAAGCAGCTATTGATAAGGGCCCCTTTCCTCCTTCTACAAGTTTCTAAAGCTAATGTCTTTTTCGTCATTAAAAGGAAAATGCTTGTGCAGAACATGCATTGGACTTGATATCTCCCCTAAAATGTAGTATGTAGTTCCATCATTAGTCTCAAGGATTATTCCTTGTGCTTGTGCAGAACATGCATTGGACTTGATATTTCCCCTAAAATGTAGTATGTAGTTCCATCATTAGTCTCAAGGATTATTCCTTGTTTAGTACTGCTTAAACGATAATTCCCACTGATTTCCTTGTGTTGCTTCTGTTTAAAATCCAACTCCATCCTCTGAGGCATGTGTCCCCCTTTTTTCAGCTCTGCATTTTTTCTGGGGATGATGGTTTTTAAACCTATTTTAGCTAAAAGACCTTGCTTTGACATTAGTCCCTATTGGATGGGCCCCATGTAACCATAAACATGCATAGAGCCAATACAAAAATGTCAATTTATATACTTCCCTTTATATGGCTAATGGCCAGATGAACAGCAGAGGCATATTGCCAGTTAACATTAGAGTTAGAAATACACTGTAAGTATAGTAAAAAAAATAGTGAAAAAACCTTTTAATAGACATATCTTTATTTGCCATTTCTTTGACAAGCTATAGAAAATAACTGTGGACACCATTGTAGGGAATTTCCAATGAAAGCATCCTGTCAGACTGTGGTGAAATTCTGTTCCAACTCCAGTTAAAAGCAGCACAAATTATACCATTTTGTCCTGCTTTCCAATAATGAACAATATTCAACAGTGAATAAGTTTTCTGCATAGAATATCTGAAATTACCCGAAATTTCAAGAATTAATGACATTGTTATTATAACGAATGCTATTGACCATTTGCACCAATCTAACAATTATGTGCCATATAGAGTGTTCTAAGTATTTCATACATTTACAGTTATAAGCTTGAATAAAATATATGCCCCATGTTGTACTTTCGAATACCTGAACCAGCAAGGGTCTTGAGTGATGACAAAGAAGCGTTTTTATTCAGGCAAGTTTATCTGAAAACACTCAACTTTTTCCTAAAGCCTAAGACTGCAGTACCTATATTAGTCTGAACTATCAAATCAACCAACCAACCAATCAATCAATCTACAAGAATAATAGAGTTATTCTCCTTACTCTACTATGCTTATGTGGAGTGGGAGTCAAACATCAATAACCTTCAGAATGACATAACTAATCACTAGTTTTCCTAATCTTGATTTTGATATTAGAAGAGTTAGGATAGGGCAGGGATAGCGAACCTTTTCGATACCAAATGCCCAAACTGGAATGCCTGTGCATGTGCGTGCACATGCCAGAGTACCAGACACTTGAAGACCAGCTGGCCGCCCTGCACATGTGTGCATCGGAAACCAGAAGAATAGCTGGTGATGGTGTACATGCCCACAGAAAAGGCTCTGCGTGCCACCTCTGGCAAGTGTGCCATAGGTTCACCATCACGAGGATAAGGTAATGGAACTTATAATCTTATTTTAATCACATGAGATATGGATCTGAAATCTCACATTAGACAACATTAGATATCATTCTGAGGTTTCCTGAATATCTAGGTTAAGTTTTATTATGTTTTAAAAGTTAAATGGGATTGATTCTCAGTACAGTTCAGATCCAAATGCAGATCTCAATACACAACAGCTTCTAGTTACATCAGGTGATGGTAAAATAGCAAGAGATTAAAAAGAAGCTGCAGTTCAAATAGCTGTTGGTATCTGGCAATTACATCTTATTAGTGGAGTAGTCCAGGCAGTTGATCCTTGCCGCAAACTATGGGATCCATTTTGATGAGTGGCACTCTGGCTTAGCTAAGAGCAAGATTAGATTTTAGCATCTGACTTGCTGTTGAATGAATAATTGTTGCAAGGTTACAACACAAGTACAGAAGGCAGAGTTGGCATTTCAGTGCTGCAATGCATATGTTGTCATTTGCTTCCCTTGCCTCCCATGCTGCAGATGACCATGATGTGAATTGGGATAACTTTCAATCCCATTATCATGCCACCCTAACATTTTTTTTTAGACAGGCCATTGAGTTCTGCCACAGCAAAATTCTAGACAGAATACTGGAGCAGAAAGAACCTGAGTGTTTTGGTTAGCTATTTATATTCTTTAATGAGATGCCCTATTGATTATTCAAAGATAGTAAACAACTCACCCAGCTCTTAAACCAAACTAGATGGTAAGAGAAAAAAACTGAAATGGGAAGGATTATATTTTCCACTTGTTTCAAGCGACATCTCATGGAATTTGAAGATCATTTCATTTCATTAATAACTTTTTAATTATATCTGTTAGACTAGGATTAGGGAGTATTCTAATCTGCACTCAACCATGAAAATTCTCTAGGGACTTGGAGCCAAACTCCTTTAGGCTAATATACCTTTCTGGGCTATTGCTATGGAGAAAATGGGATTACACTAAAGTAGTAGTGTAGAGGGATTGCAGTAGTATATATGCTGTTTTGAGGAGTTCCTAGAGGAGAAGTCTACAGAAATAGCAATTAATTAATATAATTATTTGTTGACTACATAGGCTGTGACTTGAGAAATCTTCTGATGATGGGAGAGAAGTCAATACAATATTGAGATGTATGACAAGATTATCATTTGCCATTATTGGCCCACCAGGAAATTTTATTCTTTAAATAATGTTATAGATATTTGCTCAAACTGCATCAGAGGAACAATGGGATTTTGTAGTGCTGGTTAATTCTTGACATGCAAGTATTCTAATTTTTTTCTAATATTCAAAGGAATTTACAGAGAAATGTCTGACATTAGAGAACAATAATAATACAGATGTGGGGGGAGGACTGTGCTGTTCTCATTCCTTCTGAGAATTTACAGAAAAGAATATGCCCCACAATAAAATTTGAAACATATGTTCTAAATATTGAGCAAAAAGACTAACAACGATCGGTAAATGCTAGACTCAGATCATGATGAAGCTCATGACAACTTGATGTCTGAATATAAGGTATAATTAAAACAGCTCAGTCCAATTCAGGAGCATTTTATACTCACTTGCACAAGATTGGAAGATGAAGAGATCAATCATTTGGACAATCACCAAAACTTAGTCATTTTAAGTTTTAAGGAATGACCTTCACTTTTCAGTGTCCCATTTCCAGAAGAGAAGTCTTGAAGAAGTCTTCTTTGAAAGGTAGCTTTGCAGGTTCAATTTAATTCTCTCTCTCTCTCTCTCTCTCTCTCTCTCTCTCTCTCTCTCTCTCTCTCTCTCTCTCTCTCTCTCTCTCTCTCTCTCTCTCACACACACACACTCTCTCTCTCTCTCTCTCTCTCTCTCTCCCCCCTCCCTCTCCCTCCCTCCCTCCCTCTCTTTCTTCCACTCTCTCTCTCCATACTGTATTTAACCTCTTAAAAACCATGTTGCCTTTAATAATTAACCTTTTAACAGATAATTATTTTGTTTACTTTGATAAATAGAAATACATACATAAATAATTTAGTAGCCCAAATGAATTCACCCAGCAAAAGTATTCCTCTCAAAATAAAACAAAATAAAATAGCTAAAATTACTAAATATCTGACTGACTCAATACAATCAATCTTGAGCCATTGACTTCTAGTCGGGGGCAATAATCTAATACAGACAGAATTATTATGTGCCAGTACTTTTTAAGTGCTTATTTGTATCACTTATTTTCTTTTGTAACTGAGGACATGCATCCTATCTTGTGCAATGTTGGGTTAGATGTGACTGTGGAGGTGGGGGGGGGGGAGATGTCAGTGTAGAACAAAATGAAGAATGAAACATTATAGTGTTGCAAGGCAAGCTCTACCAATTTCGTATGTGTGTAGGGTATCACATAAATAGAAGGGAGAGTTTGTGTTGCATTACACATTCCTTTTATTCATTTAGTTATATGCCTACTTTGGTCTCTCCAGAAGATACCATTTTATGTTTTAAATCATCTTCATCATCATTATCATCAAACATCATCTGCCTGTCTCATGTCATAGGGAAGGACTTGATAGGTGGATGCAAATACCAAATCCAGTCTAGACATCTGGCTGACCAATGATAACAATAACAATAATTACACCTTTCAGTATGAAGGAAAGTATATGTAGACTATCACAGATGGTCCTTCAGATGGCGCTTCAGCTTATCAGGTCAGGTTTCCAATGGGCAGTGAAACAAACAAGAAAATCTCTGTTATTTTTATTAGCTTCCAGAAGGACATATTTGAATTTCCAGTGTGAATTTAACTATCATAATAATTCACTTAAATCTAGGTTCTCTCTCTTTTTTTCAAGCAAACCAACAGTTGAAAAACCAAATGTCAATTCTGAAGAAAATATTCCAACAATTTTAGCTGTATATTGCAGACTCTGAGCCTATTCAGACATCTTGCTAACAGGTTCTGTGTGACAGTTACAAGCCACTTTGGTTGATACAGACTATTCTTACATCAGTTTTAGAGAACTAGTTTTACATTTTATTCTCTATTTAAAACATCAGACAAATGATCTTTTCTTTGCTTGATTTTCGAACAAGTATTAACTTCTTCAGGAAACCGAGGATTGGATACAATTGAACAAAAGAAAAAAAAAATCAAATGACTACATTCTTCCCAACTGCCAAAACTTGGATGAGCTTATATGACTCTTTATGTCATCAGATCTCAGGGGCCAAGTAAAACCACAAAGGTGTTTCCTTTTTTTCCCTCTTCACTCTGTTCATTCTGCTGATTTGTAGAAGTGTACACATGAATACCAACTGTATTTTTAAGCCAGTTACAAGCCAGCTGGGTGACCTTGGGCCAGGTTACTGGCAAAGCACTTCCAGAAAACAAAAAGCTTGCCAAGAAAGCTAGATAAACCTCTTCAGAAAACCTCTGAGGACTGGATACAATTGAACAAGAGAAAAACAAAATCTTAAAAGCCCAGACGAAGTAATTGCCTGGATGGACAATTTCATATAATATTTTTCTTATTAATAATAATATAGTCAATGGGATTATTATTATTATTATTATTATTATTATTATTATTATTATTATTATTATTATTATTATTATCATCATTATTATGTTAATCTTTGGTGAGACTCACAGCCTTTAGGGCTGGTTGGTAGCCTAACAGCTCGAGTCCTAATCAAGGACCTAGGAACTGTTAAGGTAACATCGGAGGATATAAGTTGTTCCAAGTAGGGTGGTTTTTTGTAGAGTCAGAATGTTCAAGTCAGGTAAATTTTGAATTTTCAAATAGCAAGGTAGCCCTTTAGGTATTGCTCCAAGGGCTCCCAATTACACTTGGGACAACACATG
>NC_138548.1:85838315-85860815 GCF_964273705.1 Natrix helvetica
GGTTATCGGCGGACGCAATAAGAGTGGCACAATGTCTACGTTTGGCCACTCTTAATGCCACAAGGTAGGTCTGTGAATAGGCTCTTACCTGTGTTCGATCAGATTCGGAGCGTGAAGACCTCAACCTGCCCTCTAGGTGTCTCCTATGGCGCTTCATCACCCTCAGGTCCTCGGTGAACCAAGGAGCCCGGGTGGGTCGTCGCCGCAGGAGAGGCCGCAAAGGCGCAACTCGGTCCAGGGCCCCAGCGGCCACCCTATTCCAGGCGGCCACTAGGTTCTCGGAGCGAGAGCGGGTCAGGGCTACAGGGAATGGCCCAAGCTCCATCTGGAACCTGTCCGGTTCCATCAGGCGCCTGGGGTGGTACCAACTTGGGCAGTTTGGTTCCGCCTCCTCGCGGTGGGGAGTAGCGCCAGGGAAGTCCAGCCGGAGAAATGAGTGATCTGACCATGACAGTGGAGTGATGATTACATCCCCTTTTCCCAGATCACTCATCCACTGCTCAGATACAAAAACAAGATCCAGAGTGTGGCCACCTTCGTGTGTGGGGCCCTGAATTAATTGGGTCAGGTCCATGGCTGTCATGGAAGCCATGAACTCCCGAGCTACCTCGGATGCTTCCCACGTCGACGGCAAGTTGAAATCTCCCATGACCACAAGCTTGGGGGTCTCAACTGCCGTTTCTGAGATCAGCTCGAGGAGCTCGGGCAGGGCTGCTGACGCATAGCGAGGAGCCAAGTATACAAACAGCAAGCCCCACTGTCTCCCTGGGCCCCATTTCACACCAAGGGACTCACACCCGGGTATCTGAGGTACAGTGAACTCCCTCGGCTGTAGACATTCCCGTATAACTACCGCCACCCCACCACCCTTACCCAGGGCCCGAGGCTGATGGAATGCATGGAAACCCGGTGGGCACATTTCCACGAGGGGTAAACCCCCCTCGTGACCCAACCAGGTCTCCGTTATCCCTGCAAGGTCCAGCTCCCCCTCCGAGATCAGCTCGTTAATGAGGGGGGCCTTGTTGGTCACGGACCTTGCATTGCAGAGCATCAGCCTCAGGCCCTGGCTCTGTAGTTCCTGACCACCTAGATTGCGGGGGTTGGTACAAACGACCAGGTGTAACCAACAACCACGGTCTCCCAACCGACATTGTGATCTTCTCCTGTCCTCGCATCCCCTCCTCCCCGCGACCGATGGAATAAGACAACCCTCTGTTGGAATGTCCTTTCCCCTCCCCCCCTCCACCACACTCACTTCCCTCCTAGACTCACCTGTTCACCTGACACTGCCCCCCCTCCTGGGCAGATTAACCCCCCCCACCCTAAAGCCCTCCCTGGAACCCCCTAAAAAGGATAGAAAACATTTGGTTAAAAACCCCCTAAGCTTCCGTTTCCTCCACCTCTCGGGGTCTATAAACCCGTCATCAAGGCAGGCCCTTACAAGCGTCAAGGGCCATGCCTGCGAGAGGGAGGACTCCCGCAGGCGGAGCAGGTCTAACCTCGAATAGATAATCCTAAAAACACGATGGGGTCAAAGGTGTTGTAGATAATAAATGGTCAGTCAAAAAAGGGGGGGGGTGAGTGATCAAATATCCAAGTGGTCTGAGTGGTGGAGAGATGGACCAAAGGGTGGTAGCAACCTAGGTGATCCTAGGTGGGTGAGAGTTCATAGAGAGTTCGTAGATAGTAATCTGGAGTTCCCCATTGGGTGGGGGGCTGATGTTCTTGGGGGCAGATGGTCTTGGCTTAGACGTCCCTCTGGCCTACCCATGGCCCTAATACAGGGCTTCCGGCGGCCTCCGGTGTTCTAGGCTGCCTCCAGCCGCCCCCAGCCTCGATTCCAGTACTGCTCTCTCATGACTCCCACCCAAAATCCAGATGTTGCAGGCTCTAACCCAATGTCCTGATGATGATCCTGGCGCCATTGTCCGCCTCCTTTTTCCTCTCCAACCAGCCACTCTCGCCAGCCTTTCTCCTTCCAATGTTGCTGCAGCCGCAGTCGCAGCCTCTTCCTCTCTGCACGCCAGCCTCTCTCCTTCCAACTCCTTCTTCTCTCTCTCCTTCCAATCTTTCCTTCTCCCCTTCTCTCCTTCCAGTCTCACCAGCCTCTCTCCAGCCTTCCAGTCTCACCAGCCTTCCAGTCCTTCCAGTCTCCTTCCAGTCTCCTTCTCACCAGCCTTCCAGTCCTTCCAGTCTCACCAGCCTCTCTCCAGCCTCTCTCCTTCCGACGTCGCTGCAGCCGTGGCCGCAGCCGCAGCCTCTTCCTCTCTGCTCACCAGCCTCTCTCCTTTCAACTCCTTCTTCCCTCTCACCTTCCACTCTCGCCAGCCTCTCTCCTTCCAGCCTCTCTCCTTCCAACGTCTCTCCTTCCAACATCTCTCCTTCCAGCGTCTCTCCTTCTGTCTCTTCTTCCAGTGTCGCTGCAGCTGTAGCCTCTCTCTTGCAGCCTTTCAGCCTTGCAACCTCGCAGCCTCTCACTCCTCCCGCTCTCAGCCTCGCTGCCGCTGCCGCTGCTGCTACCACAACGCCGCCATTACCGTTGCTGGCTTCTCTCCTCGCTCCACACTCCGCATTCTTCCTAGTCTTCCCCCCAGCCCCCTGACCCACCCTGGCGGACCCAAATGGGTCCAAAATGGGCTAGGGTGGTCGCGCTGCCTGACTCTCGGCCCTCAGATGGAACGAGGGCTGGTTACAACCTCTTCCCCCATCGCTAAGCTCCTTGGCATTCCCGGAGCTCAGGAGGCGACTGCCATCGCCGGAAGCTCCCCCTCCTTTCCACGGGAAAAGACCCGAATACAACAAAACCAGCATACCTACACCCGTGAAAATCTACGAAAATAGATTTTCACGGGTGTAGGTATGCTGGTTTTGTTGTATTCGGGTCTTTTCCCGTGTAAGGTTGAGATTGTCTTTGCAACGTTTCGGCAGGATCTCACCTGCCATCTTAAGTTCCCATTTTAAGCCCACATTTTGAGCCCACGCTTGAAGATGGCAGGTGAGATCCTGCCGAAACGTTGCAAAGACAATCTCAACCTTACACGGGAAAAGACCCGAATACAACAAAACCGGCAGAAACCCATATTTTTATTTTTAATGTTGCCTTTTTATATTTGTGTTGTATTTGTGCTGATAAAATAAAGGGAGACTAGTATAGATCCATTTCGAGCTATTTAGCTCTCATCAGCTAGCCATACCCTTACTGGGATTCGAACATGGGCTGTGTTATACACTAGGCAAGAGCCTTAACCTATATGCCACAGGCTTCTCCTCCTTTATCAGCTGAGCCAGGGAAATAAGTATGTGTTTGTGTTACTAGTCTCCCTTTATTTTATCAGCACAAATACAACATATATATATAGATACAACATATACAATATACAACATATATTTATAGATATATATATATATTTGTATTACATTTGTGTTACTATATATATATATTACTATCATCATACCTCAATCTTCATTGGGCCTGCTGATAGTATACCTGGCTCCCTGCCATACATCAGCGACCCTGCCTGAACTCCTCGAGCTGATCGCATCGGTGGCGGTTGAGACCCCCATACTCTTAGTGATGGGGGATTTTAACCTGCCATCGGGGGGGGAAGCATCAGAGGGAGTTCGGGAGTTCATGGCTTCCATGATAGCCATGGACCTGACTCAATTGATTCAGGGCCCGTCACACGAGGGAGGTCACACCTTGGACCTAGTTTTTGTCTCTGGCCAGTGGTTGAGTGATCTGGGAGGAGGGAACTTAACCATCACTCCTCTGTCATGGTCAGATCACTCACTCCTCCGACTTGACTTCCCTGGTGCTACCCCCCGCTGCGGGGAGGCAGAACTGGAAAGCACGAGATGGTTCCGCCCCAAGCGCCTGATGGAACCAGATAGGTTCCAAATGGAGCTTGGGCCTCCTCCTGTAGTCCTGACCCGCCCTCGGGTAGAGGACCTGGTAGCCGCGTGGAACAATGCGACTACTGGGGCCTTGAACCGGGTGGCGCCTTTGCGGCCTCTCCGGCGGCAATGACCCACCCTGGCTCCTTGGTTCACCGAGGAGCTAAGGGTGATGAAGCGCCGCAAGAGATGCCTAGAGAGTCGTTGGAGATCCTCCCGATCCGAATTTGACCGAGCACAGGTACGAGCCCATTTAAGGACGTACCTAGTGGCATTGAGAACGGCCAAACGCCAATATTGTGCCGCTCTCATTGCATCCACAGAGAACCGCCCTGCCGCCCTGTTTCGGGTGTCCCGCTCCCTCCTGTTTCAGAGGCCGCGGGAGGCCCCTTTACAGGGTAGGGCAGAGGAATTTGGGAAATATCTGCAGGATAAAATCGCTCAAATCCGGAAGGATTGGGTCCCCTTCAGCGGCCCAGTGGAGACGTCCGTGGCGAGTCTTGAGAAACCTTTCTGGGAGGAGTTTGACTTGGTTGTCATCGAGGATTTGGACAGATTGTGTGGACGACTGCGACCTACCACATGTTTACTGGACCCGTGTCCCTCCTGGCTTGTACTGGCATCCTGGGAGGTTACACGCGACTGGCTCCTGGGCCTAGTGAACGCTTCGCTGGGTGAGGGGTCTCTTCTGGCCGCCTTGAAAGAGGCGGTGGTGAGACCCTTGCTCAAGAAGCCTTCCCTGGACCCTACGGAGCTGGCCAATTATGTCCTGTCTCCAACCTTCCCTTTCTGGCGAAGGTTGTAGAGAGTGTGGTGGCTTCTCAGTTCCCACGACATCTGGAGGAGAATGATTATCTAGACCCACGCCAGTCTGGCTTTCGCCCCGGGCACAGCACAGAGACGGCCTTGGTCGCGTTGGTTGATGATCTCTGGAGGGCCAGAGATAGGGGTTGTTCCTCTATCCTGGTCCTATTAGACCTCTCGGCGGCTTTTGATACCATCGACCATGGTATCTTGTTGCACCGACTGGAGGGGTTGGGGGTCTGGGGCACCGTTTTGCGGTGGTTCGGCTCCTACCTTTCTGGCTGGATGCAACGTGTGTTGGCAGGGGAGCAGAGGTCGACCCTAAGCCCCCTTACTTGTGGGGTGCCACAGGGGTCGGTCCTCTCGCCACTCCTGTTCAACACATACATGAAGCCGCTAGGTGAGATCATCCGTGGTTTCGGGGTGGGATATCATCTGTACACTGATGATACTCAGCTGTACATTTCCACCCCGAACCACCCCAACGAGGCCGTCGAAGTGATGTCCCGGTGTGTGGAAGCCGTACGGGTCTGGATGGATGACAACCGACTCAAGCTCAACCCCTCCATGACGGAGTGGATGTGGGTTCCGGCCCCCCGGTTCAACCAGTTAATTCCATCTCTGGCCATTGGGGGCGTTCAACTCGCCCCCGTGGAGCGGGCGCGCAATCTGGGCGTCCTCCTGGATGCCAGGCTGTCCATGGATGACCATGTGACAGCCGTGGCTAGGGGGGCATTCCACCAGGTTCGCCTTGTGCGCCAGTTGCGCCCCCTATTGGACCGGGACGCCTTACGCACAGTCACTCATGCGCTGGTGACGTCTCGCCTGGACTACTGTAACGCTCTCTACATGGGGCTTCCCTTGAAATGCACTCGGAGACTGCAGCTGGTCCAGAATGCGGTCGCGCGGGTGATTATGGGGAGTACAAGTTACTCCCATGTGACACCTCTCCTGCGCGAGCTGCACTGGGTTCCTGTGGTCTATCAGGTGCGTTTCAAGGTCCTGATCATGATCTTTAAAGCGCTCCATGGCTCAGGACCTAGTTACTTGCGGGATCGTATTCTGCCCCATACATCCCTACGACCCATCTGCTCGCACAGAGAGGGACTTCTCCAAGTGCTGTCCACCAGACAGTGCTGAGGGGCGGCGCCTAGGAGCAGAGCCTTCTCTGTGGTGGGCCCAGCCCTGTGGAATGACCCCCTCCGGATATTAGGACCACCACTGACCTCCTCTCCTTCCGTGTAAAGCTCAAGACCCACCTATTCCAAATAGCTGGCCTGGCTCAACCATAACCTCATATCGCTCCTGACGGGTTTTTAGTTCGGTAATTTTATTCAATGGGATTTTAAATTGTGTTTTTAATTGTTTTCACTCACCAGTCTACCTCCTCCATGCACATGTATATGTCTTTGTTCTTATGTATGTTTGTCTCTATCTGTATTTTATTTGTTTTGATTGTACGCCGCCCCGAGTCCTTCAGGAGAGGGTTGCGGCTAACAAATAAAATTATTATTATTATATATTATTATTATTATTATTATTATTATTATTATTATTATTATTATTATTATTATTATTATTATTATTATTATTATTATTATTATTATTATTATTATTATATGACTATAATTGTTTTTACTTCCCTTTATATAAAGTATTCCAAAATTTAAAGCAAAACTACATGATGGCATTCCGTTATCTATTTTCAATATCATCCAGCAACATTACATCTTTATAACACTTTCTAAATAAAAAATAATTATGTTTAATAACAAAGTTTCTAAACCTCCTTTCTTAATCACTGTTTATAATTTATATCCAATTTCCCTTTTATCATGTCAATACAAATATTACATTATTGTCATTTAACTTACTCCTTTTTTAATACTATAAGCTTTCATGCATAACAGAGTTTCTAAACTTCCTTTCATGATCACCATTTAGAATTTATACCAAATTTCCTCTTATCAAACCAATACATATGTGTACATTGTTATCATTATCAATTATTTATCTAACTATATCCATTCAGTCCATTTTTAACATAATGCTCTAATTTTAACTAAATTTGACTAATATTTTGTTATTAGTTTTCATATCTCAACCTGTGTCTTTCCAGTAATAGTGCAGTTCTTATGTCTTTTGCCATTTGTGGAATTAATCTTCTGGTTATTTCCTTAATCAAATTTGTGTGGACTTCTCTTCGCAATTTGTTGCTTTTTACATATCTTGTAAAATCTCAAGACCCTCCATCAGCTTCTTTAATCAGCTTATCTTTGGTTATCAGTAGTGCTTTTGTCAAAGTTTCTCTCCTTGAATCCATCAATTCTTCTCTTTTTTCTTCGTCTATACCTTGAAATCCGGGATAGAGCTCTTTTCCATCTCTCTTCCCTTTCCATGTTCCGCTCTTTCTATCTGCAACCACACTCAGTTCACCATCAGTATCCACAATTATCTTGCCTCTTTGTTCATTTCTCCCCTGGATTTTTAGGACTCTAACCTTCACTTTTTCCATTTGCTGGATATCTTCAACTCTTCCATCGAATTTCACTGCATTACAATCTATATTTTCCAATCTCTTCTCAATTCCCTCTGTTGTTTCTAATAATTTTTGAATTTCAAACATAATCTGTTGTAATGTTATAGCTTTATTTAGAGCTGTGCCATTCTTCAACCTAGTAAACACTGCCACTCTAGTTTCAAAACAAGGTTTTGTTTTCACTTCTCTCCAGCTGCCAAAGAAGCATCCAAAGAGCACCTGCATAAACAATCCATGCAATTCTCCTTATCTCTTCTGTAAAGAAGCTGAAGCTTTTGAAGTGCCAAGTCAAAATGATCAAAGATAAAAAGGAGAAAGCAATATTTCCAGGACTCAGCCTCCAACCTCCAAGTGGCAGTGCAACTTCTTTTCCCTCTGATATTACTACCATCTTTATATTCCTTTTATATCTTCTTTTATTCAGGTTTAAAAGAAACTAAATTCTTAAATGGAGCAAAATGAAGAGAAAAAACCCATCCAAACCAATATTATAAAAATAAAGAAAAAGATTTAATCCATAGTTAAAAAAAGAAATAGAAGAAGAAAAACCAATACTTTCACTTTAAAAAGTAGGAAATATTTGCAAAACTTCCATCTATAAAAAAGGATAACACACTATCCAATATAGCTTAATTTCCCTGCTTATTTTCTTTTCTTTGCAAGTTTAATTTAGCTATGATTTTTTTTGGGGGGGGGAGTCTCTTTTATAACAATAAAATTTCCTCACCAGATGGACACACTTTCTCTTTCCACTTTCCACCCATTGCGGAGCTGTCCCAACTTAGGCAGCTTTTGGCTGCGCTTTTGTCACCAGCAAGAAGAGATTATTTTGGATCAATCAGGGACTTTGCGATGTCCCTGAGATCAACAAGACATACTCTTCCCTGTCACCGTCTCTTCGGGACGGTTTAGGTCCAAAAGGACCATCCAGTGGCAAAATAAATCGACTGCTGGAGAGCTGGAGCTCCGAGATCGCACATCGTACCATTGTGACGTCAGCTCCTGTCTCCCAATATTAGCGTAATCTGATTAATATTTAAGGTATTCTAAGGATCCATCTCCCAACTGATGTGGAGTGGGGAGTGGGGATGAAACATTGAATACACTCAATCCAGAAGGAGATGCAAAGTATTTTGAGGCTGGGTTACTGGCAGAACATCTTCAGTATATATTGTTGGTCATATGAAAAAACAGCCCAACATTAAGGGTTATACTGCAAGGTTCAGAATTAATGTGGAAGGTTTGATTTGTTATTTTTGTTGCATTTAATAATTGTATGCCCATTTAAATCCATTGTTATCATACAATGTCTTTAGTTCAAAAGAGAAGTGTTATATCCCAAGTAAGTTGCCATGTATAACAAATATTGCAGACTATTCTTCACTTTGCCCATTTCTATCAATATTTGCTAATACAATTGTTCCACATCATACATTTAACTTTGCTTTTCTTTCATCTTTTTGTTTGTTCACAACCCCACTTCCAGGTCTTTATTTATATGTATAGTGCATTGTTTATTTGCTTGATTTTTGTTCTGCCTTTATTATTTTTTTAATAAATAACTTGAAGCAGTGAATATACCTAACATAGGTAATCCTCGATTTATGACCACAATTGAAACACCAATTTTTGTTGTTTAGGGAGACATTTGTTAAGTGAGCTTGCTCCATTTTATTACTTTTCTTGCCACAGTTGCTAAGTGAATCACTGCTGTTGTTAATTTAGTAACATGGATGTTAAATGAATCTGGCTTTCCCATTGACTTTGGCAGAAGGTCACAAAAGGTGATCACATGACCTTGGGACACAGCAACAGTCATAAAGTTGCCAAATATCTGAATTTTTACCACATGATCATGGGGACGATGCAAAGGTCATAACTGTGAAAAACAGTCATGTCACATTTTTCAGTGCCATTGTAACTTTGAACGGTCACTAAATAAACTGTTGTAAATTGAGGACTACCTTTATTCCATCCTCCTCCTATTTTAAACAACAATCATCCCTTGAGGTGAACTGGGTGGAAAGAGAGTGACTGGGCCCAAAGTCACCCAGCCATTTTTTCATGCCTAAAGTGGGATTAGGATTCATGGATTAGAACTACAAATATTCATCTAATTATCTAGCAACTTCACTGAACACTCCACACAACCTATGAAACATAGATCTTAAGAAAATTAATCCCTATAATGAATTATTGTGGTACAGTCCTCTATATTATTAGAGTTCAGTCTCTGTTAATGCATCAGAAATAACTCATAACTTCAGTTACAGCACTATTAAATAGGCTTGCTTAAGATATTGCTGGATTCTGTGCAGTGATTTTTTTTTCCTTTCAGGATTTAAGTTTTCAACTAGCTACCTCTTCACATAGTATAACACTAGTGATTAAAAATAGGCATGAAATATGAACAGAAAGTCTACACCACAGATTTCCCTGGGTAATTAAATACATTACTTGTATGTTAAAAATAAATAGTATACAACCTCAGATATTTGAAAGAGGAACCTTTATTTTTCTGATCAGTCACTGAATTTCCTTTGAATCATCAGTTACACTAAGATTTTGGAAGGCAAAATTAATCTTTAAACAACCCTCAGCTAAGCAAGGCTGCTTAACTGACAAATTAATAAAATCTGGTCCCTAACTCTCACCTGATGGAAGTTTTCAATCTGAGACTGTCCTTTGAACTGAGAAAACCTGAGAAAATTCTCAAAGGAAAAAAATTGAGTTGCTTCAGAATTCATGACTGAATTGACAGAATATTGATAAAGGAATTAATACTAATGCACACCCATCTATTTAAAGATCCGTGAATTTAAAGATTTGAAAAGTGTCAGTATCATGCATCCTGCACTTATTTAATGATTATGTAATGTCAATGTAGCTATAACATTTGACATCAGTTTTTAGTTAGAGAAGATCATTTTTTAGACAATAACAATGATTGAAAAAGCAGGGAAATTTCTTAATACAAGGTTTACAATTGCACATATATTCAATCAAATTAAAAAAGCAATTTGATATCTATTTAATAAGGCTGTGCCATACTATAGACTCCAATGTGATGTTTTGGAGTTTATGGAGGCACAAATAGTACTTTTGGCTATCTATAAATTTTCCAGAGTTCACATGATTGTTTTAAGTGATTTCAGGAAACAATACAGCTGTTGTATTGGAAGCCATCTTTTACATTGGGCTTTCAGGCCTGCCACATTTTCTACTGTGGGAAAATGGGAGGGGGGGTGTTATATGAAGTATGAAAGATACATTGTATAGTCTAAATAACATTCCTTTCTCAGAGAGTCCAGGACATCTTGCCCTGCACCTGGAGTGGTGTGACTGGGAGGCATCTCCAGTTGGGATGGTGCCTGATTGGTAGCATGTGATGTACATGTGGATGCTGGGCAGAGACTTGAACTTTCACCTGGGTGGGGAAAACCTGGAAGTTTTCAGATTCAGGTTTTCCTAGATGTGCCAATATGACATCTCTAATAAAATGGAACTTTGAGGAAACTCAAGCTTCAGAGTCTTCTTTCATTGGGGTATTGCTTGGAACCCTGGCAACAGCTACATTGCACAGGCTAATATTACTGTAATTGTATATTGAATTCAGTAAGATTTATTAACATTTTGATAAATCTGTTCACCTATTTAGGAAGCTGTTTTACCCACCAACCAAAAGAAGTTCGAGATGAGTTTCAGTACACTTGACTGATATAAGCGTAATAGAATCTGGCAGGAAGTTGAAGAACAGGATCTTGTCATCTCAATCTTTTAAAATCATTTCTAGGAAGCATGCCCTCCAACCTCACCCTATTTTAATCTTCTGAAGGAAGGTTTCTTCTCCCATAGAGAACTTGGGTAGATTATCTGAATTGTTTGAAGTCACAAAAGGTCACTATTGTAACTCAAAAGAAATCCATTTTTTTAATGAAGGTCAGAATCTCATGTGAAAACTCATCCATCTGTTGTAGCAATAATGCTGATAATGTTAGAGACTTTAAAAAAAACTATCAGAATTCTCTAAAGATGTTGCATTTTTTTTAAAAAAGTCCTATATTTCTTTTGATTTTCTCCCCCAGGATATCAGTGATGACTAGGAAACAAATGTAAAAATGAACCAAGAGGGTTGAATGAAATAATGCTACATATACAACAACAACAGCATTGTCTGCTACTTAGAGATACTCCTATTTACTTTATTTGCCTTACATAATAGTCTTAGCAAATCTACCTTCTCACGTTGAGGGGAAAAAGCCTATTATTTTCCTGTAAAACCTACATTTTTCCCACTCAGAAAATCAATATTTTGAGTTGACAGTTTTTAATTTGCTACTTCTGGAGTGGTACTTAAATACGAGGGCTAATTATTATTCAATGGAGAAACATGACATTCTCTCTCATTTATTTCATTTCCTTTCTCCATAATACGGGGCTCAAGTTTTTGTAGGTAGGAACATATTTTCTTATTCAATGTTTTATGTTAAAGGCACATATGCAATAGTGGACAAAATAAATATTTCTTTCAGTCCACCTTCTATTCCAAAAGAATTGTTATTTTACAACCTCAGAAATCCTGACCCAAAGGATCATTTCCAGAAGCAGTTTCAAAATCAGTTCACATACATCATAACTGGTGCCAGCAGCTAAAATTGAGTGATCAATGAGCTCTCCTGCTGATTAACATATGAGCACAATCAAAAAAAGTTATTCAATCAACAGTGTCCCACCCAGAAACTCCTATCAATTTTATTCCCTTCCCTTGAAAGTAAAATCCCACTTTTAAGTTCCATCTTCCAAGCTCCCCGCTGTGTTCCTAATGTGCCATGAAGCCATTGTTCTTAAAATTGAAACATTTGCTTGGTTTCATTTCTTTTTTATATTGGCTTCAGCTCCTTTTTTTTTCCTGGCCCCTCTGATTGTGCTAATCGTGGTTGACAACTTTCTAGAGCAGGTATTCACAAATTTAAAATGTTCAGGCTTTTCATGGGTATCATGCTTCCAGATAGATTATCAATGTGCATTAGGCATTCTTAAGCAGTATGATGCTTTTTCTCAAAAATGTACTTTTGAGTGGCTCTCTACTCATGTAATCTACTTAGTATGTGTACCTTAGCTTTATAAATGTCTTCAAATTCAGATGAGCTTTATTTAGGTTTGGATCTAATGACCTTCCAAAAGCTGGAACCGAGGGAAGGTAGTGAGACGTCCTGTTTGAGTGGAGATTCTGCTTCTGTGATGGTGGACAGTTGAAACGATAGTTCACACAATATTGTCCTATTTGCTTTATGTTTATCTTTAGCAGAAATTATCTCATTTTTTGTAAAGCATCCTGGTTCTGCTGACTCTTTTTATCTCCATTGATTAATACCAGATCAATATGACTCTATCTCTTAAATATCATAAATAAATTTTCTTTAAGTAGTTCTTCTATATTTTGTTAATCATATTTTTTAATTAAATAGCATATTTTAAGCCACTCAAAATCTTTTGGAGTGAACAATTAAATAGTAGTAGTAGTAGTAGTAGTAGTAATAGTAGTAGTAGTAATGCTGATACATTATGACATCCTAGTGTTCTTAGGAAGAACTTGAAGCCTATGAAAGTTAATTGCAGCTAAAGAACTGGCAGCTATGATTTCACATTGTTGTGTATATAATAATAGTAACAACAACATTTGCTTATCCAAGGTCCTTGGAAATGACTCGATGGGTAGATAAAAATGCCTGATTTTTTTTCTTTTTTATATATATTTTTGAACTACCCATCTCCCTCATCTAAACATTTGACTGACTGTATGACCCACCAGAATAATAGTAATAAATGTAGCAACTGTACAATTCAGCTGTACCTTCTACTTAGAGGTAGTCCTGTCCTCACACAACTTCTACCATTGTCCTCTAACTTAATCTGGCAGTATCTGACATGGACACAGAGGAGGTTGAGAAGTCTACAATAGATAAGAAAGGGTTGGATCTAGATAGCAATAGTAATAGAAGTTAGACAGAGTATATATTGTTTCATAGTGCTTTACAGTCCTCTTTAAGCAGTTTAGAGAGTCAGTATATTGCCCCCAACAATCTGGGTCCTCATTTTACTGACCTCAGAAGGATGGAAAGGCTGAGTCAACATTGAGGCCTATCAAGATTGAACTCTTGGAAGTGGACAAAGTTAGCCTGCAATACGACATTCTTACAAAGATTCTACATAGTGCCTATAACTGCTGTTGAAGTACTTTCAGTCCACTCAGAGACTTAATTTTTATGTGTGTGTTTGTGTGCCTTTCCTTATTTTAGGGATGGGTGACTTCACTTAGTTTCTCACTTTTCTAATTTTAAATTTCATTCAAGCCCATTTCCAATTAGATAGCCATTTTGTCTGTAATTCTCCAAAGACATAACAATTTTTGCACAAATATTGGAAAAAGCATCAACTGTTAAAGCAATCTAAGAAGTAATATATTTTTTAAAAAATAATTAATATAACTATTTCCACACTTTTCCAAATATTTTGTCCACATTCTGTCAATATAGACATATATTACAAAAGTCAGAAATGTGTAAATATTGAAGAAAAACTGTTTCAGTTTTATAAAGGTTTAAAAAACATAACTTAGATGACGTTAAGATGTTAAGTATAAAAATTTCCCCTTCTTCCTATCAATTTATTATCCCTACTCCAAAACGTATGTGAAAAATCAGCAGAAAAGATTAACAGTTAATTGATGTTTAACATTACTAGTTAAGATTTTGAAAATAGAACTGATGTATATAGCAACTGATACATCAGAAGTGGCAGGAGCAGAATTTGTAAAGACATGTTGGGTTACTAATTCAGTTTAGAACATTTGGCTTGTTTTGGTTTTTTTTCTGTACTTATTGCCTCTCAGTTGTGATTGTCACTTCAGCCCTGTCCGTGCTAATGGATTCTACAAAATGTCACAGTATGTGACAGTTAATTTATGATGTGGAATGAAATTTTCTATTTCTGGGATTTACTCTTCTGAAGTCCATACAGTCCTTGGGTTGATTTACATTTGTGAAAGCTACATGAAAGACAAATGGGGACTATGAAAATGATTAACAGGACAGAAAAATACAAAATGAATAAAACCAATGACAGGCATCTCATAAAATTATACTTCAGTAACCATCACTACTGTAAAACAGGAAGGGAAGTGCTAAATTTTTATCTTCCAGACATGCACTTCTTCAGATTCCACAAAGTGTCTTTAGTCATTGTTATTCTTAGCAAAGAGAACCAGTCTGGTGTTGTGATTAGGGAATCAAATGAGAAACCAGGAGAATGTAAGTTCAAGTCTCACCTTAGTCACAAAGACAACTGGATGACCTTGGGTCAGTTACTTTCTCTTAGTTCTACAAAGAGGACAATGGCAAAATGTTTCTGAAAACCCTTGCCAGGAAAACTGTATAGACTTGTCCAAGTTCTTCTCTGAGATTCAGACACAATTGTACAGATGGAACAATGAAATAAATCTTACCAAAACATTTGGCATATTCCAAGTAGAAAAGAAGGGGGGGGGGAGTTTTCAGTTAATAGCAGTGAAAATTGACAGTCTACATACCTGAGTCTCTTGCAGTACTGATTCAGTTATAGTGAAAAATGCTATTAGCTGATGTCATTATTGCCATACCTTCTTAGTTAACAGACTGATTTTTTTCAGAGACGCTTTCTATTTGTTTTTGTCCTTGACGAATAGATTTAATAAATAATATAAGTTACTTTTATCCTCCCCACACTTTGTTCATTGTGATCTGACTAACATTTCGTATTCTAAAGATCTGTGCATAATTGGATGGAATGGATCTCAGATAAATAGGGAACCCCTTTCACTCCACACAAATATTTCCTTCTCTCTGTTTTGTTCTTTCTTTCAGCAGAGAATACATTGTCAATATTATGAACTTCCCGAACAAGTTAATTATTTAAATATTCTGTAATGATATGTAGGAAAGATCTTGAGACATGGGCTGAAGAGACACTGCCAAGGGAACAGTCAAACAAGAGACACCATAACCCACAGCTAGATAGTGGGCAAGGAAAAAGGCTTAGAAGAGACTGTCCCTAGTTTCGTAGGCAGTAAAGGATGTAGGTGGGTGGGTGGGGGAATAATTTAACTTTCACACTAGCGCTACTCTGTTAGAGTAGCTTTACAATAAAGTAGAAGTAGTTTAACAGGTTGTGGTTATTATATGCAGGCTGTCAAATTTGCAGCCTGTAGCCCAGATGCGTCATGTGCTGGCCATTTTCACGTCCAGTTTAGTGAAGGGGGAAAAGTCATGATACGTCATGTGATGCTACCACGACGACACAAGTTTGACATCCCTATTATATGGTTTACCCTGCAAGGCCAACACATTCACAGAAAGCACATACCTTATCTTGGCTGATCTTGGCTGAAAAAGCTAAGCAGGAAAGCCCAGGCTCTAAGACTAGAAACTGAAACAAAACAGCAGAAGTCAGAATCAAACCCTTTTCTTATGGTTGCCATGAAGAACAGATAGTCATTTTCACAGAGAAATCAAGAGCTGAGATGGTCTTCAGAGAGATTTACCTTACTTTCATCCATACCTCTAGTCCAGAACAAGCTGCAAAAGATAGAGCAACCAGTTATGTAGTAGACTTTTCAGGATTCCTAAAAACTAAACAAGCTCCTTACTTGTCATAGTTCATAGAATATAGAAACATAAGGCTGGAAGAGATCTGAGAGGTCTTTGTACCAGAAGTATTTCCTTTCATCCTTTCTTAGAAATACACTAATGTCAACACTTTCTACACTGGAATAGTAGTAATAAAATTGTTTGCCAAGCTCAAACAATGGTTAAATAAGTTATTTTAGAATTACCATTGGGAATGGGTTAGACCCAAGGCCACTCATGGGTTAATCTGAACTGAAATTTTAGTTCAATATTTCCATACATAACTGAATATTCAGTGGCTTCATGGAATGGTTGGAATGGTTCCATTAAATCTTTTATTAGTGAAAATGAGAACCTTTTCTATTATCCTTGATATGTCTTTATTTCTATATTGAAATTGTATTTAGTTATGGATCAGTGAATAGCCAAAAAGCTACAACAATAAAGAACAGCACATAAAAACAGGCTCAAATGCAATAAGAGCAATAAACCACATAGGCCTACTAGTTAAAATTTACAAGAATAAGACAAAAAAATAGAGTAAAATAGGACCAAAAAAAATATGAAATGAAAATGAAATAAAAGGATAACAAGACTATGCAGTGACATCATCCCAAGATTAAGATACTTAAGTTTTTTTTTATGATAACAGATGCCAATAAAAATTTGGAACTCTGTTTGTAATTGCAGGGTTCCAGATTGAGAACAGAAAAAAAATTACAACTCCATTTTTGAAAATTGGATCTCTTCTAAGGGTGGCACAGGAAGGCCAAAGCAGGTATACCAAGTTCTCTTAGAAAGTAGAGTGAAGTAATATTTGCACTCAAGTCTCAAGTTTATTTTAACTATAGGAACAATTTCTCTGTTATGGGAGTTTATGAAACTTCCTATCCAATACTACTGGGGATAAAACATTAAAGTGGCCCCCTCTACTATGTGCTGAGCAAACTAGATTTGAACAGTTTGTAGACTTAAAAGGTTTGTAGAAAGGAAGTCTTTAGCATTCAAGCCTGCCTGACATGCTATATCAAAGATGCTTTGGTGTGTCACAACTTTCAATATATTCTATATTTCAATACCACTGCTATTTATTATAGTGTTAGGAGTGAGAATTGCTGCCTGTGATGTTATTATGATGCATCTGGCAATTAGCACAGTATATAAGAAACCAATAAATAACATATTTAAAATGATCATATGCATTTATTTTAAATAAACTTAATATGTATGTAGTGATAAAAAGGGGGAAATGTATATTAAAAAATAGCAGGACTGTCAGCATTCATAAAATACCTATAAATATTTATAATTACCAAGATGAGGATCATGTTACTAGTAAGGGTTGACAATCATCAATTTTGACTAGGGTTATCAATATGAATCTGTGAATTTCACCATTCACTGAATTGTATAGATGCATTACAGGTAATCCCTGCTTTACGAGTATTCCCTTAGTGAATGTTCGAAGTTACAGAATCAGCACCTCCTAGCGTTTCCGAACAAGGCCAGAAACTATTAATCTTGCAGCACCACAGCAGTTGTTCATCCTTAGTCCTGCACCTTCATCTCCTCACAAGCCCCATGTGGACATCAAGAGCCTTTCTCAGCACCTTGCCATCTGAAATGGAGCTTCTGAGGGGTGAATTCAGAAGCCCCGTTTGGCCATCCAGAGACCTCCTTGGCTCATTGCAGGCTGAAATAGAGCCTGAATGTGTCCCTCCAAAGCTCTGTTTGGCTCTCCGCAGGCCTCCCCTGGTGCGTTACAGGCCAAAATGGAGCTTCCAGGGGCCTTGCCAAGCAACATTCAAAAATCCAAATTATCGGCAGAAGACACACTTTGCTGTGAAATACCTCATATAGACTGAGAGTCATTGTGTCTTTCTTTACCCAGCTCCTACAAATGCTAATTAAATCTAGAACTGCATTTGAAAAGAAGCAATCAGAAGAGACACTTCTGATTCACATGGTACAATTAAACTATGGCTTTCTCTATCAGAGCAATAATAATGGCCAATCACTTAGAGGGATACCAGGCAATTTCAGTGATGACAAAGTTCTTAGTAATTGATAATTATGATGATTATATTGCAATTTTGGTCAGATAATTAGCTGAGATATCAAGAAAAGAGGAGTTGATATTTTGAGATTATATTAATGGAATCGGTGAATTAACAATTTCAATTTTTGCCATTATTGTATTAAAGTCTTTCTTGTAGGCTTGTATTGTATATAATATTCTTAAAGTCTTTAACAGATTTCCAATTGCATCTAAATTGTTTAATAACATTGTTCCCAATTAGTTTAGCAATATCAAATCAAATTTTATTATGGTCATAGATCAGCATAAATTAGTTCAGCAATATACTCGTATCACTTATACTAGATACCAGGCATACATTAGTAAGTGAAATCATCTTTCTTGGTCATTTCCATGGTGATTTTTCCCTAGGTACACCAGTTTAACAACATTAGAATAGTGTTGATTGACCAAAGTCTATATTAGTTTTGCATTTTATTCTTGCAGTAGCCAAACAGATGCATCTAGAATGCTACCAGGAAAATATGCAATTGTTGTATAGTTCCTCTGCAACTTGGAGATACCCATACATAATATCAAATCTGTAATAGCAATCATGGAAATTTAACTAATGGGAATATTCTATTGTTTTTGAAAGCTGTCCAAGTTAGTTACCATAATTATGTGCTGGGCTAATGAATCCCATAGGTAAATAATGTGCTGTAAGTGGTTTCTTTTTTTCTGTTTAAAAATCTCCTTAACAATCAACTTTGTTAGGTGATCCTTTTAATTATTATGTCTACCATTTTCCAGGAATGGGCAATCTAAAATTTCCAAGACCTTCCATTTGAAAAAAAAATTGGTGCCATAGATACACACAAATACACACACGGACATGCATGTGTGCACGTGCACACACACACGCACACCTCTAAGAGAACTCAGGCAATTTTTATTTCTCTGGGTTCTATAAAAATTCTTGGGTATATTCCAGTAGGATTTAATGACTTGCTTTAGTTATTTAAATTTCGTCCCCAAACATTCAGTATAGACTCGTATTGGGAGAAATGTCTGACAGCGAGAACAATTAATCAGTGAAACTCCTGCCTCCAGAGGTTTTGAGTGTTCTATCACTGAGAGGAAGAGACTGGACAACCTTTTGTCTGGAATGGTATAAGGCATGATGGCGAACCTATAACATGCATACCAGTGGGAGACTTCCGGTTCCGGCGGCTGACGGCAACTGGCAAGCTTTGCTCGCCCTGTGCTTCCCCGGTGGGCTCCCCACTCCTTGGGGGGCACAGGACGCCCCGTAGAGGCTCCTGCCGGAGGGGCGGCACCACAGGGGATCCCCGGGATTGGTGGTGGCCGGTGGGGGGCCCCCCGCCTCGCTCCAGGCACTGGAGAGCATGATGGGGAGACGCTCTGGCGTCTTCGCTGCGAGGCTCTGCGGAGAATGAGCAAGTAGAAGGACGCGGCTGTGGTGCGGTGAGGTGTAGTCTCCTTTTCATTCCTTTTACCAATGTAGAGAAACTGTCAGCAGCTTAAATCTTTTTCTTTTGGCGAATTTGGAGAGGCGCGGCTGGAGGGAAGGGGATTTCCCCCCCCCCTTGGACAGGTGGCTTGGAACAATTCTGCTCTCAGCCCCAGGGGAAGGAGGGGGGGGAGAGCCAACCAATGATGTCACGCCCCTACTAAAAGTGAATTTTTGGACTTAACCCCATAATAGATTGAGGATTTGGGAACTTTTGGAACTTTGAACTTTGAAAACTTTGTTATGCCTCTAAACCCGAAGCTGACAGGGCAAGATGGCATACTTCCGTTGTCTTTATGAACTGTGAAACCTGACTCCACCTTTAAATCTTCAGGCTTCCGGTCTTTGTCTCCATGCTACTCAGACAAATCTCTTGTTGATTGCTACCTTTTGAACTCTCTGGTGTGAAAAACTTTGCTCTATTGCCAGGGTGATTAGAAAAACTCCCCTCTGCCTGGACCCTCTGTCCCCTGGACTCTTCTGGCTGTTCTGCCACTCTGACTGACCATTCCCTACACTGACTGAACTCTTTAATCCATAAACAATGTCTCCTAAAAGACCACCTCCTATAAAGCCTGGCTTTGCTACCTCTGCCCCGACATCTGCAACTTCCAGTCCCAGTACACAATCAAGGATAACAGCTTTGATGCAACCTAAAAGTACAGAGACAGAGTTTCAACAAATGTTTCAGCAACTTTTACAGGGACAAGGGGAAATAAAGAAACAACTAAAGGAGATGAAAGAAGAAATTAAAGAGAATCAGGCTCAAATTAATAAGAACTCACAGAGACTGGATCTTTTGGAGGGTGGGATGGCTGAGATGAGGGAGGAGGTGGAGGGGGTGCAGAAGGGAAACAAAGAACTCGATACCCAACAGATGAAAATAGAGTTTGAGAGAATGTCCTTTTACCTTAGATTCCAAAATGTGATGGAGGCAGATGATGAAAACATAAGGGACATCATGACAAGTATTTTGGCTGAATACATCCAGAAAGAAAAACAACAGATGGGGTGGGAGATAGACCTGGTTTATAGAGTAAATTCAGCTTATGCTAGAACACATAACGTACCCAGGGAGGTACACATTAAATTTCTCAGAAAAAGTACAAGAGATGAAATTCTGAGTGCACAAAGGGGGCAAGCCTTGACATACCAAGATAGGGAAATAACCATTCTGAAGCAGATCCCCAAGAAAGTGAGGGAAAAAAGAAAAAGTTATTCGCAATTAGTAAATAAATTATACCAGAAGGGGGTGTGGTTCAGATGGCAGATGGCTGATATTCTGGGAGGAGACAAGAGTTAGAATCAACACACCCATAGAGGCGCAGGCCTTTATGGAAAAAAACAAAGCACACTTAGAAAAATCAGATGATCCTATAACAGACACGCAGGACATGGGAGGGGCCGGAGCTCAGTCGGCGGGGGGAGATGGGGCAATACCAAGAAAGCTCAGATCACAAAAATGAACAAGAAAATCCTTTTGACATAAACTGATCAAAATTACCAATTGAATTAATATGCTGACTATATACTACTATGTACTAATGATTTTTGTTTAGATGTATATTATGAGTATGGAGGGAGGGGGCACCTACCGCACTTCACAACTGCCAAAATTTGTATACTTTTTCCACTACCTTTTTCCCTGTAAATTTCTAAAAAAACCAATAAAACTTTGTTAAAAAAAAAATGCATACCAGTGGTGACATGCAGAGCCCTCTCTGTGGGCATGCGGGCCATCGCCAGCTGCTCTTCTGGTTTCTGGTGCATGCATGCATGCTGGCCAGCTGGTTTTCACACATACCGGATAACCATAAACCCAAAGACAGCTGGCCTGTGTGCATGCATGTGCCGGAAACCCAAAGACCAGCTGGCCAGCATGCGCACCAACCAGCTGGTCTTTGAGTTTCCGGCATTCTGGCACATGTTCCCGTTTGGACACTTGGTGCCGAAAAGGTTCACCATCACTGGTATAAGGTATCCTGCTTGAGAAGGGGGTTGGACTGGACTAGAATACCTCCAAGGTCCTTTCCTGTGTACTATGAATGTAACTGGTTGATTATGGCTAAAAGATGGCTAACGATAAGCTCAATCAACTAAGAATAGAATTATTGATGACTGTTTAGGAAGTAGTAGTCCTATTCGAGGCATGAAAGCCAGCTGGGTGACTTTGTGCCTGACACTTCTTCAGCCCAACTCACTTCATAAGGTTATTGTGGGGAAAATAGGAGGAGGAAGGAGTATTTAGTATGTTCAATGCATTGTGTTTTTTTAAATCTTTTTTTAAAGTATAGTACACATAGGCTTAGTGATAAGACGTTAGGAAAAGTAACTTTCCTATATAACTTTATATAATAAAACAGAGGGAAGATAACATACCACTTCCCAAACTAAACCCTTTCCCCACCAATTAGAGTCCTTCATCCTATAACTTTCTGAACAACAAAAAAGTGGATATGAACAATAATGCAAAGAGACATTACTGCTAAATAATTTTTTATTTTGTGAATGTACTTAGGAGCATTTACCCAGAAGTGGTGATTAGTCAAATACAATAAAATTAATACCTGTGATATACAACAGAGGAAGGAAAGTACCATTACAATATTTTTTAAACCCTGCAAGGAATTGTGACATACAGTAGTTTTATAGTTAGGTATGATAACAACAAATATTACAATATTGATATAGGGCAGAGGTGGATTCCTACTGGTTCAGACTGGTTTGACTGAGTAGGTAGTAACTTGGCCTGCCACGCCCCTGAATCTGTTCTGTCAGCGGCACTGTAGGCACCACCATCTTGATTTTTGCGCATAAGCATTACTGTGCATGCATGCATAGTGTGCATCAAGCATGCGCACAGCACATCCCTGAGCAAATCAACAGTAGCAGCAGCCAGAACCCACCCCTGATATGCAACATATTCATTGCTTAACTGCACCAACCATCCCTCTTTAAATTATTAAGCTTCATTTATGAAATTCGAGCACATTCCTTTTGACATTATTCTGAACTCTAACTCGAAACAGTTTGCACTCAATGCTCCTAT